>NC_136508.1:43093693-43196193 GCF_053919585.1 Euprymna scolopes | reverse complement strand
TAATTGATCGTCCGATTATTCGACAAATTTGCCAATTAGGCTGATTACCAACTACCTGTCAATTAATCGGTACACCCTTAATATTAAGGATACCATAAAAAATAAAAATTAGGATATACTTGAATTCAATAAATTAGAGTAGAGGAAAAATAGTTATGGAAGGAAAACAAGTAGACAGACCAGCTAATCATTGATTTGAAAATTATAATTTAACTCAGTACATTAATAAATAAAAACTCATAGCTATAGATTAATTTATATTGAAATGTTCGAAACATTAATATTTGAATAAATATAATCAATAAAAATACCAATTGTGATTAATAAACAATATGAAATAAAAAAAAAATTAGATAAATATATAATTTATTAATACAATAATTTATAAAACCCATTTAATCTAATAAGATTATATAAAGGGAAATAACTCGCTTAAATTTGAAAATAGATTATGACTCTTTCATAGATTATAAACAAATTGTGATAAAAAAAAAACATTAAAAAGGAAAACCCTATATTAATGTTAATGATTATTTAAAAATAATTAAATGATAAAAAAATTATGTTTATGTAGTAGTGAAGTTAATTAAAATATTAATAAAATCGAATTCTATATGTGTATAAAATTTAGGGCTAATCAACAAATGTTATTAACGGAAACAAAATTCAATATATTAAGTAACTAGCGGGGGTACCCGGCATTGCCCGAGTGTTTGTTTCCGGGACGGGGGGGGGGAGTTTTAAAAAATGTAATAAGTTTTGTATGAAAATAAAATAAATATATAGACATGTGTTATAGATATTACAATTATTAATACTAGCGGGACCTGTGGAAATTCCACAGGGGACTCATTCATATGTAATATATTGATGTTGGCATTCTGTAGATGTTCAGTGTAAATGGAGACGTTCTGATATTATCGTAGCTTTTTTGTTAAAACTGCAAAAGTATTTATCTAAGCTAGCACGAACACTCGGATTTTGCATGCAAAAGTATTTGATGAAACAACAAGTAAGTCAAAGATCTTGCTGTTTCATCAAATACTTTTGCATGCAAAATCCAATCCCGCATTTTGCTAATTCCTACCCTCTGATGAGAAGGAAAATATTTCTTCGAAACTCCGCGGATTAAGGACTATCCACTTATCAAGTGTTTCCTTTTCAGATTAAATGTTTTTAACTCTTTTTCAAAGTGTTTTTTTAACATGTTTTATTAACTGTTTGCTCGTATATATATATATATATATATATATATATATATATATATATAGAGAGAGAGAGAGAGAGAGAGAGAGAGAGAGAGAGATTACTTTCATGAAATCCTATTGAAATTTCAGTTTCTTGGAAGTATTTTGAAGTTTATTTTTTATCTTATGAGCACAATCTCAGATTCGAAATTCAAACTTTCAAATTTGCATTAATTTGGATCCATAGTCATTAAATCTCAATTAATTAGATTTCTTGAACTTCAATTTCTTAAAACCTTTAAAAACTATTCTGTTCAGATAATTAATTCTACCTGTCCTGAGACAAGTCTTCTCCTAGCTTCTCTATATTTTGAATGGAATGTACCTTCATGTACCAGATTAAATGAGCAATTTAACATGATGGTGGAGAACTAATCTATGACTCAATACGTGCAGGTGCTTCATTGCCCTCAGCATACAAATTCACAAACGGAGATATTCTAAAGGCCCCTTAGTACCTAAACTCACATCCTTTGATAAATCAGGTTAATACTTTTAGGTAGACCTTTCTGGATGATTGCTATATAAAATTACCATAATCTACTTTTGATCTAACCAGTGACCTATACGATTTTAGTGGAGTGTTTTAATATGTTCAACATTCAGTATTGGCTACTATACATATACAGACATGACAGAAAAAAATAGACACTAAGATAAATATTTTCCTAAGATTAATATATGCTTATTTATATTTACAGATAATAGTGCTGAAATAACTGAAGTTTCTCATAGAAATTGCATCTAATGACATTGAAGCATGCCATGAACCAAAGGAGCATCAGACCTAGCTGAATTTCTGCAAGGATGAATCGTGGATCAGCATGAAGGTGTTCTTAGTCAACGTAAAATAGCAGAAAATCTTTCAATATCCTTTTTAGAGTGATCATACAATTCACAAGAGAGGACAAAGAGTGCACAAACCCCCATCCAGGTCGCCCCTGGCTCTCTGAAAGAATCTTGCATCTTGTGAAAAGAAATATTGAATTGAATACTCGGTACCAAGCCTCTAACATCGCAACACAAGCTAGTGTCAGTCCTAGAACAGCTGTCAAGTATCTTCACAAGCTGGGAAACTATCGTAGAGCTGCGAGAAGTACCCCTCTTCTTTGTCCTGCCAATATCAAGTGCAAAAAAGATTGGACTTGCGAGATGGTAGAGAGACCTATGACCTTTTGGACCAATGTCATTTTCTCTGAGGAGTTACAATTTGCATTATTTCCCCGTACAAAGGGTAAGGGTATGGAGCAGCAAGAGTTTAACTTAAAAAGACTGAAACACAGGGGTTTCTCTGTTATGGTATGGGGTGCAATTTGAAGTGCTAGTTGCTCAGATCTGGTGGAGATATGGTAAAAATTGAATTGAACATGAAAATTCTATCTAAATAGCATAGTTTGTAAACTGCACAAGTACTAAGTGGATAAAAACACAAAAATATATCTTCACCCCATTATTTAAATATTTATTTTTTTTATACCAGGAACAAACGCACATTGGGCGATTTAAAAAAGACCCCAACCCACCCCCCAAAATATTATCAACTAAATTAACCTGATCATATAACTGATCACACACAAAATAAAACACCAATACTGTTTATTTCAGCACAGTTCATGAATTGCAAAAGGTTTTCTTGAATTAAAAAATTTTTTGTTTTTTTTTATTTTACTTCAGTTGAAGTTCTCAGAAATCGAGGAGCCAACAGCCTGGGACTAACACTTGAACTCTATATGAGATACATAGATATTCGAATATTCCATTAAACTTCTTTATTTCTCAAACACTGAGTTAGTAAAGAAATTGAGAAGATAATTTTCCTCTCCCCAATTAACCATTTTTATATGTTGTAATTTATTTTTCATTTTGGGTGTCTTGGTCTGACTGGATTCCAGGACAAGAATTTATCCAGTCTGGTGGAATATCCAGCTTCATGCAGTTACCTGAGGTAAGATCACTTGGAAAAGGTGCACCATACCTTGTAAAAGCTAATGTGAGTTAGCTATAGCGAAGATATCTTATTTGGGCAGCGAATACAAAATGTGATTTTGATTATTTGTTCAGGGTTTATTTTAAGGGAAAAGTATCCTCATACCAGGTTGTTCTGGCAAACCCCTGTACAGATAGATCTTAGATACTCGAGGATAGTGTCTAGTAGGCACAAGAATAAACGTTTTTATGTTTCAACATATTTTATAGTCCTAAAATCAATAAAAATTGCAATAACGACATTAGTTGGGATCAAACTTACAATCAATAAAAATTGCAATCATGACATTAGTTGGGATCAAACTTAAAATCAATAAAAATTGCAATCACGACATTAGTTGGGATCAAACTTAAAATCAATAAAAATTGCAATCACGACATTAGTTGGGATCAAACTTACAATCAATAAAAATTGCAATCACGACATTAGTTGGGATCAAACTTACAATCAATAAAAATTGCAATCACGACATTAGTTGGGATCAAACTTACAATCAATAAAAATTGCAATCACGACATTAGTTGGGATCAAACTTAAAATCAATAAAAATTGCAATCACGACATTAGTTGGGATCAAACTTAAAATCAATAATAATTGCAATCACGACATTAGTTGGGATCAAACTTAAAATCAATAAAAATTGCAATCACGACATTAGTTGGGATCAAACTTAAAATCAATAAAAATTGCAATCACGACATTAGTTGGGATCAAACTTAAAATCAATAAAAATTGCAATCACGACATTAGTTGGGATCAAACTTACAATCAATAAAAATTGCAATCACGACATTAGTTGGGATCAAACTTACAATCAATAAAAATTGCAATCACGACATTAGTTGGGATCAAACTTACAATCAATAAAAATTGCAATCACGACATTAGTTGGGATCAAACTTACAATCAATAAAAATTGCAATCACGACATTAGTTGGGATCAAACTTAAAATCAATAAAAATTGCAATCACGACATTAGTTGGGATCAAACTTAAAATCAATAAAAATTGCAATCACGACATTAGTTGGGATCAAACTTAAAATCAATAAAAATTGCAATCACGACATTAGTTGGGATCAAACTTAAAATCAATAAAAATTGCAATCACGACATTAGTTGGGATCCAACTTAAAATCAATAAAAATTGCAATCACGACATTAGTTGGGATCCAACTTAAAATCAATAAAAATTGCAATCACGACATTAGTTGGGATCAAACTTAAAATCAATAAAAATTGCAATCACGACATTAGTTGGGATCAAACTTAAAATCAATAAAAATTGCAATTACGACATTAGTTGGGATCAAACTTAAATTCAATAAAAATTGCAATCACGACATTAGTTGGGATCAAACTTAAAATCAATAAAAATTGCAATCACGACATTAGTTGGGATCAAACTTAAAATCAATAAAAATTGCAATCACGACATTAGTTGGGATCAAACTTAAAATCAATAAAAATTGCAATCACGACATTAGTTGGGATCAAACTTACAATCAATAAAAATTGCAATCACGACATTAGTTGGGATCAAACTTAAAATCAATAAAAATTGCAATCACGACATTAGTTGGGATCAAACTTAAATTCAATAAAAATTGCAATCACGACATTAGTTGGGATCAAACTTAAAATCAATAAAAATTGCAATCACGACATTAGTTGGGATCAAACTTAAAATCAATAAAAATTGCAATCACGACATTAGTTGGGATCAAACTTACAATCAATAAAAATTGCAATCACGACATTAGTTGGGATCAAACTTACAATCAATAAAAATTGCAATCACGACATTAGTTGGGATCAAACTTACAATCAATAAAAATTGCAATCACGACATTAGTTGGGATCAAACTTACAATCAATAAAAATTGCAATCACGACATTAGTTGGGATCAAACTTAAAATCAATAAAAATTGCAATCACGACATTAGTTGGGATCAAACTTAAAATCAATAAAAATTGCAATCACGACATTAGTTGGGATCAAACTTAAAAATCAATAAAAATTGCAATCACGACATTAGTTGGGATCAAACTTAAAATCAATAAAAATTGCAATCACGACATTAGTTGGGATCAAACTTAAAATCAATAAAAATTGCAATCACGACATTAGTTGGGATCAAACTTAAAATCAATAAAAATTGCAATCACGACATTAGTTGGGATCAAACTTAAAATCAATAAAAATTGCAATCACGACATTAGTTGGGATCAAACTTAAAATCAATAAAAATTGCAATCACGACATTAGTTGGGATCAAACTTAAAATCAATGAAAATTGCAATCACGACATTAGTTGGGATCAAACTTAAAATCAATAAAAATTGCAATCACGACATTAGTTGGGATTAAACTTAAAATCAATGAAAATTGCAATCACGACATTAGTTGGGATCAAACTTAAAATCAATAAAAATTGCAATCACGACATTAGTTGGGATCAAACTTAAAATCAATGAAAATTGCAATCACGACATTAGTTGGGATCAAACTTAAAATCAATAAAAATTGCAATCACGACATTAGTTGGGATTAAACTTAAAATCTTACTGTCTTCAGTCCATCATTCTATCGACTGACCGAAGAAGAAAAGTCATTTCTAAATGCTAGAAATTGATCTAGTTAAAAGAAAAAATTTAAAACATCTAACAGAGGAATAAAGGCATCGAAAAAGGTATGATGATGTGATACCCCCTTTTTATCAGATTCTGTGGCAGTTCTACATCAAGGCATGAACTATTTTTTCTGAATTTTAGATATTTTGTCAGAGAGATTGTACGATTCAGAAATATAATCTTTATTGGCCTTTGGTTAGTATTTTTTTTAGCTGGACATACATATTCACAGACGTTAGTCCTTTACATTAAAGCCAAACATTATTGCAATGTCGCTAAATGATCATGATGATGTAGTGACATTAAAAATGTTTATTTGAATATAAATGGAATAATACTTCACTATTTATTAAGCACTATCATACAAGCCTCATTAAATTCATTGGGTTTTTACCTTTGAATATTCTTACCCTGTAATTATGAAATATATATATAGACGGTTGAACAATAAAAGTGTTGCCCTAAAGAAAACACTACAGATTTATTTTAAAACATTGAAAAAATTAATTCATGTAACTTTATTATGTAGTAGCGCTGACATCTATTCAATGTAACCGCCTTCAGCCTCAATCATTGCCTCGATACAGGTCCAGAACTGGGAGCATGCCTTTTCCACAAGCACTAGCATGAGCTCAGCGAATACTAGGTGGATGGTGGCGATCAAAGTGGCTTTGGCGTTGTGGGAAGTAATGTTCTCGACAGATGATCAAAGTAGTTTAGCGGGTTCAGGTTAGGAGAGAGGGGGGCAGTAAGAGAAGGGTACAAAGTCATAGCAGTCCTTTTGAAGCCAAGCCAGAGTCTTTTTGGATTGTGGGCCATCACCGAGTCCTGCTGCCACACCCAAGGTTTGCCAGCGGCCACCTAACTGCATCGGGAGATTACCACACTCTTCAGCACATCCAGGTACACTTCGGTGTTGACTTTCAAACAAACTTTGAAGATATGCGGAGGCATGAAGTAGCCCTCACTTGAAACCACACCAAAGACCATAATTGTAGCAGGAAACTTCATTGAGTTGTGCCCTCAAGCATTGAAGCATCTGATTTGTATTTTAAGGGTGCTGACAATGGTCCTGATGTCATAACTTGGATCGATAGTGAGCAGGAGTTGTACAGTGGCGCATCTCCAATCTCCCTCGTTGAACATTGTGTCACTTTCAGACATGATAGAAGGCTCTTATCACTCTTGGGATTTATACACAACCGGCCAACTAGTAGATGGTTTGCAACAACAAAAAAAAAAAAAAAAAAAAAAAAAAAATCAGTTTTCATCAAATGGAAATGGAATCATGTAGTCTTTTCTGGGGCGAAAATTATATCATTCCACCCTGTACACTTAAACAAGCCAAATACAATTCTAACTGAATAGATTAGTGCATTTTTCAAGACTTTTGGCTGAAAGTTTAATTTATATTTTCCTGCATTTTGTTTGACAGTTCTAAAATTTATTTTTAACTGGAGTCTTTGAAAAATGTTTCTACCTGAAGATCCATTAAAGGCTTTTTATCAATTACTGTGATGTTATTTTTGGAGTTTTATTGGTCTTCTTTGATGTTTATCTGCATTTTTACTGATCATTTTCCAAACCGTTTTTAAAAATATTTCTGCCAGCATTCTTTGCGCACCGTTTTTATCATTTGGCATGCATTTGCACCGTTTCATTCATGCTAGATATTCTAAACAGTGTTTTTCATTATATATAAAAGAAATTAATGTGGACTTTGCAAAACAAACAACGATACAAAAAAATATTTTGGTAGCAGAATTAACCCTTCAAAGTTTAAATAAAGTTTGAAAATCTGACATCTTTTTCTTTTTAATTTTTTTTTTTTTTTTGCTTGCTCGAGCTAAGGATGGGGCATGCTACCAGATGCTAGACATTCAAGTTATTATCTCTTTGGTCAAGATCAAAGTGTAGTATCTGTTCTTCAGATGCTACACTTCCATTTCTTGTTCTCTTTCGGTGGAGGATCAGTCCTTCATGACAGAGACAATTTTTTATTTTTGTACCTTTTCTCCGCGTTAAAAAACGACCCTAATGTCTAACTCTGTACCGTGGGGAGGTATAGTAAATAGGTACAATTGTATTAGTGTGTGTGTGTTTGTGTGTGTGTGTGTGTTTTCGTTCCTTATAAGACTCCGAATGGCTGAACAGACTTTCTTCAAAATTTACAGAACTTTAGTGTATAAGTCTGGGAGTGATCTTAGTTAATTTTGTTTCAGAATACCCCCGATAATTACTGATACACTTATTTTAATTTATCTATCATCAGTAAAGCCATTTTTTCCACATTGTCGCTTAGCAACAAAGATAGAATAACGGGCTGTGAAAATTCCACTGAGTGAGTTGACAGGATTTTTTTTTTTTTGCATGGTCTGTAGGTTCAAACTCTGCACGTTAATTTCTTTGTTTTTAACTGCAAAGAATTTTATAAGACTTGAAAATTTACGTTTTTTTTTTTTTTGCATGATGTGGTCTGTAGGTTTCAACCCTGCATGTAAATTTTTTTTTTTTTTTAATCAAAATATTATATTCAAGCATATTTTATGATCAGAAAGCACTAGGTAGCCTGCTAGTTAACAAATAAATTCAAATTGACAACCCACTGTAGAGAGACCTTAGACACTCAAGGACAGTCCAGCGTGCTTCAAATCCTCTTCAGTGGACATTCAAATTCTCTTGGTATTTTTATTCTTATTTTGTTCTAGCTGGGGATGAGGCATCCTACCCGATGCCAGACATTCACCCACTATCATACATTTATACATTTCAACAGAGACATCTTTTTAAGATTCTAATTGTTGCTTTAAGTGCAATTATTTGCATCTCTCCTGCACTAGGTTCACTATATATATATATATTTGCCAGGTAGAGTTTTTTTTTTTTTCATGACTTTGGTTGCTCTTATAATCACTGGAATTATGAACATCTTAAGATTTCGGTTTCTTTTCATGCCATACATAGGCTCTTGGCGTTTCATTATTTTGTCCCAATCAGCTCTGCTTAATCCAGCATCATTGGGGGACGCTAACTTCTAAGGTTGCTTCTTTCTCCTTGTCCAATATCATTTCACATTTAATAGCTCCATTTTCTAGGTAAGCTGTTCTTTCTCGTGTACATTCCCAGAACTTGCTGCTACATTTGATGTTACAGATAGTTCAGTGTAGATATTTACACACTCAATTGTGTTAAGTCTTTGCGTAGTCATTCCCCAGTAGAACATTGCAACTGTATGTCAGGTAACTCGCACTTGACTTTTATGTGACAGAATCTGCACTTATTGTCATTGTTGAGACCACTGATCTTAAAAGCATTGGTTATCAAGCCTTCATCTGCGACAGCCATTACAAACCTCTCCTGATCAGAGTGGAGCGATCCACTTTATAACCAGTCTATAGAGACCATAGTCCTGAGTAATTGATTGATCGTTTGGTCTATCAACAGTTGTATGATCATTTAAGGTCAAAGAAATGGGGCCTTTTTTTTTTTTTTTTTTTTTGAGGGGGGGGGGGGCAGTCTTAATAGAATAAATATTCTTTACTTTTCAGAATGTCAAGGTGAGTTTGGAGGGAGTTTTGTAAAGGATTGAGGTTGAAAACGATTTTTTTTTTTTTGGAAAAGTAGATTTATATTTTGGAGAAAAGATTTATTTCTTTCAAGTAATTTAGATTATTATTTTTTTTTCATTTATATTTTCAAAGAGATCTTTAACGTCGTTAATGCTGTAATGGCAATGTGTGAAGGGGCTAAGTTGATGCAGTTTATTAGGAAACGTTTAACCGTGTAATTTTCTTGGCAGAGTAAGCATTCTGGATACTTGATGCTTCGCCAGGGCTATCAAGGGTATTTGACTCGCCTTAACTCCAACGCTCACAACTTCTGGTTTTGCCATGGACGCATCAGCTAAGATGTTACGTTTTATTTTTTAACCTTCTTTTTCTTCTTCACGTTAAGGGTTCGAACCTGCCTGCCTACTACCACTAAAAAAAAAAAAAAAAAAAAAACACCTCTTTCCAACTGGGCTGCCTACTGTGTTTTAACCCCACCCCAACCCCCTGCTAGTACTTCACTTTTTTGTTGTTTTAAACACCTCTCTCCGCCTGGGGTTTCCTTACTATACCGTTGTAAATGTTACTCTTCTGGAGGTTGAAGATTCATTCCTTAATGTGAATTGTAAATAATTTAGGATTTCTACTTAGTCATGGCTGACAGATCTAGAGCATGCTACTCCTGTGGAGGCATGCAGATTCCAGAGTTTGACAAGATAGACCTGAAGAATGTCTGAGGGTATATCAACACAAACATTTATGAGAACAGTAGTCCAACCAAACAAAATAAGACATCTCATAATTTACTAACATAATATTTACTAACTAAATTCCATGGAATTTAATATATGTTTTGATAAAGCCGATATTTTTCTGGATAACGCAAAAAATGAGTTTTCGGGTAGAAAAAAAAAAAACAATAATGCGCACCAGACAGGAGTTTATAAACATTCCTATGAAAATAGTGTTGCGTTTCGAACAAGCAGAACCCATTAATTGGTGTTGCCCGGTAGAAGCCTGATTAAACCGTGATAATTGTTGTCAGCATATCCACCCGCAAATGCTTTTTAAAAAATTAGGGGTTAGCAGTGTCAGTAGGAGAGAAGTACATTTGTTTATCACACGTGCGTACAAAACCTGGCAGCCAGTGAATTACAGTGCATAATACATATCCTTATATCTCTATAAGTACTTGTCTTCGCAAAATTTGAATGAGATTTTTTTTAGTCACCAGAGTCGAAAACCTGAAGTTGTCATTCTAAAGCAAACTGTGGAGGTGGACCTAATGGACAAATTTACCCCCCCCCCCAAAGTTAACACGTGCACAATTTCAAGAATCAGCCCGGAAAAGAAAGTTAAATAAAATATTCCACAGAATTAAAAATTAGTGAAAACACAAGTATATAACAAATAAGGGTTTCCATATGCAATGAAATTTATGTTAAAACTGTAGTGTACGTAATCAGTGTTAAAAAAATCTAACCTTCAACCGGAATAGTTAATGCAAAGAAAAAAAAAAAGCATGCTTTTTTTTTCAAGGCGTGTTTTATTTGGAAGGGGGGAGGGGGGGGGGATAGTGCCGTGTCGGTATATGTTTGCATTCTCAAACCATTGCTGTGCTGACTTTTTTTTTTTTGAGTGTTCAGAACGTCAAAGCAAAGACGGAGACGATGTTATGTATATAAAGTGTTTTACTTGTGCACGTTTGTTCCAGTAAATAAGGTTATCAGTATTTAATTGTCTGTTAATGAGTAGTTAATATTTGTATTTTTTTTTTTTTCGTTCATTTTTTAGTGCTAGTGTCTCATGGGGAGAGCAACGTCATTTTTGTAAACTTTTAGAGATGTTCATTTATTTAGGAATTAGTTTCATTTCTGGATAATAAGAAAGAGCGGGATATGGCTAGGGAGTCATTTAGCATTTGGAAATCGGAAAGAATATGTTATGCCTATGTATGTCTTAGCCAGTTGACAAATAAATTGAACCTGGTGACAACTAGTAGGGATGAAAGCACTAAATATTGAGAGAGAAAAATAGGAACTTCTTCCTCTGTAGATGTGGCGATTTTGATAGTGTTGCTCATCGGATGTAATGTAGCATTTTATTATCACAAGAAATGATGGTAAGATACATAAGATAGTGGCTATCAGGATAGATGTATTGAATTTGTTGTTGCAAAACTATGATACTTTGAGGGGAATTTATGCAATCAAAATATTATATATGGAGATATAGAACCGACCCAAATGAAATAAATGAATAAGTACTAATAAATACTTAGAAAGTAATATGGTGCTACATAGTTCAAGAAAAACAATAAAATCACATTGACAGATGTTCTTATTTTTACCAGTTTCTTTTGAATATTCCTGTTTTTTTTTACATAATGTTTCAGTGAAGAACTGATGCATGTCGAAATTACGTTTTGAAGTTAAATTTCATGAATTTGGCCTTTTTTGAAGCAATTTGACCTACAAAAATTGTATTTGGCCTTTTTGAAAGTATTAAGTTGGTGCAAAAATGTTTTTTGACGTTCAACTTCAAAAGATGATAATTCCTTTCATAATAAACTTTATTAATTAAAATAAAAACCATTAGAATGAACACATTTTTGCCAACGAGAAACAAGTTTATCAAATTAGCATAGAAATATGGAGTTCTGGAAGCTATGAAGTAATTGAAGGCCGATTTGGCATCATCTTGGCTTTTGAAGCATTTTTTGTGAAGGAAGTTGTCAAGAGGCTTGAAAATGTAATAATCGGTGGGGGAGAGTCTGTTGAATATGGCAGATGAGACAGAGTCTCTTAGCCCAATTCATTCAGCTTCTGCAGGGTCAGTTAAGAAACATATGGGCAAGCGTTGTCATGGGGGAGAATTGGTCCCTTCATATTGACCAAACTCGGCCACATACGTTGGAGCTTCTAGTGCATTTCGTCAATTTGTCGGCAGTACTTATCCACCGAAATCGTTTTGCCTGGATTCAAGAAGCTGTGATGGAGGAGACCAGCCACAAACCACCAAACAGTCATCATAACCTTTTTTTGGTCCAATTTTGGTTTTGGGAAGTTTTGTGGAGCTTCTCCGGCATCCAACCACTGTACCAAACGTCGCCGATGTCCACGAAAATACATACCTAATGTGCTTCAACAAGTCATATCTTTTTTATTTGCTGGTCAATTTTTAAAAGAATTACATTGATGAAAAGAGAATAGAATAAGCATTCCAATGATGTTAATTTATTTTTCTTTTATGCGTTCAATACTTTATGCTCCAAGTTAAAAATGAAAACCGGTAAAAAATGACGACAGCAAAAAGAGAAACTTTTTTCAATGTTTACCTTTCATACGTTTCGATACTAAAAAATCTATATGAAAAATTTTCTTCAATTTATTTGAGATTAATTCATATCCACTCAATTTTTTTTTTCTGTGAGAGGAGTAGTAAATATCGGCCATGAATGCTCTTTAGGCATTCAATGGCTTCACCCCAGATTAAGCTCTCCTTTGATAAGGAGGCAGGAAAATGCCTGCTCTCAAAGCTATATTTAAATACCACTATAATACTTAGTTTTGTTCATGAATAGACACCCATTATACGATACCATGTGCCAGTTTTAAAAAAATTGAAATTTGTACATCTGAATTTATAATTCATGGCTTATGGTAAAGATATACATAAAATTTGACTGCATAATCAGAAAGAGCACACAATTTTGCATAAGACTGCCAAGTTTCATGAGAAGCTTGAAAAATAAATAAATGGTGGCGAAATTACCAAATTTCTTGAAATGTTGAGGTCCGTAATTCAGTCCACTTTTTCTAAAGAAAAATGTCCACAGAAAAGCATAAATTTTGGCATTAAAATTGTCAACTTTTGAACTACTGATGGCATTTGCATAATTCAAACGGTTTTAAGCATCTTTTACATAGCTCTTTCCATGCAAATTGATAAAATAATTACCTAAAAATAACCCTTATCCTCGAGTAGCCTTTGGGTTTTGATAAGTGGTGACATCCTTGTGAAAACAAAAAAAAATTGCTTCATCAAATGTATACTTTCTTGCTCCATGGTGGTTGGTAGTAAGTTTAATGACAGTGTTTACAAATCTCCCCGCTTTATAATTTTAAATCCTGTTTGTATTGCCATGTACAGGCCTCTATCTGGAGCTACCCGATCAGGCTGTCTGAAGATATTGACTTCCTGAGACGAAATGCCCCTAACATTGACGCTTTTTGATTTTTCTACTTGCTTTTTGTGCAAGTTGATAAAATAATTACCTAAAAAGAAAAAAAAAAAAAAAAAAAAAAAAAAAAATCAACTTGTAATGCTAGAGAGAGGATGTAAAGAAACGGTGGTGAGGGGGGGGGACAACCAAATTACAGTTATACTTTTGAACATCAAGAACTCTTAAATAGAACAGAGATTCACCAGCTTAAATATGACAACAGTACTATCCTATCTCTTTATTATCAATTCTTTCTTTCAAGTCCGTAGTTATCATTTTCTCCCATATTTTTTTTCGCCTTCCGTTGATAACTGACCTTGCTATCTCAACCAGATTTAGTAACCCAAGAACTTTCATCATTAAACTACATCAAAGTCACTAATTCAGCACACACCTACCTATACGGTCCAGATTTAATTTTCCTGAGATCATCAGATCTAAGCTTGTCATTAGGACTTGCATTACACGTCTATTACATCATTCTTGTATCACTTCTCTCCATGCAACGCATGTCCTCAACCGATCAGATTTCACTTTCATACATCATTACACTGTGTACAGATGTCTAACAGTAATGAAAAGAGTCAAAGACAAAAATTAAACGAAAATCAAAACCAATGAGGCTGCTGCTTTATAACTGTCAAACAAAACGCAGAAAAATATGAATTAATCTTTTCGATAAAAGTCTAGAAAGATGCACCAGTCTATTTAGAATTCAAAATTTCATTAAAGTATTTGGTGATTTAGCATCAGATGAGATTTATTATGAGTTCTTAAGGCAACTACCGAATGAATCACTGAATTGCACACACCTACCAATACTAACTTTAATCCATTCTTTGATTTATCCTTGTTTCCACCCTCAGGTTCAGCTTCATCACCTCCTCCCATATTTTCCTTGGCTTTCCCATTTCAACTGAACCTGCTACCTCCACTGTTCTACATCTACTAATCTAAGAACTTGCATCCGTTCTTTTAACATGAACACATTGAACTCTTCCGCACACACCTCCTTATACTGTTTAAATTTAATCTTCCTTCAAGATCAGAACTAATCTGGTTTTTAGATTTGCACTGCACATCAAGGCAAATGAATTTACTGAATCTCACTATACTAGCTCTTATCCATTCTTTCAATGTGATCATACCATCAAAGTTTATTCTTACACATATCTCACTAAACTTCCCAGATCTAATCTTCCTCTGAGATCAAAACTAAGCCTAGCTTTAAGGCCTTCATATCCTTTCTCTCCATGCAACACGTGTTCTCAACCCGCATTGGCTAGCTTTTTCTTTCATACATCACACTGCAACTAAGTCCTTTGTTCTGTACGCACCTACTTATACAGTCCAGATCTATGCTTACATTACACATCTATCGTATCATTTTCATATCATTTCTGTCCATGCAATGCATGTCCTCAACATAAACACTCTAGTACTACCAGATCAGGCTGTTTGAAGATATTGGCTTCCCGAGACGAAATGCACCCAACATTGATGCTTTTTTGTTTTTCTACTTCTTTTTGCAAAACTAAAACCAAAAACAACAACCCACCTTTTTCCCCTTTTTCCTTCTTTCCCATTTCCCCTTTCTCTTTCTATCTCCCCCACTTCCTGACGGGTTTCCTAACTTAAAAAGTACAAAACATTAATACTGTAACCCTTTTCCCTCTCTCACTTGCAAAACTTTCATGCTAAGGGCAAGGAACAAAAACGATAAAATCCACTATAAAACAACCAAACCAAACACTACAAACTAGCGATTGAAGATACAAAAAGCTTGAAGAATAAAAACCTTCTTCAAAATAACTGGATGCAACACGAATACTATTTCCAAAATAACCAGATTTAGCATTAATAACCCAAAAGGGTTGATATGCCGTAAAACACAACAACCAAACCAAATCAACCCAAACGCATACTGGCCAGGTTTCACTTCCAGACATCATCACACTGCGAAAAATAAAGCAAAAACAATGATGCTGTTGTCGGACAATTGTTATTGTCAGTATAATTACCAAATTAGATGTACCCATGATTTTTTGGCAGACATTTTCTCTTTTGAAAGACTGTAAATCGTGCAGAACATTTCAAAGAAAGATGCTGTGTTAAGTCAAAAAGCCAAACACTATCTCCGTCCCCATCCCCACACACCAACTTGAATGTTTCTACTTTTACATAAGTTATAATTAATGTGTTTAATGGTCCAGAAATATAAGCTGTTAGTACTAAAGAGCCAGTATCGTGATATCATATTTTTATAATTAAAACCATATCAAACACATGTCTCACTATAAATTATTGCTATAACAAAAAGTACTTATTGGCAAACAAGGGAATCATAATTATAGACATCAGGTTTCAAACTATTACAAAACAAAACCTTGCAAACATAAAAAATGTAATTAAATATAAGAGGTTGATATAGTTTGCTTGAAGCATTATGTAATATGTATATGCCTTGACAGAGTACAAAATAGACTTTGTGGTTTAGTGGGGGATGCCTTTTTCTCTTCCCTGCAACCTCTCTCCCACAGAAGAGACATTGCGAGCCTGTCTTTGTTTTATTGTTATTTCCCTGGAGGTGCTCGTCTGAGCTCCAATCCCTCGTCCCCCCCCTCGCCAATCTTTCACGAGAAACACCCGTCTGGCGTAAACTACTGTCAATAATTTTCCCCACTCTTTATCTGTGCCTAAATCCAAACATAGATTCCATGAACAAAGCTTCTTTCTTAGAACTGCATGCTAGTGGAACTCTCTGCCGCTTGCCTGTTTCCCACCTGACTACAACTTGGACATCTTCAAGTCCAACATAAACAAATTCCTGATGAACTGCCCCCTTAAGTAATTACACTTTATCAAATCTCCAATACTAATGAATACTGCAACACTATCCCATTGATTACTGTACAAAAAAAAAACCCTTACCCCCCCCCGAGTGGCTTCTGGGCCTTGATAAGTGGTGACGTCCATTAAAAAAAAAAAATCTCAATAAAACATTGTTTCCGAAACGATCGTACAATTTATTGTTTTTGTTTGTTCTTCCTTGTGAAACCGATTTTTAATTTTTATTATAAATTATCAATCATCTTATATATATATATATATGATGAAAATTATGGAAATAATATTTCAACATGATAGAGATTAAAAAGGAACAAACAAAAATTATATGTTCATCAACGTTTCGTTTTTATTTAAAGACTTCCTCGTCATGATTGATTTGAAGGAAAACCCCAGCACAATATTTGAAAATATACTCGTTTTGTTTGCATGCTAACAGCTATTTTTTTTGTTTTGTTTATAGATAGAACAAAGACATTTATTTCAACAAAGAGCAAAGACATGCTTTTCACATTACAAACATTTTCAAATAAAGACTAATACTGATAATCAATTCTGGTTTGTTCTTTTTTCATATCTCTCTAATATATATATATATATATATATATATATACTTTTTATTTTTTATTACCATATTCTTTCTGTTAAGTTACATTATTGTTTCAGCTACCCGGCTGTTTTTTTTGGCCGTCTATAGCTTCCTCAGACTTTTACAGAAATGTTTGTTATTATGGGATGAAAGAGTGAAAGAGTGAATAAGGTCGGGGAGGGGGGGGTGCGAGCAGGGCGGAAGAAAGAGAGGAAGGGAACAAGGGGGATTGTTTCCTTCCTCTCTTTCTTCCGCCCTCCTCGCACCCCCCTCCGACCTTATTCACTCTTTCACCCCATAATAACGAACATTTCTGTAAAAGTCTGAGGAAGCTAAAGACGGCAAAAAAAAACAAAAAAAAAAACAAAAAAAACGCCGGGTAGCTGAAACAATTATGTAACTTAACAAAAAGATACGGTAATAAAAAAAATAAAACGCATATTTGCTCTACAACAGTATTGAGCACTTTCTTCAGTTTTTATTAATTACCATTTCCACTAATATATATATATATATATATATATATATATATATATACATACATATATCATTCAAAAATGGTAAGTGGCAGTTTTAGTCATTTAGAACTGCTTTAAAGCTTTACCGATCACTCATTTTGCGACCAAATTTCAAACAATCGTTGCAGTTTATAGATCACCTTCCCAGCTATATTGTGAACAAAAAAATAAATATATTATCGTTCAGTAAAACAAAAGTTATGAAGAATTTTCTGGTGTTCGAAATCATAAAAATATGTAAGGAGGTGAGAGACGTTTTTTATGACTGGTTTCCATAGCAACCACGTCGGTTCAGCAGCCAACTGCCATACATTGTCGTTACATGTGTTTATGAGGGCAAAAAAAAAAAAAATAAGACTGAAATTAAACAAAGAACAAGTGAATTTATTGGAAGCCTGGAAATAAAAATGCGAGCATGAAAAGTAATATGGTTAAGCTTAAACATGGAAAAGTAAAGGACTAGTTGTTAAAGCTGGAAAATAAAAGGACAAGATATTCTAGTAAAAAATATAATAAATTTATAACTTAAAATATTGCAGCATTAAGAATTTTTTTTTTAAATTGTTATACCGGCCTTCCTTGAACAGAGGAATTTACACCGATTAGCACTATAAATAGCGCTAGTAATTCCAACACCGGTGAGAGAGATGCGACTGCACTTCAACTGCTAGCCAAGTGTCCAGCAGATATACACGCTTTCCTATCTTTGTACATTATTGTTAATACACTTGTTCCTTAACCGAACCTTGATTTGATGTTTCTTATTTTCACTGTGGTTCCACGACAACAGATTGGCGACAAGGAATCGAAACAACCATCACTGCAGAGAATCACCAAAAGTGATTGAAATAAAGATTCGTAAAATCTTTACAGCAGAACACCTTCGTCATTTCAACAGATATTTGGATACGCAAGGATTAACAGAGAATTAATTACTACAATAGTAATTTGGCGGTGGGAAAAAAACTTGCTACCAAAATCTACAGCAAAAAACGCGAATGTTAATTATTTAATAATTGAACACACCAAGTGTTTTAGAAAGGGAAAAAGGGCTCATTTTCTTCACCAGAAGCCATTTTTCCTACAGTAAGAATTTTCTTCTGCAAAGTGAAATGTCCAAAACCAACTAGAAAATACCATGTAAGCTTATTGTTATTTCGATAACATCTGGGATTCAGGGGGGGGGGGGGGAAAGCTCGACTTTGTCAAGAGAAAAAGAGACAGATCGTAAAAAATAATTATGCGCGTACATCATTTGTGCTTAGCAAACACGTAAAGAATCAAGTCATTTTTGCAAAAGGCAAAGAGAGGAGGAAAAAAAAACAAAAAGAAAAACTAAAAGTTTCCATACGAATTCGTCGGATATTTAAAGCGACAGATTTTATTTTTGCTACGTAAAAACGCATGCAAATAAAAAAATGTTAAGCAAATGTTATTTCGTTGAATTGTTTCTAGCAAGGCTAGAAATATAGCGTTCAACAAATTAAGTTACAAAAGGACTGCTAAACTTGTTCTTCAAACAAAAGAATTGGGAAAGAAAACTTGGTTGATTTTTTTTTTACTAAGGAATATTTATTTTATACAGGTGTAAATTATAAACTGAATTTGTATGATGGATGCGAAATTCAAAGATTCACTGTTGGAATTGTTCCAATTCTAGGCAGAGCAAAATCTCGCGTTGCAAAAGCAGCAAATTCAACAAGTAGAAATAGAAGAGAGATTTAAACAAGCATTTGAAGAAAAAAATGCTTCAACAACAGAAACGCTTCGAGAAAATATTGATGAAAACACAGGAGGAATAAAGAAAAATTCATAAAGCATTTTCTCAAACAGCTGTGTGGGCCGCTATTGAAAATTTCAATTATAATCCAGAAGACGATGTCACTTTCGTCCAGTACTATAGACGATATGAGGATATTTTTATATCGGATTGTAGTACCTGGTCAGACGCAAAAAAAATTAGGCTTTTGCCAAGGAAATTGGGAACAGCCGAGCATACAAAGTTCGTAAATTTTATTCTTCCAAAAAAGACCAGTGAGTTGAGCTTCTAAGAAACAGTTACGCTACTTACAGAACTGTTTTCTGCAAAAACGTCTCTTTTCCATAGGCGATATAAATGTATGAATGTTACTAGAAGAGAAGAAGACGACTACACTACTTATGCAAGTATAATGAACAAGCATTGCGACGATTTTAAACTGGAGGAATTATCAGCAGATAATTTTAAATGTTTAATATCTGTGCAAGGGCTGATCATAAATAAAGATGCTGAAATCAGGCGTCGTGTTTTAAATAAACTTGAAAACGAACCAAATTTAAAACCACAAAACTTAGCGGAAGACTGAACGGTTTATTGCGTTGAAAAAAAAGACAGTCGTGACAAAATAATAATGTGAAAAAATAATAGACTGATAGATTTTTTGTTTTTTTTTTTTCAATGCAATTCTTTTTAGACTGAGACAATTTAAATTTTTGCCCCAATCCAGAGTGCTTCTATTTAGGAGCTGGATTTCTTCACATTAAAAGCTACATTGTGTTTAACTCTGTCCTCGTGGGGATGCAAGTAAATGGGGATTCTGCTTTTTTATCTTATTTTCATGATCAGCTTATGCCTTGGTTGTTTTCCAACGACTTCTAAAGTGAAGGAGAGTTTTGCAATGGTGTTACTGTTGGTTCTCAACACATGTTGAAAACATCTTGTTCTTAATCAGTGCAATGCTTCTGAATATTTTCATTGCAGACCGACAATCCATCATGTCATTTATCCTTGAGTAGCATTTAACCTTGATAAATGACCTCCAGACCATAGTGGAATGGGGCCACAAATGGATGGTAACATTTAATGCTAGTAAGACTAAGCTGCTCTCCTTGAACAATTACAAGAGGCTTCTCCAATCACCGATATCCATGACAAATAACACCCTACCTGAGAATTCTTCCTTCAAACTCCTCAGCCTAACATTCACACGCAATATGAACTGGAATAAATACATTGAGGACATTGCAAAGGCTGCTGCAAAAAAGTGAGATCCTTCTATCATACCAGACGCCTACTTGCACCTGGGAGTCTCCTGTACCTCTACAAGGCCACCATTCACCCATGCATGGAGTAGTGTTGCCACATCCGGGCTAGCACATCTACCACTAGTCTCTCCTTCTTAAATAGGGCCCAAAAAATTGTCTTCAATCTAATAGGTCCCACTTTGTCAACTAAGTTCCAACCTCTGTCCCATCGACTCAATGTTGCATTTTACAAGTACTTCAATGGATTCTGCTCTGATGAACTCGTTACATTTGTGTCCTCTCGACATACATATTCCTGACAAACCTACTTACCAGCAAAATCACACCCCTTCACTGTTGAGGTCCCTGAATGCCAGAAAGCTTTCTATTGTAATAGTTTCCTCCTTCAAATAGTTAGACTTTGGAATTTGCTTCCTGCTACCTGCATCCCTGACCGTACTGATATGCAGAAGTTTAAATGTAATGTAAACCAACATCTTCTTAATCTTTCCTAGGCATGGCATCAAATGGTGGCGAGATGCCTCGTTAGGGATGAACAGGACTGTGGGGGGGGGAGAAAGAAAAGCAAAAAAAATTGTTAAAAGCAATTATGAGGAAACTCAGACTCGTTGATTCTTGTAAAACGAAATTTAATCTTAATTTTAGATCATTTTTTTTTATCGTTGGGAAAACAAAACAAAAAATAAAGACTCTTTGAGACACTGACTTCCACCCTTTCTGTCATGATAATGAAAACCAGGTGAAATTCAAAAGACAAAAGTGAATAATGGCAGAATAAATTGGATGAATTCCATCATAAAACTGACCTTTTGAGATATTTTCCATTTGACTTAATGAGGTTATCAGTTTCTCGGAAAGCACTTTTGGTAAATTCTGATTTAGCTGGGCAACTTCTGTAGATAATTTTGCAAAATCAGACTGGTTTACAATTAATTGTCCGTCACCCTGTAAAATAAGCGCAAAGAGAAAAGGAAAGATAAAGACAAAGAAATATATATGTATAAATAATAGCATGACAACGTACTTATGACAAGTAAGCTACCCAGAAATGTTTATGTAAAAAGTTTTTGACTTGTAATGGGGGTATGAGACGAATGGATTCGCCAATCATTTTTATAACCAACGGCTGTGCCAAACAACCAATGAAAACGTCGCAAAATTATTATAAAAATTGTTGAATTTTGGATTCAATCAGTTCGCCGTTTGCTACGTCACGGACCGCATTTAATTCTTCGCCGCCATCTTGGTTACTGATCTGAACTACGCCGCCATCTTGGTTACTGATCTGAACTACGCCGCAATCTTTGTTCAACATAATATATCAGAACTTAAGAGGTTAACTACGCCACGGACCGCATTTGATTCTTGGTCGCCATCTTGGTTACTGATCTGAACAACGCCACCATCTTTATTCAACACAATGTCTCAAAACTTAACAGTTTAGATTTTGTTCCCGGAGGAAATTCTCATCAGATTCGGTTGAACATTGATTTTACATACTGGCATGCATTGAATGGCTTTTAGAAATTGACCGGGTGGGGGGAGGGGGGATACACTTAAATATGATATTTAAATTTGTCCAGATTTTGTATATATTATTATAGAGTCGTGATTTCAAAATTTAAAAAAAAAGTATTTGGGTGCCATCAGCTAGAATTGAAACCGAAAGCAAAACTGTACCAATTAAAGCTGGTGATGTTACCACTGTACCAACGTGACATGCATATGAACTGATTAAAAATAAACTAAGATGAATGTACAGAATATTTAACGATTTTTTTTAATTTTGAGCCATTTTTGACCCCTTAAAAACTATTTTAACCAGCTAAAGACCCATAAAAGAACGGTCCATAAAAAATCAAACCATTTGAGGCCTCTAACGCCACTCTGTGACTTTTAGTTTCGGAAGAGATAGAGTTTGAAAATATGGAGACAGACATAGTGAGTTTTATAAATTAGATTTCCAAACTAATCTAACTCTGGCCAGGTCTTTATCCTACTTTTTCTCAAGCCAATTTCTATCACTTCTTTTATCAAGTTAATTGTGTATTGATAACTTGTTGAAATAAATATTGAAAATACATATGAATGCGTAACGCATCATAGAAGTACAGAGTATTGTATCCTTCCAACCAGCATTTCTCTTTTATTAAACACAAGGTTAAGTGTGGGTTTGATAAAATTATTTCTCTGGAACGAACTGGATTCAAACTTGGCACATGCAGGTTTTCCGTTTGTTTCATTAACCACTTCATATATATTTTTTTGGTCAAAGAAATAAAAATATTACTGGTTAAATTTTTTGGTCATGTTAAATAAAATTCATATCATAACCTATAATTTGAAATTGATTTAACAAATGTGTGAGCCAAATCAGCTGTGTGACAGATGTCAGTTGGTTGGTTGTTTTACGGCATATCAACCCTTTTCGGGTTATTTAATGCCGAATCCAAAGATTTTGAAGAAAAAATTTTTAATATCATATATTTGTTGTTTTCAAGTCGGTTTCTATTTAACTCATAGTTGGAACCCTAACAGGTACTACCACTCCGGGTCAGAGTGGACCTGGGAGCAATGGTAATTAAAGGGTGGCTCCACGCTCCCCAAAGCCCGCAAGCTTGGGCCTCACCACTGGATATAGTTTAAGGTCATATCCAGGACCCCCATTGAGGGACTTTTACCCTCTCCAGGGGGGCAGTCGGTGTATTCTAATGCCTCACCGACAGATGTCAGACATCCAGCCACTGATATATATATATATATATATATATATATATATAAAAATGTTTTAGTTGTACACATTTCTTTTTTGTCCCTTGACAAAGAGCTTTCTCGAAATTTTAGCAAATTCACAACACCTACTTTTTTGATGACACATTTTAAGTATATTATAATTGAAAATTATTGAAATTCCTACAATAGTCATTCTTTTACTACACTGGCTCATGTACACGGTGTTTCCCCACAAACTGCATTGTCATAGCCTTCAAACACAGCTTCATATTTTTAATTTACAAGACAAGAGAGAATGCAAAAAAATAATAAGTGAAGCCTGCATGGTCCTCCATGAGTGCACAGTGAATACGGAATAAAAAAAATAACTAAGTTCAGCATTTGCCCCACCCATTTAGCCCCTAAAGTCCCCAGGAGATGTCAAATTCTGGTGAAAATGAACAAACGGTGTACTTTTAAGCCTTAACATATGTAAATTTGAGTTCTGCACCATGCAAAATAAGAAATGACAAAGTTCATCATTTGCCCACACCCCATTTAGCCCCAAAAGTCCTCAAGGCTTTAACATATTTGAGTTCAGCACCATGCAAAACTGCTAAATAGACATACACAGAAAAATTTGGACAAATATGGGAAAATAGTCCCAAAAATGGAGTGTTTTTATTGCCACACCCAAGAGTTATCGTGAAGTAGAGACAAACAAAATTATATAGAAATCAGTTACAACTTTTCAGAAAGTTTTATAAAAATCTAAGGCATCAATTTTTTTAATAAGCACAAAAGTGTCAATTTTAGCCATTTTAAGCCAAAAATCTGTTCTGTTACTTTTTTTACTCATATGTTTAATGCTTGTGGAAAAATTTTTTAAATTCCCATGTGTAGTTATTGAGAAAAGTGCAACTTTTGATGAACGGACAAAAGAACAAGGGTGAATTTACAAGACCACTCTCCTTTTGTCAAGAGAAAAAAAAAAAAAAAAAAAAAAAAAAAAACACACACAAAATAGCAATAAAAAAAAGAAAAGGATACTTAAAAATACCCTAAAATGGCAGAAAATAAATTTAACGAAGACCATGGACAAATGAGGAACTATACCTGCAAGCCAAGAACTACGAGGATGATTAATGGAGACTATGCATCTTGGATTAAATGAGTCACTTAACACATGAAATAGTCATGTATAGGTCTCGTCCACTAATAAAAACGGTTTTACACCACTGGCCCCATACAGGCATCACTAAATATATTCCAAACAATTAAAGCATTTACAAAGAACGTGATTAATGCCTTAAAAATTTGGTGCAAACCTTATTTTTTGCAGTCTGTAGTATTCGTTGGCAGACAAAAGATTTTTTTTTTAAATAAAATAAAAAAGCTACTGCTTCTATTTATACTAGCCTGGGTGCCTGGCGTTGTTCAGGTGTTTGGGAGGTGTGTGTTGGGCAGAAAAAAAATTGTGGTAGAAGGCAGGCAGGCTCGAACCCATAGCGGGAAGGAGGAAATGAATGTGTAAAAAAAAAAAATTTTTTTTTTTTAAATTAAAAAAAAAAAAAAAAAAAAAAAAAGTCTTTGCCGTCGTGTCCATCACCAAACTGGAAGTGGTGAAGGCTTAAATTAAGGCAAGTCAATCGAAAAGAGGAGATGACTTTTGAAAATATAGGCAAAAAAAAAAAAGGAATCCTTCCCTGTAGAAAAGTGAAGGAATTAATGTTTTTAGCCAATTTTTCGATATTTGTCATCCGGAGGGTCAAGCTTCAAAACGATACTGATCTCGTGAAAATCCGTCGCCTCTGTCAAAAGTTTTAGGAGACATACATCCATACATACATTTAAACAGACAGGTGAGATTTATATTATAGATGCTGGTGATTTTATTAAGTAATAAGATTTCTTATCAACTCGTTCACAAAAGAGATGCTGCTGGTTTAGATAAAAAGTCTGATTTTCAGAGATTGAAGTCATTCTGATTTTGGAGTAGCAAGCATTGACAGCAGTATGCCAAATTTAACCCCAGAAATTATTAGTTGGAAGGGTAGAATAGTTAATAGATTATTTGACCACATCAGAGATAGAGGGTGATAGCAACAAAGGCAATCTGGGAAGTATGTAACGCGTTTGAATATGTGTAATTGAAATGGGCTGACAACATATGATTAAACAGTGACCTATGATGTCCATTTTCTTTCCTCACCTAACACTGATTAGTGAATTGGAATGAGGATCAAGTGTAAAGAAATGTTGTCTGTTTGAAATTAGTTTTGTCCGATTTTTGGAAAGTATAAGTGTTGGGATGCTGAATCAAAATCAGGGAAAAAAATTGTAACCATGGAGGGTATCGGAATCGATACTGAAAAAATTTGTGCCTATTTTTTGATGCCAAATAGATTTTGTTTTACCTTGTTTTTGCGTGAAACTTAGCTTTCCATTGCTGATGATAATGATAAATATTGATTGATTTTAAGCTGTTTGTAAAATTAAAATTTATATATATTACCTCCTCCAGTGTATTTTACGCTTGCAAAAATATATATGCACATATTACATATGCTTTTTCTACATTAATCCAATAAAAGGCAATAAATATTTCGAGGTTTCTAAAGATCAGAATTAGTAATTGTATTGAAATCGAGAATTTAGAACAGAATCAGTAATTGTATTGGAATCGGGGGGGGGGGGATATTGAAGTCGTCCCATCACTAATAAATAAGGAACTTTAATGAAAGAACAAGCTCTCAGTCTGTACAAATAAAAACAAAAATATAATATCAAAATACAGATCACATTTTTTTCTTTTTTAACTTTCGGCTAGTGATTTCAACAACTTGATTACTGCATGTATGACACAAGGTTGAGAACTCAAGAGATTCTTTTTCTATTCATTTAATGTTAATTTTCCCTTGTTGAAGAATCGGACATTTTCTGATATGCATGAAGCTCATTCTCCAATTCTCGCAGGTCAACAGTTGGCGCAGTTTAATCAAATTTTTTGCTTCCAATTTTTCCTTGATCAGCCAACTGTAACGTCATCCATATATTAATAGGATAACGTGCGTGTTATTTATTTTATGCGTCACACTTACATGTGAGTTGTCATTTAATTGTTATGGATTCCATTTCTTCTAATTAATAATTTTACCAAGAATTCTTCATAAGTTTTAGTTTCAATTATAGCTGAGGGAACTCAAGTTATAGACATTTTTTCATAAGTTTTGGTTTCGATTCAAGCTGATGCACCCAAACCATATGGATGTATTTTTTTTATTTTTGAAATCGCAACTTTATAATGTATAAAAATTGATAGGACATTAACTCTATAATAATATATATGAAACCTGCAAGAATTAAAATATCATATTTAAGCATACTTTATGACCGGGCTACGCTGGGCATCCCTGCTAGCTTAGATAAATACTTTTGCAGTTTTAATAAAAGAGCTACAATAATACCAGGCCTTTTTGGTCAAGATCAAAGTGTAGTATCTGTTCTCTCAGTTACTAAACTTTCCGCCACCGGGCTTTCGGGCTAGGTTAAGGTGTTTTCATACTAACCTTGGTTAGCAAGGACCGACCCCCTCCTTTGGGGAGTCAGGACCTAAAGGACCGACTCCACATTTGTGGGAGCTTGGACCCGGAAACCGATCCCCTTTTTTGGGAGACTGGAATCTCGGGACCAGCACCACTAGCTGGTAGTTGAGACCTGCTTTTGTTGTTTTTGTTTTGCATGCGTTTTTTCTTCGTTCCGGTCTCTTCCCTCTAGAGACAGGGGATGGTCTAATTTCTCAACACTTAATTGCCTGAGCAGCACTCTGACCTGCCAGGCCCAAACTTTGTCTATCTTCGCTGCTCTCCCAGTGGATCGAGCAGACAGGGTTCTCTTTCTCGCTTCCGTTGGGGTAAGTTAGTGGGTAGGGTGACGTGGGGTAGGGCGGGTGCTTCGTTTCTGCTCCCCTCTGTGGGCAGGGATGCCTATCCCCTCTCTCTCTTAATTGCGACGCGGCACTCTGACCCGCTAGCACCCACTGCGTCTTTCTTCTCTGCTCTCCCCCCTCGCGGGGGGATCTGAGCTGCTAACCCGACATCCCCGTGAGGGGAAGTCAAAAACTCTAATTTCTTCAAAGTCCGCTCCTCCCCCTCCTCCCCCTCCATTCCCCTGGGTTTTCTTTTCCCCCACTACACTTTGGTCCGCGCCAGCGGCCAGTGCAACCGCCACGATGCCAGGCAGGAGGGGTACGTCACCCCAAATGCGCAGCATCTCAACTGCTAACGACTCCCTATGTGAGGGAGCTGATGCATCTCCCCGCGAGACGGCGCCAGGAAACAAGGTAGGGCCCCGGCGCGCGGCGACCTTGGAAGAAAGCGGGAGGGTAGGGCCGCAGCCCGCGGCGACCCCCCAAAAAGCACCTGCAACCGCTCCCCACGAGGGCAACCCAGCGGAAAAAGCTGCCGTTAACTCACTAGCTGGGGAAAGTGCAGAACCCAGCCAACCAGCTGCACCCCAGGACGGCAGAACCAAGGGAGGAAGACCGGGGAACCCATCCCCCGCTCCCCCAAAGGGCGACTCCCCAACAGAAAAGGAGGAAAACAGCACCGCGGACCAAACCGAGGCGCTGGACGAAGATGTAATAGCCTCCATCTGCTCACTATTCGGCGGGGAAGACAGTGATTGGCCCCCCAACACTCCCCAAGAGGACCAAATACGGAAAAGGGGTGACTCTCCGGCCAGTGGTAACAAAAGCAAGCTGGAAGGAGAGACACCCTTGACAGTACCCACCAAGACTCCAGCTGGGAACACGGCACCAGAAGGGGAGACACCTCCATCCCCCAAGGGGACAGCCACCCAGCAAAGGAAGAAAATAAGAAAGGGGAGCGGCCCGGAGAGCAAACCAAGCCAGGACGAAACAACGCCAAGGACACAATGGCCTACTTTGCCTGGTAACGGCCCAGTTCCGAAGCCAAAAATGCCCATAACAAGAGAGAGCCCCACAACACCAGCTACGCCCCCCAACCCGAGTCCAGCTGACACCCACCAGGATGGAGGACCGGCATGGGGCCCCAAAGAGCAGCAAGGGAAGTTGACGCCCGAAGACTACAGAGCACTCTTCGACTCCACTTACAAGGAGTATACCCAGGGGAACAACATCCAACCCCTCCCGGGTCAAGTGGAAGTTCTGGAGAAAAGAGTGCTCTCGCTGATAACTTCAGACACCAAGACAAGGGGTCTGACGGGCGTCAACAAGGACACTATGATGAACGTGTTGCTGGAGCAGAACATTCCAGCCAACTACATCTGTAGAAGGAGTTACGCACAGTGGGATGTTCTGCTCCCCACCTCCGAAGACGCAGTCAGGCTGTCCAGGACCTGCCATCAGAGCAGGAACATAAAGCTCCAACCCATCTATATGAACAAGAGGAGAGCAAATGTTTCTGCTCTAAACGTCCCCTGCTATATGGAGGCCAAACAACTGGGGGCTATCCTAAGCCAGTATGGAGACGTAGAGGAAGTCACCCCGGTCCGCGGATTAAGAAACATCATGACCGGGGACTACAAAGTACAGATGGTCCTGGACAAGGCTGGATTCTACGCCATCCCAGCCACACTCAAGTTCGGAGAGTGGACACTCTCCCTTATAGTGGAAGGGAGGAGGCCTCATTGCTGGCTGTGCACACAACAAGGGCATATGGCGAAGGACTGTCCAAAGAGAAATGGAGGGAAGAAGCCCACAAAAGCGGCGGGAACAAGCGTGACAAAAAATCAAGCCGCTGCTCCCGCGCCGGCCGCAAATCCTCCAGAGGCACCGACAGGCTGGGTGACGGTTGTAAAGAAAGGCAAGATCAACAAACAGCCATCCTTGCAGACAGTCACCCAAGACCAAGAACAACCGAAGAGTGAGACGGAGATAATGGACACACAGACACCCTCCTCCTCAAACAAGAGGAAACTACCAGAATCTGAGGAGGAGGCCGCGTCAGAGGCAGAGGAAGAGACAACAACAGTCTCTATGGCCCTGAGCGCAACAGAGATCAGGAGGGCCAGGAGGAGGAAAAGCCGCAAGACACGCGCAAACTCTCCTACCCCCACTGAGACTGAGAAGGACTCCCTCGCAACAACAACACAGGATGAGCCCCCTGTGATCCCAACACCCCAGCAACCCGAACAACCTTCCCCCTCTCCTATAAAGGCCCCAAGAAACTCTTCCCGCCCCTCATCCCGTGACAGGAGCCAAAAAGAAGAAAACGAGCAGGCTACCCCCTCCCCAAGCGCTCAGCCTCCCCATCAACCAAAAGAGGTCCCCTCCCCCACTCCCAAAGTCCGCACTGAACGGACCAAAAAGCTCCCCTTTCTGCCAGGAAGCAGGATTTGTGAAACAGACCCTCTCCAACCGGCTCCGGACCTTAAAGGACAACAGAAGGTCCGGTACAATAAACTCAAAAACTTTGAAAAAGTCGGTGGAGACCTAGTAACAGACCCCACTAAATTCAAGGACGCTCCCTTGTTGACCACTTTCGTTAGGGTCAACAAGGACGGTAGGACTGGAGGAATGTGGGCAATGATTAAGGCAGCGAAGAATGCGATCCCAGGCCAGCAGCTGGTGGATAGGGACCATCCTTCACTGACCAACATTTTCTTTAAATGTGAGGGTAGAATCCCCATGTATGTACACCCATCGCTATACAGGGCACTCAAACTAACCTTCCCCCTGGACGTGGGGGGCGTGGCCAAGGATGGATCACCTTCATCGGATTTACTTACCGGCAGCCTTGGCCAGGCCTGCCATGTCCTCACTGCCCGGGATTTCAGACCCGTCTGTGACAGTGCTTGAGGTAAGTGATCATGTCTTTGAACTTGGCTACATTGAATGTGAGGGGCATCAGGTGTCGAAGCAAGGCCTCGCGCGTTGTGAGAGACTTGGTGTCCCTCAAGGTAGATATTGCCGCTATCCAGGAGACCCACTTTGTTTGTGACGCGGATTGTCAGGTGCTGGTAAACGATTACGATGTCTACTCAGCATATGGCAATACCTATAGTCGTGGAATCTCCTTGCTAGTGAGTCGCACCCTGTCAGCGTCGGTGAATGTTGTTCACGCAGGCGAGGACGGGCGGGCGCTTGTTGTTGATGTTGCTGTTAATTGTAGTGTTTTTCGGATTGTTGCTGTTTATGCTCCCAATGCTGCTGTAGAGAGGGCAACCTTTTTTCGACGGTTGGAGGGCTTCTTAGTGGATCCGGAACGGTTAGTTTTAATGGGGGATTGGAATGCAATCCTTGATCCCAAAATAGATAAGGTCGGGGGGACTAGCGGGTCGGCGTGGTGTGACAGCAGTCTGTCTGACCTGATGGCCTCGTGCGATCTCGTCGACAGATTTCGTCTGGATCATCCGGGGCGGGAGATGTGGACGTGGCATCCTGTAGTGCCTTCCCATCCAAGCACTTACTTGGATCGGATGTTAGTTAGAAGAGGCGATGTAGACTTCCTATCTTGCCCCACGTTCCACTTGCTAGGACACTCGGACCATAAACTTGTTATGGCCCGTTTGAGCTTAAGCGCTAGGCCTAAACTGGCCGGATACTGGAAGTTCAACAGCACCTTGTTGGAGCTGGAGGACTACCGGTTGAAGGTCACTGAGCTAATTCAGCGGGCTTTAGTGGGGGCGGTTACAGGGAGTAAGTGGTGGGTTAGTCTCAAGGCCAAAATTAGGCGCTTCTCTGTCCAGTATAGCCAACGCCTCGCGATAGATAAGGCTAAGGCAAAGAAGCGTTTAGAGGATAAGCTGACCCGGGCGGTGGAGGGGGGGGACCCCCTAGAGTTAGCACTAGCTAAACAAGATCTCAACCGCTTGGCTAGCGAGCGGTATGAAGGTCAAGTAGTTAGGGCTAGGTTAAAGAAAGTTTCTAACGAGGCTGTGAATGTTGATGCTGTTGAGCGTAAGGCTGCTTTAAGGCGCGGTTCGGATGGGTACATTCGTAAAGTACATAACCTGGAAGGACACCCCTTAGTATCGACTCGGGAGATCTGCGAGGGGTTTCGGGAGCATCTATCGGTGCGCTTCACCCAACTACCCGGACTCAGGGTTGATGAGTTTGGCAGCTATTTGGCTGACTCGCCCCGCCTCACGGCGGCTCGGGCGGCTAGCTGTGATGGTCTTATTACTGAACATGAGGTCATTACTGCGTTGAAGCAGGTCGGCTATAACAAATCCCCGGGGCTTGATGGTTTACCCTACGAGTTTTACTTGAGGCTGTCGCCCATGTTGGTCCCTATTCTGAAGGATATGTTCAACCATTGGTTTGCCCAGGGTTCCATCCCTGGACAGGTGACCAAGGGTGTGATCACATTGCTGAGGAAAGGTCAACGGCATGGTGGGAGGGAAAACTTTGATGATTTTAGGCCCTTGACTCTGCTAAACACAGAGTTAAAGATTTTGGCAAAGATTCTTGCGAATCGCTTGCAGGTTGTCATCACTGACTTGATCGAACCGGACCAGACTTATGCTGTGAAGGGGAGATCGATTCAAGACAATTTGCACTTGATACGCTCGATCATAGAGGGGACAGAAGACGACGCCGAAGCCGCGCTGATCAGTTTGGATCAGTCCAAGGCATTCGATAGGGTCGACCATCGGTTCCTAGGATCTGTGCTAGAGGCCGCCGGATTTAATCCGGACTTCCGCAAGTGGATCTTTGTTCTGTATGACAGGCCGACGGTAGCGGTGCAGATCAACGGTAAGCTGTCGGAGTCATTCGCTGTCTCTCGGTCGGTGCGACAGGGTTGTCCGCTGTCGCCTCTGTTGTATGTCCTGGCGTTGGAACCCCTCCTTCGCAAGTTAAGGGACGAGGCGGCTACACCAGTCCTGCGCGGAATAGCTCTCCCTGGAGGCACACGAGCCAGGGTTTCCGCGTTCGCCGATGACGTCACCGTGTTCGTGTCTTGCCTCACGGACGTTCAAGCGGTGGTCGAGGCGCTCGCTCGATACGAAGAAGTAACAGGGGCCATCTTCAACCGTAGCAAGTCTGTTGGCCTGCGGTTGGGGGCCTGGACCGGGGTAAACTCGCTTCCAGGTATTTTCAGCTGGACCGATGGACCGGTCCGCATTCTCGGTGTCTGGTTTGGACCGGGACTTCAGCTGGAAAAGAATTGGTCGGAAGTACAGTCTAAGGTCAAATCGTCAGTAAAGACTTGGATTGGAAGGAAATTGTCCTTGAAGGGTCGGGCGGAGGCGTGTGCTACATACGTCTTTCCGCTCATCCTTTACCGTTTGTCTGTACTTCCTCTCCCTGCAGAACGACTAACCCGCTTACAAGGGCGCCTCGATTCACTTTTGTGGAACGAGGGTAAGCATTATGTCTGCAGAGAGGTCTGTGTTCAAAATCCGAGCGAGGGAGGCCTGGGTCAGCCCAGTCTCTTGTGTCATAGAAACGCCGAGAGATTGGCTTTCCTGGGTCGTTCGCTTGAAGGAGACGCTCCTTGGGTTCCTGTGGTTGAGAACTCGTTTCCCAACCTCAAACCCAACCCTTCGGTAGAAGGTCGTCGTAGACCGAAGGGGGAGTCCAAGTTCTTCTCCGAATGCCGAACCGCTCTTAGAGCTTTGCCGGGGACCAATGTCCTCGATCAGCCAAGGAAGAAACTGTATCGGGATTTAGTGGAGGGGACCGCGAAGGATCCACTTTGTAGGCGGATGGGATGGTCGATGGAGGTTGTCCGTTCTCAATGGCGTTGGGCGCCGGGACGGGAGATTCTGAATAACTCGGAATTCTCCCTGACTTGGCGACTGGTCCGAAATGCGCTGCCCCTCTTCGACGTACTTTTCCGGTATAAAGAACATACCAGCCGCTTCTGTCCGTGCTGTGACGAACGCGAGCCCGAAACAATCGAGCACGCATTTTTTAGTTGCAGCCGGATACAGCCCCTATTAAGGTACGTCGAGGGGGTAACAGCTCGCATCGATGCCGAGTGTCTGCTCGATCTCGACGTAGGAACTTTTGTGTACAACATGGAGCCGCCGTTCCCCAGGGAGGAAAGTTTGGTTTTCCTGGCGATCCTAGCAGTAGCGCGCATGACCATTTGGATCGCGCGCCTCAAGTTGGTCCACGAAGGGACATCTGTTCCTGATCGGGATCTGATCGTTTACTTTAAACATTTGCTTAAAGTAAAGATCAGATGCGATTGGAAGAGGTTGCCTAGAGTGGAATTTGACAAGAGGTGGGTGCACAGCACTAGTTTGTGCATCCGTCGAGGAGCCAAGTTTCAATACGTGTTCCCTCCTTAGGCATGGCATGGGCGGTGCTGGGTCCTACGGAACCCATCCCGCCTAGGTTAGCATTATAAGTTCAGTAAAGTAACTCTTGACTGGTGGTACAAATGAGATCCTGTTCCTGATTTTATTTTTTGGTATTAGAGAACCTCTGAGTCTGCCCAACCCCCCCTGCTCCTCATCTTTATTTTCTGATGCCCCCGATCATCCCCCTACTCAGAGGTCACCTTCCTACCCCCTCCATCCGTTGCTTTATTTTCTCCCACCTCCATTAAGGCGACTTCCCCAAACCCCATTAGGGATGCTCTGCTTGTTTTCGGTTCCCCGGAAAACAGTGGGGGATCTAGCCACATAGAATAGTACAGGGGGGGTCTTACTAACAACACATTAGTAGATTTTCCTTATTTTTGAAATGAACATTTTCATTAGTTTTTTCCCACTCCACGAACATTTTATGCCAATTAATTCAAGAACTCTTTCTAATGAAATCGAACTTTATTTTCTCACACATACACACACACACAAAAAAAAAAAAAAAAAAAAAAAAAAAAAAAATGCACACACAACATACAGAAATGAATATACAAATTGTACATAGTTAAATTTTACATTGAACGCTGGGGTTATTAGTTAGATTAGGATCCACAGAGTGATTGAGGTATTTTGGTAAATGTTGCCAGTCAAGAGTAAGACTTCAAAGTCTCATCTGTTACATAGTCAAAAAGACCCTGTACCCTCCCCCTCCCAACTTCTTGTAGGGCCTTGTGCCTAATTTTGTTGAATTGAATTTTTTGTACGTTTTTTATGTTCAATTTTTTCTTTCTCAATAAAATATATAAACAAGATCAAAGTGTAGTATCTGTTCCCTCAGTTACTAAACTTGACCCACCACCGGGCTTTCGGGCTAGGTTAAGGTGTTTTTTCTTACTAACCTTTGTTAGCAAGGACCGACCCCCTCCTTTGGGGAGTCAGGACCTAGAGGACCGACTCCACATTTGTGGGAGCTTGGACCCGGAAACCGATCCCCTCTTTTGGGAGACTGGAATCTCGGGACCAACACCACTATCGCTGGTAGTTGAGACCTTCTTTTTTCATTTGTTGTTTTTGCATGTTGTTTTTTCTTCGTTCCGGTCTCTTCCCTCTAGAGACAGGGGATGGTCTAATTTCTCCACACTTAATTGCCTGAGCAGCACTCTGACCTGCCAGGCCCAAACTTTGTCTATCTTCGCTGCTCTCCCAGTGGATCGAGCAGACAGGGTTCTCTTTCTCGCTTCCGTTGGGGTAGTTAGTGGGTAGGGTGACGTGGGGTAGGGCGGGTGCTTCGTTTCTGCTCCCCTCTGTGGGCAGGGATGCCTATCCCCTCTCTCTCTTAATTGCGACGCGGCACTCTGACCCGCTAGCACCCACTGCGTCTTTCTTCTCTGCTCTCCCCCCTCGCGGGGGGATCTGAGCTGCTAACCCGACATCCCCGTGAGGGGAAGTCAAAAACTCTAATTTCTTCAAAGTCCGCTCCTCCCCCTCCTCCCCCTCCATTCCCCTGGGTTTTCTTTTCCCCCACTACACTTTGGTCCGCGCCAGCGGCCAGTGCAACCGCCACGATGCCAGGCAGGAGGGGTACGTCACCCCAAATGCGCAGCATCTCAACTGCTAGCGACTCCCTATGTGAGGGAGCTGATGCATCTCCCGGCGAGACGGCGCCAGGAAACAAGGTAGGGCCCCGGCGCGCGGCGACCTTGGAAGAAAGCGGGAGGGTAGGGCCGCAGCCCGCGGCGACCCCCCGAAAAGCACCTGCAACCGCTCCCCACGAGGGCAACCCAGCGGAAAAAGCTGCTGTTAAGTCACTAGCTGGGGAAAGTGCAGAACCCAGCCAACCAGCTGCACCCCAGGACGGCAGAACCAAGGGAGGAAGACCGGGGAACCCATCCCCCGCTCCCCCAAAGGGCGACTCCCCAACAGAAAAGGAGGAAAACAGCACCGCGGACCAAACCGAGGCGCTGGATGAAGACGTAATAGCCTCCATCTGCTCACTATTCGGCGGGGAAGACAGTGATTGGCCCCCCAACACTCCCCAAGAGGACCAAATATGGAAAAGGGGTGACTCTCCAGCCAGTGGTAACAAAAGCAAGTTGGAAGGAGAGACACCCTTGACAGTACCCACCAAGGCTCCAGCTGGGAACACGGCACCAGAAGGGGAGACACCTCCATCCCCCAAGGGGACAGCCACCCAGCAAAGGAAGAAAATAAGAAAGGGGAGCGGCCCGGAGAGCAAACCAAGCCAGGACGAAACAACGCCAAAGACACAATGGCCTACTTTGCCTGGTAACGGCCCCGTTCCGAAACCAAAAATGCCCATGACAATGGAGAGCCCCACAACACCAGCTACGCCCCCCAACCCGAGTCCAGCTGACACCCACCAGGATGGAGGACCGGCATGGGGCCCCAAAGAGCAGCAAGGGAAGTTGACGCCCGAAGACTACAGAGCACTCTTCGACTCCACTTACAAGGAGTATACCCAGGGGAACAACATCCAACCCCTCCCGGGTCAAGTGGAAGTTCTGGAGAAAAGAGTGCTCTCGCTGATAACTTCAGAAACCAAGACAAGGGGTCTGACGGGCGTCAACAAGGACACAATGATGAACGTGTTGCTGGAACAGAACATTCCCGCCAACTACATCTGTAGAAGGAGTTACGCGCAGTGGGATGTTCTGCTCCCCACCTCCGAAGACGCAGTCAGGCTGTCCAGGACCTGCCATCAGAGCAGGAACATAAAGCTCCAACCCATCTATATGAACAAGAGGAGAGCAAATGTTTCTGCTCTTAACGTCCCCTGCTATATGGAGGCCAAACAACTGGGGGCTATCCTAAGCCAGTATGGAGACGTAGAGGAAGTCACCCCGGTCCGCGGATTAAGAAACATCATGACCGGGGACTACAAAGTACAGATGGTCCTGGACAAGGCTGGATTCTACGCCATCCCAGCCACACTCAAGTTCGGAGAGTGGACACTCTCCCTTATAGTGGAAGGGAGGAGGCCCCATTGCTGGCTGTGCACACAACAAGGGCATATGGCGAAGGACTGTCCGAAGAGGAATGGAGGGAAGAAGCCCACAAAAGCGGCGGGAACCAGCGTGACAACAAATCAAGCCGCTGCTCCCGCGCCAGCCGCAAATCCTCCAGAGGCACCGACAGGCTGGGTGACAGTCGTAAAGAAAGGCAAGACCAACAAACAGCCATTCTTGCAGACAGTCACCCAAGACCAAGACCAACCGAAGAGCGAGACGGAGAAGATGGACACACAGACACCCTCCTCCTCAAATAAGAGGAAACTACCAGAATCTGAGGAGGAGGCCGCGTCAGAGGCAGAGGAAGAGACAACAACAGTCTCTATGGCCCTGAGCGCAACAGAGATCAGGAGGGCCAGGAGGAGGAAAAGCCGCAAGACACGCGCAAACCCTCCTACCCCCACTGAGACTGAGAAGGACTCCCTCGCAACAACAACACAGGATGAGCCCCCTGTGATCCCAACACCCCAGCAACCCGAACAACCTTCCCCCTCTCCTATAAAGGCCCCAACAAACTCTTCCCGCCCCTCATCCCGTGACAGGAGCCAAAAAGAAGAAAACGAGCAGGCTACCCCCTCCCCAAGCGCTCAGCCTCCCCATCAACCAAAAGAGGTCCCCTCCCCCACTCCCAAAGTCCGCACTGAACGGACCAAAAAGCTCCCCTTCCTGCCAGGAAGCAGGATTTGTGAAACAGACCCTCTCCAACCGGCTCCGGACCTTAAAGGACAACAGAAGGTCCGGTACAATAAACTTAAAAACTTTGAAAAAGTCGGTGGAGACCTAGTAACAGACCCCACTAAATTCAAGGACGCTCCCTTGTTGACCACTTTCGTTAGGGTCGACAAGGACGCTAGGACTGGAGGAATGTGGGCAATGATTAAGGCAGCGAAGAATGCGATCCCAGGCCAGCAGCTGGTGGATAGGGACCATCCTTCACTGACCAACATTTTCTTTAAATGTGAGGGTAGAATCCCCATGTATGTACACCCATCGCTATACAGGGCACTCAAACTAACCTTCCCCCTGGACGTGGGGGGCGTGGCCAAGGATGGATCACCTTCATCGGATTTACTTACCGGCAGCCTTGGCCAGGCCTGCCATGTCCTCACTGCCCGGGATTTCAGACCCGTCTGTGACAGTGCTTGAGGTAAGTGATCATGTCTTTGAACTTGGCTACATTGAATGTGAGGGGCATCAGGTGTCGAAGCAAGGCCTCGCGCGTTGTGAGAGACTTGGTGTCCCTCAAGGTAGATATTGCCGCTATCCAGGAGACCCACTTTGTTTGTGACGCGGATTGTCAGGTGCTGGTAAACGATTACGATGTCTACTCAGCATATGGCAATACCTATAGTCGTGGAATCTCCTTGCTAGTGAGTCGCACCCTGTCAGCGTCGGTGAATGTTGTTCACGCAGGCGAGGACGGGCGGGCGCTTGTTGTTGATGTTGCTGTTAATTGTAGTGTTTTTCGGATTGTTGCTGTTTATGCTCCCAATGCTGCTGTAGAGAGGGCAACCTTTTTTCGACGGTTGGAGGGCTTCTTAGTGGATCCGGAACGGTTAGTTTTAATGGGGGATTGGAATGCAATCCTTGATCCCAAAATAGATAAGGTCGGGGGGACTAGCGGGTCGGCGTGGTGTGACAGCAGTCTGTCTGACCTGATGGCCTCGTGCGATCTCGTCGACAGATTTCGTCTGGATCATCCAGGGCGGGAGATGTGGACGTGGCATCCTGTAGTGCCTTCCCATCCAAGCACTTACTTGGATCGGATGTTAGTTAGAAGAGGCGATGTAGACTTCCTATCTTGCCCCACGTTCCACTTGCTGGGACACTCGGACCATAAACTTGTTATGGCCCGTTTGAGCTTAAGCGCTAGGCCTAAACTGGCCGGATACTGGAAGTTCAACAGCACCTTGTTGGAGCTGGAGGACTACCGGTTGAAGGTCACTGAGCTAATTCAGCGGGCTTTAGTGGGGGCGGTTACAGGGAGTAAGTGGTGGGTTAGTCTCAAGGCCAAAATTAGGCGCTTCTCTGTCCAGTATAGCCAACGCCTCGCGATAGATAAGGCTAAGGCAAAGAAGCGTTTAGAGGATAAGCTGACCCGGGCGGTGGAGGGGGGAGACCCCCTAGAGTTAGCACTAGCTAAACAAGATCTCAACCGCTTGGCTAGCGAGCGGTATGAAGGTCAAGTAGTTAGGGCTAGGTTAAACAAAGTTTCTAACGAGGCTGTGAATGTTGACGCTGTTGAGCGTAAGGCTGCTTTAAGGCGCGGTTCGGATGGGTACATTCGTAAAGTACATAACCTGGAAGGACACCCCTTAGTATCGACTCGGGAGATCTGCGAGGGGTTTCGGGAGCATCTATCGGTGCGCTTCACCCAACTACCCGGACTCAGGGTTGATGAGTTTGGCAGCTATTTGGCTGACTCGCCCCGCCTCACGGTGGCTCGGGCGGCTAGCTGTGATGGTCTTATTACTGAACATGAGGTCATTACTGCGTTGAAGCAGGTCGGCTATAACAAATCCCCGGGGCTTGATGGTCTACCCTACGAGTTTTACTTGAGGCTGTCGCCCATGTTGGTCCCTATTCTGAAGGATATGTTCAACCATTGGTTTGCCCAGGGTTCCATCCCTGGACAGGTGACCAAAGGTGTGATCACATTGCTGAGGAAAGGTCAACGGCATGGTGGGAGGGAAAACTTTGATGATTTTAGGCCCTTGACTCTGCTAAACACAGAGTTAAAGATTTTGGCAAAGATTCTTGCGAATCGCTTGCAGGTTGTCATCACTGACTTGATCGAACCGGACCAGACTTATGCTGTGAAGGGGAGATCGATTCAAGACAATTTGCACTTGATACGCTCGATCATAGAGGGGACAGAAGACGACGCCGAAGCCGCGCTGATCAGTTTGGATCAGTCCAAGGCATTCGATAGGGTCGACCATCGGTTCCTAGGATCTGTGCTAGAGGCCGCCGGATTTAATCCGGACTTCCGCAAGTGGATCTTTGTTCTGTATGACAGGCCGACGGTAGCGGTGCAGATCAACGGTAAGCTGTCGGAGTCATTCGCTGTCTCTCGGTCGGTGCGACAGGGTTGTCCGCTGTCGCCTCTGTTGTATGTCCTGGCGTTGGAACCCCTCCTTCGCAATTTAAGGGACGAGGCGGCTACACCAGTCCTGCGCGGAATAGCTCTCCCTGGAGGCACACGAGCCAGGGTTTCCGCGTTCGCCGATGACGTCACCGTGTTCGTGTCTTGCCTCACGGACGTTCAAGCGGTGGTCGAGGCGCTCGCTCGATACGAAGAAGTAACAGGGGCCATCTTCAACCGTAGCAAGTCTGTTGGCCTGCGGTTGGGGGCCTGGACCGGGGTAAACTCGCTTCCAGGTATTTTCAGCTGGACCGATGGACCGGTCCGCATTCTCGGTGTCTGGTTTGGACCGGGACTTCAGCTGGAAAAGAATTGGTCGGAAGTACAGTCTAAGGTCAAATCGTCAGTAAAGACTTGGATTGGAAGGAAATTGTCCTTGAAGGGTCGGGCGGAGGCGTGTGCTACATACGTCTTTCCGCTCATCCTTTACCGTTTGTCTGTACTTCCTCTCCCTGCAGAACGACTAACCCGCTTACAAGGGCGCCTCGATTCACTTTTGTGGAACGAGGGTAAGCATTATGTCTGCAGAGAGGTCTGTGTTCAAAATCTGAGCGAGGGAGGCCTGGGTCAGCCCAGTCTCTTGTGTCATAGAAACGCCGAGAGATTGGCTTTCCTGGGTCGTTCGCTTGAAGGAGACGCTCCTTGGGTCCCTGTGGTTGAGAACTCGTTTCCCAACCTCAAACCCAACCCTTCGGTAGAAGGTCGTCGTAGACCGAAGGGGGAGTCCAAGTTCTTCTCCGAATGCCGAACCGCTCTTAGAGCTTTGCCGGGGACCAATGTCCTCGATCAGCCAAGGAAGAAACTGTATCGGGATTTAGTGGAGGGGACCGCGAAGGATCCACTTTGTAGGCGGATGGGATGGTCGATGGAGGTTGTCCGTTCTCAATGGCGTTGGGCGCCGGGACGGGAGATTCTGAATAACTCGGAATTCTCCCTGACTTGGCGACTGGTCCGAAATGCGCTGCCCCTCTTCGACGTACTTTTCCGGTATAAAGAACATACCAGCCGCTTCTGTCCGTGCTGTGACGAACGCGAGCCCGAAACAATCGAGCACGCATTTTTTAGTTGCAGCCGGATACAGCCCCTATTAAGGTACGTCGAGGGGGTAACAGCTCGCATCGATGCCGAGTGTCTGCTCGATCTCGACGTAGGAACTTTTGTGTACAACATGGAGCCGCCGTTCCCCAGGGAGGAAAGTTTGGTTTTCCTGGCGATCCTAGCAGTAGCGCGCATGACCATTTGGATCGCGCGCCTCAAGTTGGTCCACGAAGGGACATCTGTTCCTGATCGGGATCTGATCGTTTACTTTAAACATTTGCTTAAAGTAAAGATCAGATGCGATTGGAAGAGGTTGCCTAGAGTGGAATTTGACAAGAGGTGGGTGCACAGCACTAGTTTGTGCATCCGTCGAGGAGCCAAGTTTCAATACGTGTTCCCTCCTTAGGCATGGCATGGGCGGTGCTGGGTCCTACGGAACCCATCCCGCCTAGGTTAGCATTATAAGTTCAGTAAAGTAACTCTTGACTGGTGGTACAAATGAGATCCTGTTCCTGATTTTATTTTTTGGTATTAGAGAACCTCTGAGTCTGCCCAACCCCCCCTGCTCCTCATCTTTATTTTCTGATGCCCCCGATCATCCCCCTACTCAGAGGTCACCTTCCTACCCCCTCCATCCGTTGCTTTATTTTCTCCCACCTCCATTAAGGCGACTTCCCCAAACCCCATTAGGGATGCTCTGCTTGTTTTCGGTTCCCCGGAAAACAGTGGGGGATCTAGCCACATAGAATAGTACAGGGGGGGTCTTACTAACAACACATTAGTAGATTTTCCTTATTTTTGAAATGAACATTTTCATTAGTTTTTTTTTTTTTTTTTTTTTTTTTTTTTTTTTTTTTTTCCCACTCCACGAACATTTTATGCCAATTAATTCAAGAACTCTTTCTAATGAAATCGAACTTTATTTTCTCACACATACACACACACACAAAAAAAAAAAAAAAAAAAAAAAAAAAAAATGCACACACAACATACAGAAATGAATATACAAATTGTACATAGTTAAATTTTACATTGAACGCTGGGGTTATTAGTTAGATTAGGATCCACAGAGTGATTGAGGTATTTTGGTAAATGTTGCCAGTCAAGAGTAAGACTTCAAAGTCTCATCTGTTACGTAGTCAAAAAGACCCTGTACCCTCCCCCTCCCAATTTCTTGTAGGGCCTTGTGCCTAATTTTGTTGAATTGAATTTTTTGTACGTTTTTTATGTTCAATTTTTTCTTTCTCAATAAAATATATAAACAAGATCAAAGTGTAGTATCTGTTCTTCAGATGCTGCACTTCCATTTCTTGTTCTGTTTCGGTGGAGGATCAGTCCTTCACGACCGAGACAATTTTTTATTTTTGTACCTTTTCTCCACGTTAAAAAACGACCTTGGTGTCTAACTGTCCCGTGGGGAGGCATGGTAAATAGGTACAATAATATCAGAGTGTCTCCATTTAGGCTGAATATCCACAGAATGCCAAACATCAATATATTACAGATGAATGAGTCCCCTATTGAATTTCCACAGGTCCTGCTAGTTACTATTAAAATGTGAACTATCACTAATTATGTAATGCTGTTATTTTTAGAATGGCCCAAATGTATGTAGAGAAAGAAAACTTTGACGCAAACTATTTTTAAGTGAAAGAAAATGAAAATAATTTATATTTTGTCCAGCTTCACACACAAATCGCCGATATATATTTACAACACAACAAGTTCGCTCTTTCTTTCTCTTTCCTGTGTTTTTGGCTACAATCCGTTGTTGTGCTGCAATAATTCTCTCCGACACCAACACCCACTTTCGAAGGGGTAAGAGGAGGAGACTCACATGCTTGTCAAGCATATCCTCCAACTTCCTACAAGTTTTTTTTTCCCTTCTCCCTCTCCTTCGATTTTTATACCTATATGTTCATTTTATTCCGCAATGTCACGCTCACAGCTTAAATGCAGATGTGACATTAACTCAGCACACAGGTCGTCAATCGTAAACATTGAACAACCTTCCTGCAATTTAGGACACTCATGCTTCTGCAACAGTTTATCCAAGGGTTTTTTTTTTTTGTTTTTTTTTCACATGGGGGTCGCCACTTATCAAAGCCTGGAGGCCACTTGAGGATAAGGGTTATTGAGTACACAGTAGTCAATATGATAATATCATTGTAATCGTTAGTAATGGAAATTTAGTAAATTTGATTACTTAAAGGGACGGTTCAGCAAGAATTTGTTTATGTTGGGCTTGAATACAACCAAATTGTAGTCACCTGAGGCAAAGGGAAGAGAGTTTCACAGAACATTGCGGCAGAGTTGAAAACACAAGAGGAGTCATGTGCGCAGTGTGACAGCGCACGCTACATAAAGAACTCACAAACAATTCTGAAACTTACTCACAAAGGACAAGAGCAGACAATCGTTATTTTCATGACAAGCGCTCGACTGAGCTCCAATCTATGCCCCCCCCTCGCGAAACTTTCACAAGAAACTCGTCTAGCTGAAAACACTATCAATAATTTCCCCCACTTTTTATCTGTGCCTAAACCAAAACGTAGATTCCATGAACAACGCTTCTTTCTTAGAATTGCATGCCTGTGAAACTCTTCCGTTTGCCTGTTTCCCAGCTGACTACAATATGGTTGTCTTCAAGTCCAATGTAAACAAGTTCTTGATAAGTCGTTCCCCTTAAGTTAACAAATTTTACTGAATTTCCATTACTGACAATTACTTTATTGTCCAATTGACTAATGTACACTCTTTCACCTTTATCCCCGAGTGGCCCCTGGGCCTTGATAAGTGGTTATGTCTATGTAAAAAAAAAAAAATGCAGAACAACATTTTCTCACTAGACAGGGAGTCACCACTGATCAAGGTCCAAAGGCCATTCGAGATCAAGGGTTAATGAGCGTACAATAGTCAGAGACAACAGCATCAATAGTTAGTGATGGAAATGAGGTAGAAATGAATTATTTAGGCAGAGATGGGGGAGTGGGGTAAACTGTTGATGGTTGTTTGGAGATAGACAAGTGTTTTCTGTGAAAGTTTGGCATGAGGGGGGAGGGGCATAGATTGAAGCTCAGACACACACTTGCCAAGACAATAAAAACAGAGCAGAGACAGGCTTACAACATTTCTTCTGTGGGATAGAGGTTGCAGGGAAGAGAACAGGGCATTACCTACTAGGTTTTGAAGCTGGCTTTGTACAGCAATACTCCATTTTAGGACGTATCTGGCTTTTATACAGGTAGAGGATTGAGTCGGGGGACAGATAACCTTATAGAGTGGTTGCTTCTCTAAGTTTGTAATGTAGCCACAAATGGTTTACTTTGTGTTTCATTTAGCTTTCCTTAGTCTTTTTGGCTCAGAGCAAAAGTGTGGTACCTGTTCTGATACTAAGAAAACAAAAGTAACAAAAATGAAAGTGAAGGTTCTTTGCTGAATTTAGTGCGGAGGGGAAATAAATAGCCTGTTAAAGATCCCCTTTGAAAGAGCTGGATTTTGCAAATGTAAAACACTTTGCCCTTTGCAGGATGACAAGTAAATAGGGAACACCTGATATATCATGGAATCAAAATCTACTCACCAATTCGAATTCACTTTCTTCATTTGCTTCCATGAAAGTTCTGAACATTCTTTGGTAAGATTTCAAATTTACTGATATTTCTTTGACCAGTGAAGTCTGCAAAAAAAAAAAAAAAAAAAAAAAATTGTGATCAAACAATGCATACAAAATGTCTTAATACTTAATTGCATATCAATAATTCTTTTGTGGTCATCTCACTATCACAAAATCATAGTTCCACACTTGAGAATTCGAATCTTATAAAATGTAAAGAAATAAAAAAACGTAATATGATGTCACAGGCTGGGAGTAGTAAGATGTAGGGTTTGCCATTCAATCCAGGGCACCACCGGGTGTTCCTGCTATTACTATATACAACTTACCGTTTTTTTTTTTGTATACCTAAAACTGAATATTTCCATGAACAAAGTTTCTTTCCAAGAACTCCAGTGGAACCTAGGAGAAAACTTATGTACCGACTTCAGCATGGTAGTCTAAGTCCAATATCAAAAGATACTTGTCAAGCTGTCGATGTTGTAATCCCTTCTTTTCCTACTGGGTTCTTGAAGAGTTTACTTTTTAGCTAATCAGTTTAGAGTCCAGGAGATGAAATGCTGGTGGTGGGCTTTCTTTCAAACTTTGTTTACCTTGAAGTGATTTTATCTCCCCCCCCCCTTTTTTATTATGATTAGCTCTATATCAAGTGGTTTCATGCAGTGTCTGAAGCAACTTCCACAAAAAAAAAAAAAGTATTTGATTTGTTGTCTCCAATCCTCTCATAGTAGTATTCATCTATTTAACAATCTCATTAATTGTTATACTCAAGTGGCTTTTGGCCTTGGTGAGTGAAGATCCATTCAGTATATAAGACTGATAAGATATACCTTATATTTCAATATATAAGACGACTCTTAAAGTTGAAAAATCATCTTTAAAAACCAATATTTCATAAGATACAGGGTGTTGCAATCTGTAGCCTAGGCTAAACAAATATGGTTTTGTGATTTAAGTCATCTTTTATACAACTGATATATGATAAATTCATGGAAATTTACTCCAATGTTGTACCTCGTCTTATTTGACGATCACCTTATACACCAAAATATACGGATGTTAAATGTCATGTTGGTGCAAAAGATTTTTCCAGGTTGTAGAAGGGCATTTTAAACCATTTTAATTTATTTTATGCATATCGTTATCATGTATACATATCATGATTTTTTTTTTTTCAGATTATTAAAGCAGGGCTTTTTGTTGAGAGTGAAACAGTCGCATTTGCAAAGGTTTTTTTTTTTTTTTTTCAGATTATTAAAGCAGGGCTTTATGTTGAGAGTGAAACAGTCACATTTGCAAAGTTGTTTTTTTTTTTTCAGATTATTAAAGCAGGGCTTTATGTTGAGAGTGAAACAGTCGCATTTGCAAAGGGTTTTTTTTTTTTTCAGATTATTAAAGCAGGGCTTTATGTTGAGAGTGAAACAGTCGCATTTGCAAAGGTTTTTTTTTTTTTCAGATTATTAAAGCAGGGCTTTATGTTAAGAGTGAAACAGTCGCATTTGCAAAGGGTTTTTTTTTTCAAGTGGTGACTAGAAAAAATAAAATTTACCTTTTGATGATTGTGTTGCTTTTTTTTCAACAACACTCTTCCAAAGCTCATTACTGAGTGAAAAATGTCTTTTCAATCCTTATTTTTTTTTTATAAAACTAGCAAAGTAAAATTATTAAAGCAATAAGTTTAAAAGAACAATATACCTTCAAAAAAGAAAGAAAGAAAGAAAACACAAAGGCAGTTTTAAAAATCCTTAATTCAAATTTTTATACCTTCAAGTCTTCTCATACAGTTTTGTGTATGTTTAGAGTTACACTTTAAAAAGAAATACAGAAAAAAAATCTTCATGATGTACATATTCATCATAGAATGAGGATGTCATATTCCAAAAATCATGAGGATAGTAAATGAAAATATTTAGTTGCCAACGGTCAACTAAAGATAAATTTATCCATAGAACCCTAGAAAAGATCATATTTTTCTGCAGTATTCTCAACCACGCTTACCTCAAAATGTCCTTTTGTCAACCAAAAAAGGCATCTTTCATCACGATAATGCTTGTAGTCAAATAACACTACTAATCAAAGACCTAAGAGAATTTGTTTGGGAAATCTTGCCCCATCCTGCATATTCTCTTGACCTAGTTCCCTCAGATTATCCCTTATTTCAAGAATTGTAAAAATAAAATCATTAAAATGGCCTTTAATTAACATCATAAGAGTTAGATTCATATTTCACATCAAAACCTAAAAGAAAAAAACATTTTATAAGAAAGACATTTGTAAGATAGATGGAATCAAGTTATAGAGACCAAAGGTAATTATTGCTACAAATGAAGATTTTTTTTTTTTTAAACAGATTTTCATTTTCAATATGAAATTTTAAATTTGGAGAAAGAGATTGCAGTAAAGAAGAAAAGTTGACGGGGAGAGAGGAGCATCAAATTACAGATATGTTTTTGCAATTTATCAAGATTAAAGCTATTATAGAAATGTTTATATTTCTTTTAAACTTTTTATTGTTTTCTCTCAGACATGTTAGTTTGTCTTTTTTTTTCCCCCCTATAAACACTACTATGGCATGTGTTCCTCAGAATTATCCAATCTATTCCCTGCTTCCTTTGTTCCAACTCGTTTGATTCGTTGATCTAGTGGTCTCCATCAATTCACTGTTTTAATACCTCAGTGTAATACAACTTTCTATTCAATGTAGCCTTCAACCGAAACATTGCATAAACAACACTCAAGATGAGAACAATAGTCCGATCAATACAAGTAATACAGTCTTTGTTTTATCACTGCTTAATGATATGCAGGGACATTTTGGTGATCATCTCATCAGTAGGGAGTGTGATCCTGAATGGTCTTCACACTGGACCTTAAAACCATAGTTAATTTTTTTTTTTTTTTTTTTTAACCTTTAAAATTAAAAAAAAAAAAAAAAAAAAAAAAAAAAAAATCATGCGTTTCAAAACAATTTGCAAACAATTCCCAGACTAGAGAGAACTATCAAAGTTATTGAACATTTTGTATGCTATTCTGTCTCCAGAAATTTACTATCAAACCATGTATGCAATGCTGTTATCATATTTGGGCTGGTGAATATCTGTTCCATTTGAAGGTTCTTGATAAATTGCAGAAAAGTATCTCTAATTTGATTGCCCCCCCACCTTTTCTTCTCTGTAACCTTTCTTTCACAGACGTGATGTTGATAGTCTCAATCTTTTCATAAATAATATTATAACATGTGTTCTTCAGAATTGTCTGATTTATTTCCTGCTTCCTTTGTTCCAGCTCGCTTTACTCACTGATCTAGTGATCTCCAATTCATTGTTTAATACCTGATTGTAATGCAGCAAGTGATCTCCAACTTTTGTGAAAATGTTAGCAGCAATAATCGAAAAAACGAGAAACATATGCAAATTAGGAAGTGTGGGCAAGCTGGCACAATAAAAAAAAAAAAAAAAAAAAACATCACGTGGTGGGCAGAAGAAAAAGTGTGGTTGAATAAAATGGACGTGTAAAGTTGAGGACTAGAAATGGCTGTCTACGGCTGGCGTATAGTCGAGCAGGAAGAAAAACGCTCCAGCTGAGATGGACATGTGGCCACGCAGAGAGAGACTTAAATTGGTGTCAAAACGGGGAGAAAGAAAAACAGTAATAAATGACTTGCGTTAAAAAAGAAAGAAAAACCGAGTCAGATTTATTTATTTTTTTGTTCGTTCCTTTTCGACGGTGCCAGACAGTGTGGGGGTCTGAGAGGGGTTTAAACTGTAACAAACATAGTTTGAGCATAATGATAACATTCAACATCGTCAGAGCTGGTATTTCTTTAGCGTGAGGCTTGCAGCGTACCTTTTGACACCTGTCCAAGGTTGCTCTACCAGTCAGTATTTATGGCTTAACCAACCAATCATGTTTTTGTAAAGAGGAACCCGAATATGCTCATACTTGTTACATCAAAAGCTAAGAAATATTTATATTTCTTTAAAACATTCTATGTTGTATTTTAACGACATCATACTATCCAGAAGATATAAAATTGCCTTTTACAAAAAGGTCATATCGAAACTAATACCAAAGAGTGAAGAAAACAAACAAAAAAGAAAAAAAAAAAAAGACATCTCAATAATTTATTTAATGAGAAATGCAATCCTTTTTTATCTATTCGAAAAAAAATTTTTTAAATAAAAAAAAAATTGAATTACATTTTGTTGCAACCAATTTATTTTAACCTAATTTTTAGGCTTGACTTTTCTATAAGTCTGAGATAAAATTACAACTTCCTGGTTAGAAGTAAATAATAAAATAGTAAAACCACAGAAAAGTTGAGGTCTACAAGAGGCATTTTTTTTTTTTTGTAATCTTAATGAGTAAAATGTTGTATAATGTTAATTCGATCAATTTGGGAAAAAATTAAGACGATATCGACTGAGAAAACTCCTCCCAGAAAGAAGGAGATTAAGATTTATAGCATCCATATGTTGTCACGACCGTTATAAAACAGAAAATGTATACAATTCTAAGGAGTCACCAAAAGCCATTCAAGGATTAGAGTTAATGAGTGCTGTGGTACCATAAAAGTCTGGAAGAAGGACAACTCAGTAATTAGAAGAAACATACATACACATATATATATATATATATATATCTCAAGACAAAATAAAAGAAATATAAAATTGTCAGTTCAATTAAGAGAAACATGTAAAGAGTGGAATGATAGAATTGTCACCCTAGAAAAGACAACATGATTCCATTTCCGTTTGATGAAAACTGTTGTTTTTTTTTTTTTTTTGTTGCAGACCATCTAATAGTTGGTCAGTTGTTTACAAATCCCAAGAGCGATAGGAGCCTTCTATCATGTGTGAAAGTGAGTAACACAATGTTGAACGAGTGAGATTGGAGATGTGCCGCTATACAACTCATGCTCTCTTCCGATCCAAGTTATGACAACAGGACCATTGCCAGCATCCTCAAAATGCAAATACGGACAGTTCAACGCTTGCGGGTACAGCTCAACGCATCAGTCGACCCACAGTTATGGTCTTTGGAGTGGTTTCAAGCAAGGGTCACATCCTGCCACCTCACATCTTCGAAGTTGGATTGAAAGTCCACACCAAAGTGTACCTGAATGTACTGAAGAGTGTGGTGATCCTCTGGTGCAATCAGGTGGCCACTGGCAGAATCTGGGTGTGGCAGCAGAACTCGGCGCTAGCCCACAAATCCAAAGAGACCCAGGCTTGGCTTCAGTGAGAGAATGCTACAACTTTGTAGCATTCTCTCACTAGCCCCTGTCCTTCCCCAACTTGAACCTGCTGGACTACTTTGTTTGGTCATCCATCGAGAACATTACCAACATGACCTCCCACAACACCAAAGCCAGCCTAATCGCTGCCATCCGCCAAGTATTCGCCCAGCTCCCACCGATCCTTGTGGAAAAGGCTGCCTGCCAGGACACTATATACAAATGTAGGCAAATTTGGGCATATTTTATTGGTTTGAAAATATAGGTTCTTTTTTACCAATTGTCATAAAATTTTAACCATAGAATAGAATAATAATCTTCAAAAAGCCTGCATATTTTTATGTAGTTTCATCCAATAGAACAAAAGATATGAGCATTTCAATATTCAATTTGCTACCAGTATAGATATATAAATACAAAATTGTCAGAAACGGTGGTATGTTCGAAATCTCAGTGACTATTGACCAGAATTTAACAAATGAAGGCTCGTTGGAAAGCTAATGACCTGAATTGTGTAGTAGGCTATGTGACATTTGCCCTTGGAGTTGCACATGGTTAAAAAAAAAAAAGAAAGAAAAAAAGAGGGATCACTTTTCAATATTAATGATAAAGTTCTCTGATTCTCTCTCCTCTGATCTTGAGCGCGTGGTTCAGTGGGGGAAGACGTGGCTGGTTACCTTTAATGCGTCTAAAACCAAACTCCTATCTTTACATCAACGCTCTGATCCCCATCTGGCATCAATTGAAATGGAGAAGCCCCATGTTTTGACAAGCTTCTGAGTTTGTCCTTTACTCCTGATCTGAAATGGAACACGTACATCAAGTCTGTTGCCAAGGTCGCTGGAAAGATGGTTGGATCCTTCTACCGCTCCAGAAGATATCTCACTACTGATGCAATTCTCTATCTACATAAAAGCCAAGTACGTCCAAGGATGGAGTACTGCTGCCATATCTGGGCAAGAGCTGCTAAAAACAGCCTATCCTGCCTTGACAGAGTACAAAATAGACTTTGTGGCTTAGTGGGGGATGCCCTTTTCTCTTCCCTGCAACCTCTCTCCCACAGAAGAGACGTTGCCAGCCTATCCTTGTTTTATCGTTATTTTCATGGCAGGTGCTCGTTTGAACTCCAATCTTTGGTCCCCCCTCACCAATCTTTCACGAAAAACACCCGTCTAGCTGAATCCACTGTCAAAAATTTTCCCCACTCTGTATCTGTGCCTAAATCAAAACTTAGATTCAATGAACAAAGCTTCTTTCTTAGAACTGCACGCCTGTGGAACTGTTCTGTCTGCCTGCTTCCTACCTGACTACAACTTGAATGTCTTCAAGTCCAACGTAAACAAATTCCTAATGAACCGCCCCCTTAAGTAAACACTTCATTAAATCTCCACACTAACGTACTGTACTTGCAATAACCCTTATCCCTGAGTGGCTTCCGGGCCTTGATAAGTGATGACCACCATGTAAAAAAAAAAAATTTAATAGAACGAGAGCATGCCTCTTAGAAGTGCACGCCTCTGGAACTCTCTTCCGTTTGCCTGTTTCCCACCTGACTACAACTTGGATGTCTTCAAGTCCAACATACACAAATTCCTGATAAACCGCCCCCTTAAGTAAGACACTTTATCAAATCTCCAATACTAACGATTACTACGATATAATCCCATTAATTACTGTACACGCAATAACCTTTATCCCAGAGTACTTCCGGGGCTTGATAAGTGGTGACTACCATGTAGAAAAAAAAAAAAAAAAAAATGCTACTCCCGTGGATTAAATAAAGGATTCCATTCAAAATTTCATGTAGGTCCCAGAGTTCGATTGAAAAATTCTTGAGTTCGACAAGATACACCTAGGTAGGTAGAATTCTTAAGTAATTCACAATTGTATTTTAAGTGTCGCCAGTACTGAGGATTGAACCTCCAACCTTCAGAAGATTATAAATTTACAACTGAATTTTAACAAGTACGTTATTCACTATGCCACAAGTCATTGTGGAGGTTACATCGACCAAAATGTTGTGAAAATAACACTTTAGATGCGAAAAGTAGTCGGAGGAATCCAAATATTTGTTTTTAGTAATTCAGGTGGATGCATACACAAAGCCGTATGCACAAAAACAATTTTTATTTTGGGCACTGAAGGGTAAACTTGATTGCTATAGACGTACCTGTAAATAGACCCATATAGGTGTAATATAATCAAACAACTGCCTATGCCATATGCTTACCTGTTGGTGGACAAAGGTCTAGCAGATGGGATACATTCCAGTATGAAGGACTAGCCTAGTGAGGCCAAGTGCATATGTGGTGTCATGGGTGGTTCTTTTCAAACACAAAGTTCATTCAAGTTCTTTATAGAAAAGTTATAAATATATATAACTATCATGTCTGACTGCACATGTGTGTAAAAGCCAGCTGAGAATGTGCAGACAAGGTTTGTCATACAGTTAAATATTAAGTGGCCTCGGGAAGGAAAGAAGAATATAAGGTGTAAGTGTAAGAGGGTGGAGAAGTATGTACTTATACAATTCATTAATTGTAACTTTTTTTTTTTTAAGACTAGCCTGGGTGCAAAAAAAAAAAAAAAAAAGTGGTAGTAGGCAGGCAGGCTCGAACCCGTACCACAAAGGAGGAAAAAATAAAAAAAATCACAGGAAGTTTGGTTGGCCAAGAAAAATTTGGAAGCAAGTGAATGGATAAAACCACATTTTTATGGCAAGTGCTTGTCCTTACAAAACAGTTAAACACTTGTCTAACAAAAATCGGTGCTTATGCATTTTTGGTACCATGCTATTTTTTAAATAGTTTTTTCAGGTTAAATTCAAGTTTCACAATATCTCCTGTTTTTTTTTTGTTTTTTGTTTTTTATTAAATTGTTAGGTGGAAGCACCGAATAGTTACAAAACACCCTCTCCTCCCCATGTTAAAAATGGCTTTCAAAATAACATTTCAGCATGGTACAAAAAATGCACAAGTACCTAAAAATCTAAAGGCAAATTCCATTAACAAAGTTTCTTTCCCAAAACTACCTGCCTATGGAACTCTGTACCTATTTTTCTAAGATAAAAGAAATATTAGTGAGTGCTGGAATCCTAGGAAGATTTCTATCATTCCAATAATGATAGGAGCAACTCTACTCCTGGAAGAGAATTTCAAAAACTACCTACCAAATATACCCAACGAACCAAGTGCAAGAGAGATTCAAACAATTTCACTTAAATAGACTGTTCGAATCTTAAGATCTCGAAGTTGGAATATACAAAATAGCAGGTGAATATCTGGCATGCAAGCTTTAACAAACTGATAAGAAAACTGAAAAATAAAAACGGCGATTGAATCAACAGAGTGAGAAGGGATAAAAATACAAAGATATCCAAGATATATAATGTAATTAGAATAATTAAAAATTTTTGGGAAACAACTCAATCCCAGAACTAAAGTATATTTTAGCATGCATTTTGTGTTATTAAAGTATATGGAAAAAAATCCTCAGGGAAACAAATGCTAACAATTTAACACTGTGCCAACTGCATCACTTTTATTATAAATTATTCATGCAGACACTTACAAGGAATGTCCATTGTCTCTTGGAACAGAGTAGAGACAAAAAAAAAAAAATTCTCTACTTATATATAAAAGGCATTGTGTGTGTGTGTGTGTAAGTTCGTTCCTTATGGACTCTAAAACAACTGGGGAGATATTTTTAAAGTTTACACAAATGTACTTTATGTGCCTGGGAGTGTTCTTAGATTGGTTTTCTAATAAAATAGCTCTGATAAGTATATATATAAAAAAAAATCGAAAAAATCTGATTAAAGAAAGAACAGTCCAATTTTAATCCAAATTAACACCTTATACTTGTATACATTCGAGAACTTTTATCACTGCACAAACAGAAGGGGCCGGTGTATAAAATCAGCAGTAAGTTCTTTCATAAGATAGCGGCACATTTGAAACGGATGTTTCTGTTAAGAGGACAATTGAACCATGATACTTGATCTTTGCATTTTAAACTTTAATTCAATCCATTATATAAAAATAATTTAAATTTTATAAAATCAACAGCAGGTTCTCTACAGTGCAATGTAGACCAAAATGCATTGTGAACTAAGTCATTGCGGGAGGGCATGTGAAGGTTCCTCCCACTAGAGTGCAGTTAGTCTCCGACTAGAAAAGGCAATCAATTTAATTGAAGGAGGAGCGATTTCACAGATTTCCATAACAATAGAAGTATAGGAGGGTGAAACATTCGTTGATCCTCATTCAATACCGGGCAACACCAGGTCTCCTTGTTAGTACTGTTGTTTGGACGGTCGGGTTTCGATCCTGGCTTGAGGTAGTTGCCTGTCTAGCCGCACTGATGAGTACTGTATGTGAATGACTATAATGCACCCTATCTTGGGTTGAGCATACTGGGAAAGTGATAGACAAACTGCCACTAGCGTATTAAGTGATGCTTTTGTGTAAACAAATCGAGCTTAGGCATTTGGACGATGTCAAAACATTAATTCACTACCCGCACAGCAGCAGCCGAATAGCATAATGTTAAGCCTTGACTGTCTTTTGGGTGGTCGGGTTTCAATCCTGGCTTGAGGTAGTTGCCTGTCTAGTCACACTGATGAGCTGTGATACAGTGAAACAGTATTGTATGCGGATGACTAATATATACATACTCATCTTATAATTACTTTCTACACACTTCCTTTATTTTATTCTGATCTGCTCCTTAGCTTATTCTTAGTGGACATTTTATATTAATGATTAAGCACCAACTGTTAATTACGAACACCATCAATTAGTTGAATCAACCGAAAATTAAAATAGAATATATGTGTTCTTAATTATACCATTATTAAATTTTGAAACACACTACTATATATATGCCTTTTATTTTTGTGAGTTAAACACTATAGTAAGCGAAATTGGTAGTAACTATTAGTAATAATGCATAGCTCTTTGTAAAAGCATTTAGCATTGTCAACTGTGTAAAAATGCTGAATAGTGACGTTACAAGAATATGATTGACTGGTTAAGTCATGAATACTGACTTGTAGAGCCACTTAGGACAGACATCAGAAGGTATCCCACAAGCCTAACGCTAGAAATACCAGTTTCAACCACAAACACTTCTCCAGTTCTTCTGATTGGATTATTATTCAAAACATACCGTATAATCACATTGACACACCAGTTCTCGTCAGATCACCAAAGTTAAGCAACATTGAGCCTGGCTAGTACCAGATGGGTGACCATTTGGGAATTCTAGGTGCTGTATGTGCTCTCCACTTATCTCAGCATTGTTTCCATTTGTCCTGAACCTCTACTTGTCACAGGTATTTAATAATGCTAACTCAGGAGAGTAATGGTTGGAGGTTTGTGCAACTCTTGCCACAAAAATTCCACATGCATGTGGGCATCCATAGTCTATCAAGATTGAAGGAAGCTACTACTATTCAAAACGTAGCAAGGCCCAATCAGCTACTTTAAATGAATATGTCCTTTTCACAGGACACATCAAATAGCACCAATGCTTTTAAGTGTGGTTTCAGCAATGGCAACAAGTGCAGGTTCAACAACACAAAAGTAGAGTTTGAGCCACCAGACATCCTGCTGTAGGGTTTTGCTGGGGGGACGCCTGCTATATAATGCAACACAATGAATTGTGCAAATATCTCCACTTTATGATCAGTAAAAATTTGAATATTGAATGCAACAGCAAGTCCTGGGAACATGTACCAGAAAGAACAGTTGAAAATAAGTCGTACATCATCTAATATGACTGTGCAATTCCTATAGCTACATACGTTGAAACTAAGCTATTAAACCTACGATATGGGACAAGAAAAAAAGAAACCTTAGAAGTTAGTGTCCCCGATAATGCTGGATTAAGCAGAACTGATAGGGACAAAATGACAAAATACCAAGGTCTTATGTAGGACATGAAATTTTAAGATATTTATTATTTCAGTAATTATAGGAGCAACCGAAGTGATGAAAAAAAATATAAAAAATCTACCTGGAAAAATGATGCCATATTAAATAGAATAAAGTGGAAAAGAACAAAATACAAACCGGGATCTTGTGTTCGACCCAAAAACCAACCGGGATCTTGTGTTCGACCCAAAAACCAACCGCGATCTTGTGTTCGACCCAAAAACCAACCGCGATCTTGTGTTCGACCCAAAAACCAACCGCGATCTTGTGTTCGACCCAAAAACCAACCGCGATCTTGTGTTCGACCCAAAAACCAACCGCGATCTTGTGTTCGACCCAAAAACCAACCGCGATCTTGTGTTCGACCCAAAAACCAACCGCGATCTTGTGTTCGACCCAAAAACCAACCGCGATCTTGTGTTCGACCCAAAAACCAACCGCGATCTTGTGTTCGACCCAAAAACCAACCGCGATCTTGTGTTCGACCCAAAAACCAACCGCGATCTTGTGTTCGACCCAAAAACCAACCGCGATCTTGTGTTCGACCCAAAAACCAACCGCGATCTTGTGTTCGACCCAAAAACCAACCGCGATCTTGTGTTCGACCCAAAAACCAACCGCGATCTTGTGTTCGACCCAAAAACCAACCGCGATCTTGTGTTCGACCCAAAAACCAACCGCGATCTTGTGTTCGACCCAAAAACCAACCGCGATCTTGTGTTCGACCCAAAAACCAACCGCGATCTTGTGTTCGACCCAAAAACCAACCGCGATCTTGTGTTCGACCCAAAAACCAACCGCGATCTTGTGTTCGACCCAAAAACCAACCGCGATCTTGTGTTCGACCCAAAAACCAACCGCGATCTTGTGTTCGACCCAAAAACCAACCGCGATCTTGTGTTCGACCCAAAAACCAACCGCGATCTTGTGTTCGACCCAAAAACCAACCGCGATCTTGTGTTCGACCCAAAAACCAACCGCGATCTTGTGTTCGACCCAAAAACCAACCGCGATCTTGTGTTCGACCCAAAAACCAACCGCGATCTTGTGTTCGACCCAAAAACCAACCGCGATCTTGTGTTCGACCCAAAAACCAACCGGAATTTTGTGTACGACCCAAAAATCAACCGGAATCTTGTGTACGACCCAAAAACCAACCGGAATCTTGTGTACGACCCAAAAACCAACCGGAATCTTGTGTACGACCCAAAAACCAACCGGAATCTTGTGTACGACCTAAAAACCAACCGGAATCTTATGTACGACATAAAAACCAACTGGAATCTTAAGATCTCCATCATTCCATTAATTATAGAAGCAACCGGATATGAAAAAGAATTTACGAAACTACCTGGCAAATATACTCAGTGAACCAAGTGCAAGAGAGATTCAAACAATTGCACTTGAAGGGATGGTTATAATCTTAAAAAGGTTTCTCGGTTGGAATGTATGAAATAGTGGGTGATCGTCTAGAATCTAGTAGGATGCCCCATCCCAGCTAGAAAAAAAAAAAAAGATGTTCACTTATTGACAGAACTAAGAGTATTTGCTTGTTTAGTCACACTTAAGCAACGTGAAACAATGAAGTAGTCTGTCTATGGATGACACTCACATACACACGCACATATGTATATGCTAGCAGGGATACCTGGCATTAGTTGATGGAAAAAGTGTAACATTCCTATTAAAAGTCGATCTTTTTTCCCCCCTCCTCTTTCTAATCCTCCTCCACTACTTCTCTCTAGCTGGACATACACAAGCAACTCCTTTCTATAAGAGACTCCTTGAGAGACTGTCAGCATATTATTTTCAGATTAGTACAGTAGAACCCTGGGATACTGCATTAAAAATTAGTAACAAAATACAGTACAGTATATAATCATTAAAAATTAGTAACAAAATACAGTACAGTATATAATCATCAAAACCTTATCAAATTCTACAGAACTTTTCAGGTATTTATTCCATATTCTATTATTCTTTCTTTAATATAAAGGGTAGTTACTGTGTGCGTGTTGGTATATCCTACTAAAACTCAAACACAACTAAATAAACACCAACAAAATTGGCATTTTCTTTATTGGTGTTGTTTCGAACAAATAATGTCTCAAATTTATAAAGAACTAGCATGGGTGCCCGGCGTTGCCCAGGTGTTTGGAGGTGTATGCTGAGCAAAAAAACGGTCTAATCGTTTAAGTTTGACCCCTTAATCGACAAATTTCTGTCCGAAAACCTATCACATAGATTTTCCCAAATCTCAGTACCCTGTATATCAAATTTCGAGTCTGTAAACTTAAAATTGACAAAATTATTGTGTAGGGAAATGTACGCAGACACACAGACACGTTAACTTTTATAGATATATAGATTATTAATTTTTTGACCCTTAACTGGCACAAACATTCTGAAGGGTGAAGTGTCCGTTTTCCAGATACTAACTAAAAAAAAGAGGAGCAAATCTAATTGTTTATTTTTTTTTTGCTTTATTACCTTATGCCGATCATATACAAGGTGTATGTGTGCCCAGAGAGAGGAATGGGCTGAGAAAAGAAAACAGGAGGGGGAAAAGGGAGAGAAAGATGGAAGTTTAAAGATAAATAAGTTACACTTTCGTCACGGGTAATGCCAGAAAGCCCTGCTAGTACACAATATATATTTTATAAGGATACAATTTTACATCATGGTAATTTTCAGATAAATGGAAGTTTGACAAATCTTTTCCTTTATGGTTGAATTAATGCACATATATAAAAGGGGCATTCCAAATTTGCTACTTTCTTTTTTTATTCCGCCTGAATGGATAAGAAAGGATTGCAATTTGCATTGTTATGATGACTGAACTCATGCATTCATAACCTAAATGTTTCATTCTTCTGTTGTAGATATTGATGGTGTGAGACTAAGCAATCAAACACTGTCAGGGACATGCATCAGAAGCAGAGATGTGTTATTGAATTCTTGGCAAAAGTGCCTTGAGAATGGTAGTGACTATGTAGAAAAATAAAGTCTGGAGCACCAAAGGCTGCTTGCTTCAAATGATACTACTTCTGTCTTCATAGATCTTAAACTTTTTTAGTTAACAAATGAAGCATGCATGGTCCCTCATGAGTGCACAGTGAACAAGGCATAAAAAAAAAAAAAATTACTAAGTTCAGCATATGACCCCCCCCTCCCCCATTTAGTCCCAAAAGTCCCCAGGGGACTTCAAATCCTGGTGAAAATGAACAAACGGTGCAGTTTTAGGCCTTAACATTAGTTAATTTTGTTTTTGCATTACGTAAAAAAAAAGAAATGACCAAGTCCATCATTTGCCCCACCACCACCATTTAGCCCCAAAAGTCCCCAAAGCCTTATATATTTAAACTTGAGTTCAGCACCATGCAAAACTGCTAAATAGACATACAAATATGGTAAAGTAGTCTAAAAAAAAAATAAATAAATAAAAAATAAAAAAAATATGGAGTGTTTTTATTAGCCCTAAAAGAGCCCCTGGGGCACACCCAAGAGTTATAGCAAAGTATAGAGAAACAAAATGACATAGAAATCAGTTAGTTAGAACTTTTCAGAAAGTTTTATAAAAAATCCAGGGGATCAATTTTTTTTTAATAAGCACAAAAGTGTCAATTTTAGCCATTTTAACTCAAAAGGCACCCCGGGAGGGCAAGGGGGGCAAACAGGAGTTTTCCTGGAAAATCCGTTCTGTTACTATTTTTACTCGGCAAGGGTGAATTTACAGGTCCATCATCCTTTTGTCGGGGGCGGGGGGGACTTTTTTCTTTTTAAATAGGAATCTTTGCTTGCACTATCTCATTGCAATTTTAAAATCAACTTGATATTTTTCGCATACATTTAAAATAGAAGAGGACAAAAATAAAAAATAAGGATGCATCTCAAATGCTGCAGAAACCATGTCTACTGGTATATGCAGAATTAGTGCTATCTGTTCCTATTTCTTATGAGCATTTTAGAATTTAAATAAGGGAGATAAAAATAAAACTAGAGATCCTTCCAGAGCATCCCTAATGATATACACAGAACTGGCGCTATTTCTGGATCCCTCTCTTTCTCAAATCAATAGTCCTGGTCCAACTCAGAGTCAGGGAGGATGCAAATTTAAAGATAGGTAATACATGCTCTGTATATATAACGAGTTTATGAATAAAAAATGTTTCTAACTGAAAGTAATTTCTTATTAGAGTTCGAGAATTTAAATAAGGAGACCAAAATAAACTAAGGATGCCTGCACAGCTCTCGAAACCATCCCTAATTGCATATACAAGATTGGCACTTTAATTCTCTGGAACATACAGGCTTGAGCTTACACCGAGTTGAGATGGGGACTAAGTAATGCAGGCTCTGTACATTATATATATATATATGCATACACACACACAAGCATGGAAACCCAATTTTGCCCGGAATTGAATGATGATCAAGGAATGTTTAACACTTCCATATTTTTTTCTTGTCATCGAAATTGGTGAAATCCTTCACATTTCAATCAAATCAATTGATTTACCCGACAGTTGGGGACCCATCGCAGTGCACTGGGAGAAAGCTTCACATGCCTCCCTGCAGTAACTTAGTCCACAATACATTGTAGTCTATATTGCCCTGTAGAGAACCTACTGTTGATTTTATAAACCTTTTTTAATATATATATATATATATATATATATATATATAATCGCTTGAATTAAAATTTAAAATGCAAAAGTCAAGTATTGTGCATAAACAGAAACATTCATTTCAAACACGCCCCTGTCATATTAAAGAACCTACTTTTGATTTTATAAGTCGGGCCTTTCGGCTTGTGTAGTAACAAAGCTTCTCAAATGCACTTGTGATGTTAGGCTGTGTAAAGTGTTTACTTTGGTCAAAATCACCTGTTCCTTCTTTCATCAGATTATTTCGATCGTCGATAATTATCGAAGACGTTCAGATACTGTTATAAGGGACATAATTACGTACAGCACCGGATACGAAACGGTGTATAAAAGAGCATCTTGTCTTGTTTTATGGGCAGTCAAGTGGTACACACTAGTCTGACCGTCTCGCGTCTTACACTCTCCAAGTGTAGTCAGGATTAACCAAGCTCCCAGGACGAACGTTCCGCTCACACACGTTAAGTTACCTTTTTCCTTTACCTTCTTTTACATGTATATCAACTTCAAGGCAAGAAGCCATTTTGTATTGTATATTATTTCGAAGTACGAATAAACCTTCTTTTGTTACGCATTCCACTCGGCGTATTTTGTCATATTATATACCGTCAAAACCGGATATAACAGATACAAAACCTATCCAAGAACACTGCCAGGCACACAAAGTACCTTTGTGTGAAATTTCATAGACATCGGCGCAGCTGTTTTCGAGTCCATAGGGAACGAACTCACAAAGTTCGTTTTATATAATGGTAGAGATATCTGACAAGTTCATGAATGAAACAAATAGCTGTGTAATAAAACGTAATCTCTTACTACATGTGAAGATTACTTCATAAAGACTGAATGTATTTTTGTATCGCCTATTTCTAGGCCACAGCAGTTGTGTGTGATCTTAACAATTGTGCAATGATACGCTATGTATAACAGGTGATGTCGAATTCTATAGACATTCTGAATGCATGAATGAACAAGCATTGTAGCATGTAGTTTATTTGTAATGTGAGGCATTACAACGTTGAGTATTATGAAATTATAAAGGGTGTTTCTTTTTTCTCCATTCAATAGCTTTCCTTCTTTCATTGTTATTCAGCCAGACAACGTATTATTAAGAAACGTTTGATTTAAGAAAGTGACCATCATTTAAACAAGGAATGTGTCATAAAAGACATCTCTCCCATCAAGTTACTTCCTTATTCTCTGCTCTATAATAAAAAACCAATGTGTATTTATTTATATACAAATCTATATATCTACAAAAGTGAAATTGTTTGTGTGTGCGTACATTTCCCTACCAAACTACTCTGTCAATTTTCGGTCTACAAACTCGAGATTTGAAATAAGGGGTATTGAGATTTGGGAAAATCTTTTTCGTCGGTTTTCAGCCAGAAATTTGGCTGTCAAGGGGTCAAAGTTCAACAATCTGACCATTGAAAACTCTACCAAACTCCTCCATCAATTTTGGGTCTAAACACTTCAACTTTTAAATGTAGGTTACTTGGGCATGGATCAAACTTTTTAATTTGATTTGAGCCCAAAACAATAAATGTCAAGGGATCAAAATTGAGGTCAAAGTTTGTAAAAAAATTGACCTCTGCAGTCTCTACCAAATTACTCAGCCAATTTTTGGTCTACACATTTGAAATTTTACATAAAGTGTATTCAGACATAGATCAAGCTTTTTCATTGGATTTTGGCTGAAAATTTGACTGCCAAGGGGTCAAAGAAAGAGTTGACTTTTACAAACTCTACCAAACTCCATCAATTTTGGGTGTAAACACTTGAGATTTTAGATGTAGGTTACCTGGACACAAGTCAAACTTTTTAATATATATACACACACATACATATGCACATAAAGTTATGAACAGTACATAGGCCCCAAGCAAAGCCGAGCTGAACTGCTAGTCTATTATATGTATAAAAGTGAAAATGTGTGTGTGTTTGGACAATTCAACCTATATATTCAACAAATTTTTGATCTACAGACTTGAAATTTGGTATATAGGGTATTCAGACATGTGGAAATCTTTAATCTGTTTTCATCCGTAAAAAGAGCTGCTAAGGAGTCAAAATTGAAAAATTGGTACATAAAGGTCATCAGATTATTATCTGTCAACTGTTCCACAAATGCACACGCATGAATCGTTCATATGACAGATTCCTTAGGTTAAGAATAAGTAGGTTTGAATACAGTTTTTAAAGATTGTGTCAAGCATAATGGTTATTGTACTTAACCTACTGTCTTTAGGTTTTGATTTCGGGTTCTTTTTCACAAATACCACATAATTATATATGTATATAGAGGGAGGTAGTTTGCTTGAAGCATTGCTGGTAAACAAATATGTAAGTGTTTAAGAAGGTTGTTAACAACGTAGGATGACAAAATAGTGATGTACCATAAAAATTTAAAAAAAAAAACTGACAAATGAACGAAGGTCATATTTAAATTATAAATCTTTAAAAGTTTCACATATAACTTTGAAAAATAGCTATTTTTTTTCAAAAGTATGCAGTAAAAACAATAAATACAAATTCAGGAGAGCCATAGAATGTCGAAGCCTAATGCTTCTTATGAGAAAAGAGTAAGTTATATATATGTACACACTATTATATAAAAGGAACTTTTATGTGAGAATTCATTCCCTATGAACTACTAAACAGCTGGGTCAACTTTTCAGAAACTTCACACAAATGTACTTTATGTGCCTGGCAGTAGTCTTAGACATGTTTTGTATGGGAATGTCTTTGATAAGTATTGATGATCGAAAAAAAAAAAAAAAATCCGATGAAAGGAACAGGCGATTTTGACTAAAGTTAATGTCTTATATAGCCTAACATCAACAGTGCATTTGAGAAGTTTTATTCATACACAAGCAGAAAAGCCTGGCATATAAAATCAACAGTAGGTTCTTTGATATGACAAGGGCTCATTTGAAATGAAGGTTACTGTTTAGAGAACAACTGAACCATGATACTTGACTTTTGCATTTTAAAGTAAGTGAAGCCGTTACATAAAAACGGAACGCGTCCGTTACTTTTTAACTGTGTCGTTACACTTCAAACCTCTTGAACCCACATGTCATCTGGCACTGTCACAAAAAAAAAAAGAAAAGAAAAAATGGAAAGAAATAAAAATCTGATCCAGCACCTTTTTTTAAATGCAAATGAAATGCATTTAATCATGGTTCTTGCAAAATAACGTATTTAATTGTCTTTTTGAAATCTTTTCACACACATGCTTTTTAAAAGTCTCCTTGCCACCTTGTTAGCGAGTGCTAACACGTCCATCAACTCTACCCGTCCATCTTGCCCAGCACACAACTTGCTTCTCTCCGTGACCACGTGGTGTATTTTCTCTTTTCTTGTGACGCAAGCTTGCGCACACTTGCTAATTTTCAGAATGCTTAAACGGCTGTTGCTAATATTTTCATTAGCCAGCTATCCTTCGGCTGCTGCAGATTTTCTCACACGCGCCCATACACGCTGTTACAAAAATAGTTTTTTATAAAATCATTAGTAGGTGTTTTACAGTGTAATGTAAACTACAATGTATTGTGGGCCAAGTCACTGTGGAAAGGCACATAAATTTCTCTCATTGTGCACCACATTGGGTCCCCAACTAGAGCAGCCAATTAATCGATTTGATTGAATGGTCTCCCTGTTAGTATATAAAACCCAGCATAAGAATATTAGCCTAAAGATACTATAAACAGATGATGAATAGAAAGTTACAAATAGAGATAAACAAAAGAAATATACAAAAGATATATAAAGAAATATAAAAACTAAAAGAGTGAAATATTAAAAAAAATATATATATTTAAACAAGCTGAGCATGTGGTGTCCCCCTCCACGAGTAAATAAATCTGTTCTGGCAAAAATTTGCTTTTACCGTGATTAATGTTTGTGCAAAAAAAAAAAAAAAAAAAAAAAAAATCCAAGGCATGGTTATTGAGAAAAGTGCGGACAAACAGACGATTTGGGGGCAATTTTACCCCTAAAGTGGCCCAGGTGTGGGTGTGGGGAAGAGACGGAGAGGGAGAGGGAGAGGGAGAGCAACCAAAGTTATCCCGAAAAATCCGTTTAAACAAAAATTTACTTTCACTATGACTAATGTTTGTACAAAACTTCCAAAAAATCCAAAACTTGGTTTTTGAGAAAAGTGCTAACAAACGAACAGATGATAAATGGAAGTGAATTGCTAGGACCAATTCCTCCTTTGTCGGCGGAGGGGGACCAAAGAATAAGTAAAACATGGTACTGATCAGGTTTAACTTCAGTGTGTGGATGTAAGTAAGTATGCTGTATTTCAAAAGAAATATCTAAATAAAAAACAATGACCGTGACTTGGATGAATAAATAATTGGAAGGCTTTTGCTTCGGGTTATTCCGACTATTTTTCTCAAGTTTCTGAATTTTTTTTTTTTTTTTCTGAAATGACGATTGATTATTCGTATCATTTGTATTCTTCGGACTACTGTTTTCAAGAATCTGTGGCGTAGTGGATAAAGTACTTTGTACACAGCTGTTAGCTACATTCTCCTGAAAGTTCAATACTCAGTGTAGGCAACATTCAAAATACAATTGTAAATTACTATGGATTTCTACTCGGTCATGGCTGATAGAACGAGAACATACTACCTCTGTGAATTAAATAAAAAGGTTTTGTTCGAAATTCTGTGCAGATTCCAGAGTTCAACAAGATACAGCTGAAGAGCATTGGAGGTTACATTGAACGAAGCATTATGAAAATAATACACAAGATGAGAACAGTAGTTCAAAGAACCTGTATAATATGCATTATTTTCATCTTGAATGTTATTTTTACGTTTCGGCCGATGTAACCTCCAATCTTCTTTAGGTGCATCTTGTCATTTTTCGCCTCCTCATAAGGGCAGAATCTGTTTTTATGCGGGTAAAATCCAATTCCCAAAAAGGGGCATTTTGGTTATAACTAAAATAATAGTTTCAATTTAAAAGGTTTCCCTTTCATCACTGAACAAGGACAGAACAGATAAAATGTATCAGAACAGATACTACGCATTGGGATTTAAATTTTTGTTTTGGCTTGATATATTACAGACACCATGAAAAAGTCAAAATATTAGATTATCAAAATTTTAAGATTGAAAAAATATATAATATGCAAATTTCTTATGCAAAATAAGTTTTGGGGCAACCCATTTGAAAGAAAGAAAAAAACGTCTAAATATGATAAACAAGTCAGATTTGCCAGAATTTTTTTTTTTTTTTATGCTACAGCTTTTTTTTTTTTTTGGAGAAGTGGATTGTACTCAAGGTGTAGTACCTGTTCTGATACTGAAGACAGAAGAGACGGAATATAGAAACAGAACAGATACTACACTTTGGGATCAAAATTTTTCTTTGGCTCGATTTATTATAACCACCATGAAAAGGTTGAACATATTAGACTGACATTCTAGATGACTTCAAGACAGATAAAAAAGAGTAAAAGAAAATGAAAAAAAACTTTTGGCAACCAACTTGAAAGAAAAAACATGTTTACATATAACACACAAGATTAACCACCTGCTTCAAACAAATTAGCAAAAAGATTTTTACTGAAATACCCTTCATCCATGAATACATTAGAAGGAATTTAGTAATGTTAGCATGACTGCACTAAATGATTATTGGAAACCTACAAGTAATGAAAACAATTTTTTTTAAATACATGAACAGCCTAAAAAAAAACAAAAAAAAAAAAACAAACAAACTGGTTTCCTTTTAATGTTTAACATATCTCTTTCCATATGCAGCACCAACGGAAAATGGCAGGACAACTGATGGTCTGCTTGCGTTGCATGTCTGGTATTCTGCATAACCCCTTGTTCAGCACCACTTGCCTAAACTGAAACTCTTCAAAAAAAAAAAAAAAAAAAGACAGTACAATAAAAAATTACGCTAAAACCAGGCCCTAACTCAAACAAAACCAACCTGCCTTCTCCCTTGAGGTTTGCATTTACGAACATCCGTGGGCTTAGAATTAATTTAAATGATGTCAAAGCATTTCTCCTAACAAACACCCTGGATATCTTAGCACTAAGTGAGACTAACCTACACTCCTCCATCCCCTCTAACTACTTTAACATGCCTGGATATCTCCCACTCTGCCATAAGGACTCTGATAGACATATGCATGGGCTTGGAGTATATATTCGAAACACCCTCCCCTTGACTAGAGAAACTAAACTAGAATCGGACGATCAAGCCTTTATGTGCTTTAGACTTAACATGCAACATAACATTAGCTACTTTTATTTTCTCTACCGCTCTCCCTCGACACAGGACTGTACCCTAATAAACAAAGTCTCTGACAGCATAGATACAGCACTTTCCATTGACACTAGCGCACAAGTGCATGTGTTTGGTGACTTCAATGTGCACCACAGACAACTAGCTTGGATTTTCTACTCACACAGACGCAGCTGGTATGACTACATATAACTTCTCTATATCTCATTCCCTATCACAGATGGTTACGTTTCCAACCCGTTTCCCAGACCAGCAAGAACAACACGCATCACTTCTAGATCTGTTTCTGACCACAGTTCCCGATGACTGTATAAATAATGCCCACAGCCCACTTGGGAATGCCGATCATGCAGTAGTAATAGTTGAAATAGCCCTAAATTCTAGACCCAAAACTGAAGAGCTACTGCTCAAAACAACGAGATATTATAAAAAGGCTGACTGGGAAGCCATCAGGGATCTCATCAGGGACGCCCCATGGTAAAATCTCTTTTCACTTCCTGCTGAATGAGACCACTGAATGGTTCAAAACAGCAATTGAAGCACATGTTCCCACGTGGAAATTTTATAGCAAGCCCCACTCTTCCCAAGGGTTTACTTCTACTTGTGCAGCCGCCATCGCGCAAAGGCAGCATGCGTACCGCAGATTTAACCGACATAAGTTCAGTTCAAACAGGCAGAAGTATATAGAATCCAGAAGTAACTGTAAGAAAGAATAGAGAGAATTTACTGAAACCACCAAAAAACGCATAGAAGCGCAGAAATTAGGAACCTGCGACTTCTGGAAAATCTACAACAGTGTAGTAAATAATGGGCAATCAACAATTCCCCCATTATCCAACAATCATGAGGTTGTTTGCTCTGCAACTGAGAAGGCTAACATGCTTGCCAGTCGGTTTGCCTCCAACTCCAAACTGGACCCTGCCAACCACCCCCTCCCTGACTTTCCTTTGCGGACAGACGCCACACTAGACGATCTGAAAATCTCCCCTTCTCAGGTGCATGCTATCATAAGAAATCTTGACACTGCAAAAGCATGTGGACCTGATCTCATCCCGGCTGTGCTATTAAAAAAGTGCTCTGCCGAAGTAGCTCCAGTTCTCTTCAAACTTTACAACAAATGCCTTAATGGATCTTGTTTTCCGGACTGCTGGAAAACTGCTGCTGTGGTACCAGTTTACAAGAATTCTGGCGAAAGAACTGACCCAGTAAATTATCGCCCCATTGGCCTCTTCCACTTTTCGCCAAAATATTTGAGACCCTAATTAACCAAGCTCTAGTCCATCACCTTACACATGCTAAACTTCTGACTGACCAACAATATGGATTTAGACAAGCCCGTTCAACAGCAGACATACTAACTAATCTCAGAACGTATATAACAATCACTGGACAAAGCGGGGAAGGATAAAGCGGTAGCTCTAGATATATCTAAGGCTTTTGACAGAGTATGTCATAAAGGTCTTCTCAGGAAAATCAGATCATATGGTATCACTGGAAGAATACATAACATAATTAAATCCTTCTTAGATGAGAGAAAAATCCAGGTTGTTCTCAACGGTCGTACATCCAAACAATACAATATAAATGTGGGAGTGCGTCAGTGGTATATCCTGGGACCTCTGTTATTCCTAATATTCATAAATGACCTCCCTGACAAAATTGCCTGTGAGATGGGTATATATGCTGATGACACCACACTATAACAGACACGACAGGAAAACAAATGAACACATATCTAAAGAAATGGCAGAAGTAATAGAGGAGTACCTTCGATCTGTAGTGGAATGGGGACATAAATGGATGGTCACATTCAATGCTGCCAAGACTAAACTCGTTTCCTTCAATAATTACAAGAAACCTTCTTTACCACCAATAGCAATGGCCAATGACTATCTGAAAGTACATCCTTTAAACTCCTCGGCCTAACGCTCTCAAGAAACATGAGTTGGAACAATTATATCGAGAGTATCGCCAGGACCGCTGCGAAGAAGGTAGGTTCTCTCTACCGTGTTAGAAAGATACTAACACCCGAAAGTATCCTATACCTCTATAAGGCCACCATTCGCTCATGTATTTTTTATTTTTACATGGGGGTCACCACTTATCAAGGCCCGAAGGCCACTCAGGGATAAGGGTTATTGCGTGTACAGTAATCAATGAGATAGCATTGTAGTAATCATTAGTATTGGGGTTTTTGATAGAGTGTCTTACTTAAGAGGGCGGTTTGTCAGGAGTTTGTTTATGTTGGACTTGAAGGAATCCAAGTTGTAGTCAGGTGGGAAACAGGCAAGCGGCAGAGAGTTCCACTGGCATGCAGTTCTAAGAAAGAAGCTTTGCTCATGGAATCTACGTTTGGATTTAGGCACAGATACAGAGTGGGGAAAATTACTGACAGTAGTTTCAGCCAGACGGGTGTTTCTCGTGAAAGATTGGCGAGGAGAGACGAGGGATTGGAGCTCAGACAAGCACCTGCCATGGAAATAACGATAAAACAAAGACAGGCTCACAACGTCTCTTCTGTGGGAGAGAGGTTACAGGGAAGAGAAAAGGGCATCCCCACTAAACCACGAAGTCTATTTTGTACTCTGTCAAGGCAGGATAGGCTGTTTTTTGCAGCTCCTGACCAGATGTGGCAGCAGTACTCCATCCTTGGACATACTTGGCTTTTATATAGATAGAGAATTGCATTAGTAGTGAGATATCTTCTGTAGCGGTAGAAGGATCCCACCATTTTCCCAGCATCCCTGGCAACAGATTTGATGTACGTGTTCCATTTCAGATCAGGAGTAAAGGTCAAACCCAGAAGCTTGTCAAAACATGGAGCCTCCCCAAGACGAGAGCCATCCATTTCAATTGATTCCAGATGGGGATCAGAGCGTTGATGATATAAAGATAGAAGCTTGGTTTTGAATGCATTAAAACTGACCAGCCACCTCTTCTCCCATTGTACCACGCGTTCAAGATCAGAGGAGAGAGAATTAGAGAGAACTTTATCATTTACGGCCTTTGATGTGTTGCCATAGATGGTCATGTCATCAGCATAGATGTCAACGAATGATTTAAGTATGTGTTTTGGGAGATCATTGATGTAGATCAGGAAGAGAGTTGGGCCCAGGATGGACCCCTGGGGGACTCCAGCATTAATACTGTGGGCATCTGATTTCTGCCCATCAACCACTACTCTTATGAACCTATCAGAGAGAAATGATTTAATGATTGAGAAAACATTTCCAGTAATACCGTAGCTGGAAATCTTGTGAAGTAGGCCCTTATGCCATACCTTGTCGAAGGCCTTTGATATGTCAAGAGCAATTGCCCTGGAAAGGAAACCTTTGTCAAGAGATTCACTAATCCTGTGTGATATAACCGTTAGCACATCTGCTGTAGATCTTGCAGAACGGAAACCATATTGCATGTCACTAAGAAGGTTGTTTCTGTTGAGGTGGTTGACTGCTTTTTTTATTTAATATGGATTCCAACAACTTACTCATGACACACAGGAAACTTATTGGTCTGTACTGAGAGGGAGACGACTTTTCGCCTGAAATCTTAAATACAGAGCATACTGACGAGGTTTTCCAGGGTGTTGGAAAGCACTTCTCCTTAAGGCAACACTTAAACAGTTTTATAAGTATGGGGGCAAGTTCTGGTTGGAGCTTTTTCAGCACTATAACTGGAATGCCATCAGGGCCAGTTGCTTTACTGGAATCAAGGTTCTTGATTAGCTTGGCGACCTCACGCACAGATATTTGTATGTTGCATAGCATGTTGTCTGTTATAGGAGGAAATACAAGGAGTTAGTGGTTATTGTCGCATCGGGTAGAATTAGCTGCAAAGTTCTTGGCAAATAGTCTGGCCTTGTCTGATGCCGACGAGATGACCTCAGGTCCATTGATGATAGTTGGGATAGAATGCACGCTTCTGTTCAAGATCCTGTTTGCTATTTGCCAGAACTGGTGGGAACCAAGCCGCTGCTCAGCTACTTTGGATTTAACAGACTGAACATATAGCTCTCTTACATGTTTTATTACTCTTTTACATTGGTTGCTGGCAGTCCTGAAAGCAGCTTTAGCCTTAGTACATCCATTACGTTGGTAGTCATGGAAAAAGTGATTTCTGTGCACGATGGCAGCAGCACATTCTGGGGAGAACCATGGCTGGCTGTTAGGTTTTTGTTGGAATTTTTTGGATAGTATGAATCGATCTATGCCTACAATTAACCATTCAGTCAGGTCTGATACTATAGAGGACACATCCTTTTTAAACATGGAATGCAGAGGTAGGTCAGATATGAATGTACGGAAGCTGTCCCAGTCAGCCATAGAGTATCGATATACAGTATGGTGGAGAGGTACGTCTGAAGACTTATTACATTTCATTTTTATATTCACTGCTACAACAGAGTGGTCAGAGGATCCCAGAGGAGATAGAATGGAACATGAACACAGCTCAGGGGAAGTTGTGAGGAATAGGTCTAGAAGGCTTGCATATTGATCGGGTGTATCGGGTACACGGGTGGGTTCGTGAACAATCTGAGTGTGGTCATAGGCAATGGCAAAATCGTGACAAAACCTCCCCTCATCATCGGTTTTATTTGAGTGGGTCAGCCATTCCACATTATGGACATTGAAGTCACCACAAATGTGAATGTTAGCCGAAGGATGAGCAGACAGGATGTGGTCAATTTTCTCAGAAATGCTCTTAAAAGAGAGTAACCCACTGTTGTGGGGGCGATAGAGGGCAAATATAAATGCAGTGGTGTAAGCTAGTGCAACCCGAAAGCACATATAAGGTATCTTCTCTGGAGATATCCCTACCACACGGAAAGCCATGTATGGAGTATATGGTTCAAAAGAGAGTCGCCAATCTAATAGGTCCTGAACTGTCATCTAAACTTCAGCCCCTGCCCCATCGATGAAATGTTGCATCCCTCTGCCTTTTCTACAAGTACTTTAACGGTGAATGCTCTGACGAACTGCAAGCAACGTAAATGACCCTGACAAGCAGCTAAATCCCACCCCTTCACAGTAGAGATCCCTAGATGTAAGAGAGCCTTCTACTCCAGTAGTTTCTTCCCCAGGACAGCTAGACTTTGGAATTTCCTGCCGGGTCCCTGCTTCACCAACTGTACTGACATGCAGAAGTTCAAGTGCAACGTGAACCGACATCTTGCTGCCCAACACCCTACACAGTACCCCTGATGCCCATGTCCCCGATAGTAGCCCCCTACAACAAAGTGGCAATATGCCTTGTTTGGTGTGAAAATGTAATAAAAAAAAAAAATTTTTTTTAAATTAAAAAATATGTGTTGTAGAGCAACAGCTGTGTACGCAATTTACAAGTCTGCTAAAATGTCCGACTCTGGTCATACGAGCGCGCCAGAGTAGCAGACTCGGGTCATACGAGCGCACCAAGGTAGCAGACTGATTTATTACATTAAAGTCTTACAATATCCAGAGAGACACATTAAAAAATCTAATTCATGACATTCAATGGAGTCCAATGGGGCAAAAGATGGCTAGGTTAATTTTAACACATCCCAAACCAAGCTTCTATCTTTATTACCAATGCTCTGATCCTTAGTTGGTTCTAATATGAATGGCTCTCATCTTGAACAAGCTTCCTACTTCTACAAACTTCTGGGTTTGACCTTCACTCCTGACCTGAAATGGAAGAGTTACATTAAATCTGTTGCCAGGGTCGCTGGAAAAATGGTTGCATCATTTTACCATTCCAGAAGGTATCTTACACCTGATGCAGTCCTCTAACTGTACAAGAACCAGATATGTCATAAAATGGAATATTGTTGCCACATCCTGGAAGGAGTCGCTCGGAAGACTACCCGGCCTTGCCAGAGTTCAAGTTCGGCTTTGAAACCTAATAGGGAGAGAGGGACATCCTTTACTCCTCTTTGCAATCTCTTTCCATACAGAAGAGATGTGAACCTGTCTCTGCTCTATTGTAATTTCCATGTCAAGTGCTCAACTGAGCTCCAATCTATGGTCTCCTCTGCGAAACTTCACAGAAAAAAAAAAAAAAACATTCAACTAGCAACAACCACTCAATTTTCCCCACTATCTGTGCTTAAATCTAAAACGCAAATTCCATGAACAAAGCATCTTTTGTAGAACTGCCTACCTATGGAACTGTTCACTGAATTGCTTTTTAGCAAACTACAACATGGTAGCCTTCAAGTTCAATATAAACAAGTTCTTGTTGAGCCATTCTTTAATCAAATTCTACCCAATTTTTATCACTAATGATCACTATGCTGCTGTTTCAGTGACCACTGTACAGTCATTAATCCTTATACTTAAATGGCTTTTAGGTCTTGATAAAAGGTGACTTTGTCGTAAAGAAAAAAGTACCTGTTTCTTATTGAAATGCCACAAGATTATAAAAGTTGATAGCTTTAGGTTTTTTTTATTAACGCATTTAAAAAATAAAAGGTTTTTTGTTCATTACACTGTGGCTGTAATCAAATTTATATCTGAAAATGTTAGATTTATTTTATATACAGGATGAAACGATAAAATTGTCGCCCTAGAAAAGATGACATGATTCCATTTCCATTCGATGAAAACCAGTTTTCTATTTTTCCATTGGATGAAAACCAGTTTTCTATTTTTGTTGCAAACCATCTACTAGTTAGTCACGTGTATGTAAATCCCAAGAGCAATAGGAGCCTTCTATCATGTCTGAAAGTGACACAATGTTCAATGAGCGAGATCGGAGATGCACCATCATACAACTCATGCTCTCTACTAATCCAAGTTATAATAACAGGACCATTGCCAGCACCCTTAAAATACATCACTGGATTGCCACGAATAACAGGGACATGCCCAGAGTGATGAAAACAAAGTTTCTGGCCACGGTTATAGTCTTTAGTGTGGTTTCACGTGAGGACCACATCATGCCACCTCACATCTTTGAAGTCAGCTTAAAAATCAACGCCAAAATGCACCTGGATGTGCTGAAGAGTGTGGTGATCCCCTGGTGCATTCAGGTAGCTGTTGGCAGACCCTGGGTATGATAACAGAACTTGGCGCCGACCCACAAGTCCAAAGAAATTCAGGCTTGGCTTCAGAAGGAGTGCTACGACTTTGTAGCCTTCTCTCACTGGCCCTCTCCTCCCCCGACCTGAACTCGCTGGACTACTTCGTTTGGTAATGTCAAGAACATCAACACGACCTCACACAACACCAAAGTCAGCTTGATCACTGCCATCCACCAAGTATTCGCCGAGCTCCCACCAGTGCTTGTGAAAAAGACATGCTTCCAGTTCTAGAACTGTATCGAGGCGGTGATTGAGGCTGAAGGTGGCTACATTGAATAGATGTCAGCTCTACTACATAATCAAGTTACCCGAATTGATTTTTTTTTTTTTCAATAAAAGTTATAAAATAAAGTTGTGGTGTTGTTTTCATTAGGGCAACAACTTTATCAATCCACCTTGTATATGCTTTCAATTATATATATGTGCTTTGGAATATTCATTACTGAAATATAAATATATTACTAGCAGGTTGCCCGGCATTACCCAGTCATAAGATACGTTTAAATATGATATTTTAATTCATGCAGATTACGTATTTATTATTATAGAGACAATTCTCTATCGATTATTATATTGAACCTAATATAAAGCAGCAACATCAAAACTAAAAAATACGTGACTTGGATGCCATCAGCTAGTACGGAGACCAAAACATAAAACTTTCCACCCTTATTCTGAGCCACGCCTTTACACAAATTCACCCATCATCCCTTTTTTTTTTTTAAAAAGAAGGAATCACCCAATCTTGGAAGATAAGATGCACAGGCAAGCGAGATTCAGAGTTTTGTAATTATAGATTCATGCATAGACTGGAGGGGGGGGCCAGGTGTTTAGTTAGTGTAGTAAGGAAATCCCCCCTAGTGGAGGGGGGGGTAATAAAAGTGGTAGTAGCGAGAGGAGGAGATCAAAAAAAAAGTAGGCAGAGGTGTTAAAAAGAAATGGTAGTAGGCAGGCAGGCTTGAACCCATAACGTGAAGGAGGAAAAAAAAAAAAAAAAAAAAAAAAAAAGAGTTAAAAAAACGTGGTTTCTTAGCCAAGGTTTCCATCGCCCAATCGGAAGTTCGGTACGTTGAAATTAAGCATAGTCAATCGAAAAGAAGACTGTGACTTGCTAAAATGTCGGCAAAAAAAAGTGACCCCCTGCTTGTACAAAACTGCTCAATTGAGAATGAAGGAATGAATGTTTTTGGCCAATTTTTTTATATTTGTCGTCCAAAGGATGGAGCTTTAAAACGATACAGATTTCATCAGGATCTGTCGTCTGTCGAGATGTACAAACATACACACACACACATTTTTTGCCTTTTATATATTAGACTAGCGAGGGTACCTGCCATTGCCCGGGTATGGTGAGGTGCGTGTCTGTATGAGGGGGGGGGGGGGTAAGTCAAAACAATAATAAAATGGAAAATAAATAAGCGAACGAAATAACTGTTTAAATGTTGAAACATTTTTAAAAATTGGACCCCCCCCCCCCAAAAAAAAAAAAAAAACAGTAAACGTGATGGAAAATAATACAAACATACATTTTAAGAGACAGGTGAGTTTTATATATTAGATGTTAGAGACAAAAAAAAAAAAAAAAAAAAATTGGAGAGTTGCAAAGCCTCCAAAAATAAATCATCCAAGATCTACTTTTCACTCCAGTAACTCTTGCTTCCCTTATTTTGTTCTTTAGTCCTCACATTCCATAAGCAAGGTTTCTGACAAAATAATTGATGTTTTATAGGTTGGAATCTATCCATATAAAAGTGGAGCATAGAAAGAGCATAGCGTCCCAAGCTTCAGCCTCATAACTCTTGCTTCCTTTATTCTGTCCCCTAGTCCTCATATTCCGGGAGCCATGTTTCTGACAAAGAGGAAAGAACTGTTTTCTGGGTCGAAATCTATCCATATAACACTTATTTGCTAGTTTTTGACCTTGAAGGATATTTTTAACTTAGCTCCTTACATCAAGTGGCTTCATGTTTTGTCTGGAGCAATACCCATTAAAAAAAATTAATACACCCTGATCGTAAACCGGAGTTATCAAAAATCAGAATTATCTGATCGGAGTGCAATTTGGAGTATGCATTAATAAATAAATGTTGATGTAAAGTAATTATGTTATTTAAAGAAAAGCGGTTTTAAAACCTAGTAGATGTCCTCTTTTCCTTGCACCTTTTTTTCTCTCATAAGTGATGTTACAAGTGTATCTCTATGCTATCGTTATTTTCATGACAAGTGCTCGACTGAGCTTCAATCTATGGTCCCTGCAAAATATTCACAACATACACGTCTAGCTACAACCGCTGTCAACAATCACCCCCGCCATTTTTTATCAGTGTTTTAATCTAAATGCAAATTCTATAAATAAGTTTCTTTTCTAGAACTCTACGCTTGCGGTACTATACCGTAGGCCTGGCATTCCAGCCGACTACAACATGGTCATTTTCAAGTCAAATGTAAACAAGTTCTTGCTGAGCCGCCCCTTAAATAATCAAATTCTACTTAATTTCCACCATTATTACTTAAGTATGCCGTTGTCTCACTGAATACCTTAAACCCACTAACCCTTCAGGCCGTGATAAGTTATGACTAAGGCTATGACAACAGCATATTCTTTTTCTTGTTTTGATTCTCAGGTATATATCCATTGATATCTTATGTTTTTATGTAGTGATGTGGTTCTCGGTTGATTAATCGTGTCTGTGTTGGATATATACTTAAGAGTAAAAACAATGAAAAGAATATGCTGTTGTCACAGTACTAGTTATCGCTCCCTTGTAAAACATTAAAAAAATTTTTTTAAATAGATATTCTTTTAGTTGACTTAAATTACTTTACTTTGCCTCTTAATTTTAAGGGTGCAATATATCTTGGGAAGTTAAAATTCAGTGACCACCTTTAACATCCTGTAGATGAAATGGAAATTTTTTTTTTTTTTTTTTGCAGCTGGTATTTAAAACTAAAGATGTAATATTTATATTTCCAATTTATCAGTATCATTTTCTTCCAAAAGTTTCTTTTTTTTTTTTTCATTTGCACCTTCTTTGTAATGACTACTGATTTAAGACATATTTCGTCTTTGAAATTTAGTTGAAGTAATTTGTCATCTAAAAAGATGTTTTTTTTTTAAATAAAATTTAACATCCATTAATTGATAAATACTGACATTTTATTAAGATTAGATAATTATCTGATTTTTAATGGATTTTTTTTTTTTTTTCTTAATCAGGGGGTATTCATTGTTTTTTTTTTGTGTTTTGTTTTTTTATTGTTAAAAATTAGGTTTCAAGGATTTCCACAAGAATTTAGAACGATAAGAACAATCTCTACATTTAAAATGTTTTGTAAAACAAAAAATAAATAAAATAAAAAAAAAGCAACATACATTAAGATATACTAATTCTTAAAATAAATCTTTCCATAGTCACGTAATATCTTCTCTTCTCTACACCCTCACCACCTCTCACAAAAAATGGCCTCCATTCCGTCTCTAGAGACAATGAATATCCCCTGCGCATGTAATTCTGAAGCAAGGGTTATAAAATCCTGATCTCTCTGGAGTCAACATTGTCCAATTCCAGAGATAAACAGAACGCACATACAGCACCTGATATTCCCAAATTTTCACTAATTTTAGTACTAACCTCTGTTCTGTCTTGAGAAACAATGGATACTCCCTGCACATGTAATTCTGAAGCAAGGGTTGTAAAATCCTCAACCACACCTGTCCTGAGTCAACACTGGCCGATTCCAGAAATAAGCAGAAAGCACATATGGCACCTGGTATTCCCATATGGTCACGAATTTTAGTACTAACCAGGCTCAATGATCGTTAACTTTGGTTATCTAACGGTGAATCGTTATTATGCTGTATTAACTACCTCTCGATATATAATAATAGAAAGCGCAGGTGCTCGTCCGAGCTCCAATCTCTTGTCCCCCCCCTTACCAATCTTTCACAAAAAACACCAGTCTAGCTGAAACCATTGTCAGTAATTTTCCCCATTCTTTATTTGTGCCTAAATCAAAATGTAGATTCCATGAACAAAGCTTCTTTCTTAGAAGTGCACGCCTGTCGAACTCTCTTCCGTTTGCCTGTTTCCCCACTTGACTACAACTTGGATGTCTTCAAGTCCTTAAGAAAGATACTTTAGCAAATCTCCAATACTAATGATATCTACGATACTATCCCATTGATTACTGTACATGCAATAACCATTATCCCCGAGTGGCTTCCGGGCCTTGATAAGTGGTTACCTCCATGTAAAAAAAAAAAAAGAGAAAAAAAAAAGCGGTATCAATTGCATTTTGAACGCATATTCTAAGGTTATCGGTTTACAGTTTGTAAATGAGGAAATCATCTTTAACATGGCAGATGCTGTGGAATAAAGCTTTGATATCAAATAAGCAAGATGATAATAACATGCAGTGCAAACGTTTCGTAAAACTAGTACAAGTGATGAAGTATAGAGAATACGATTCTTGTAAAGTGTTCATCCACATGAAACGTTATTAATATACCTGCAACATTATGGGCGTGCCATATGTTTTAATTAACGTGATTTCGTTGTCTTATTCTGATATAAAAACAAATCATGTATACAATTGGAATTTAATTGATATATTCCGGGATACCCAACAAGTATGAATTTATGGTAGAATTCCATAAATGGCATAATCGTATTGACACACTGGTTCTCATCAGTTCACCGAAGTTAAGCAACGTTGAGCCTGCCTAGTACCAGATGGGTGACCATTTAGGAATTCTAGGCGCTGTGTGTGCTTTCCGCTTATCTCGGCATTGTTTTCAGTCATCCTGAACCTCCACTTGCCACTGGTATTCAACAATGTCGATTAAGGAGAGGTGTGGTTGGAGATTATGCAACTCTTGCCACAAAAATTTCATGCGCAGATATCCTTACAGTGAGCATCCATAGTCTGTCAAGACTGAAGGAAGCCTTTCATATATGGATGGCTCAACCTAGAATTTGTCTCCATCTCTCCTAAACACTAGGCCAGTTTAATAATAACCCTGCAACCATTTATTTATGATAATCAGACTTAATTGTACAAATAGACCCAATAACTTAGAATTTATCTTCAAACAAGTAAAAGTGTTACAAGTAATCAAAGGTTGACATCAATTTTATTAAAGGTTTTTACAATAATATTGTGAGGTATGTGCTTGCACAGTACAGCTATAAACAGCAAAGGCAGCGTCTTTCTTTTTTTAAGATGATAAAAAAAATTTTTTTAAATAAAATAGTATGGGATAGTGATGGGACGATTCCAATATTTTCCGATTCCAACACAATTCCTTGATTTCGATTCTTTATAAATCTCTAAATATTTAACTGTATTTTCTCCAACGTACAAACATGCCTGTGAGTAAGGAGAGGGGGGAGGTCTATAGATTTTAGTTTTACTGGAAGTTTAACTACCTGCGGTGGAAGATTTTGTTTTAAACAAAATGAAATAAAAAGATAATTAAAGGGATCGTTTTTGGTATTGGAAGATAGGCACAAATTTTTCTGATTCCAATAACCCCAAAATTTCCGATTTTTCTGACTTACGATTCCGATTAATCGTTTCAGCACTAGTATAGGGTTCAGAGCTGGGAACATTACTTCTTGGGCAATGCCAAATGGATGCCAGATAATTTATTACATAAAGGGTAAACGTCTGTCCATCTAAAATTTAAAAAATATACATCGAAAACTCACAAAGTTCGTTTTTTTAAAATCCGCATAAACAGAGTTTATATTAAAAGATTTTTAAAATTAAAAGAATTTAGAAAATAAGATCAAATAATATGGGGTTCAAGTCTGGGAGTAACAGTACCCTCATTACTTCCCGGGTAATGCCGGTGGGTACAAGCTAATCTATAAAAGAATGTGTGTGTGTGTGTGTGTGTGTGTGTGTGTGTGTGTGTGTGTGTGTGTGTGTGGATGTCTGGGTGTGTGTGTGTGAGGACAATTCGCAAGCTATATTCTCAACAAATATTTTATCTACAATCTTAGTATATAGGGTATTGAGACATGATGAAAACTTTAATCAGTTTTCATCCAGAAAAAAGGGCTACTGAAAGGCCAAAATTGAAAAATTGGTACGTGGAAGTAATCTGATTTTTTTATCTGCTAACAGTTTTATGAATGCGCATGCGTGAATGGTTCACATTACTGATCCCTTATGTTAAGAATAAGTAGATTTGAAAACATCTTTTAAAGATCATGTCAAGCTGGTCTAATGTTTATCGTACTTGGCTCACTGTCTTTAGGTTTTGGTTTCGATCTCAACTCGAGTATTTTTTTATTTTTTTTATTTACAAGAAGTGAACTGTTTAGAAAAACATAATTACAACCGGGCAACGCCGGATGGCCTGCTAGTATGTAATAAATAAACAATCATCTAAAATAGTAAGAGAGGAAGAATCGAAAGATGAATAAAGGATATATATATATATATATATATATATATACACACACACACACAAAGTTCTGAATGGTTCACATAATTCCATTGTCTTTTGTTGAGTTTCTCAAACAGATAGATGCTACTTATTAGAGGCACGCCATGATTAAAATAGATATCTTGACACAGTATTCATTCACCAGAAAATATGATGACTATTAAGTATGGGGTGGGCATATGGCTCGTGTTAAGTTCTTTCATATGGTTACCAGATGGAAGCGTTCTTCCCATGCTTACTTCAAATGTATACAAAGATTGCATTTTTAGACATATTCACTTACAGCAGAAATATACACTTCATCTAAAGATTCTGATTCCATTCCAATTCATCAGTATACACCCTCCCCCGCTTTTTTTTTTTTTTTTTTTAAGTTTTTATAGATCAGGAGTCTCTGTCTCTAAACTATGGCCCGCGGGCCAGAATCGGCCTGCCAAAGTCTTTAATCCGGCTCGTGAAGCTCTTATGAAAAATGTAAAAATATCCAGAAAATATTTAATAGAAATGTATGAAAATAGTATGGTGGTTTTTCTTTTTGTTCAGAAAATAATTAAAAGAGTGAGGTTTTTAAGAACCAGTTTCAATGACATCAAAACCGTATAAAACACGCCCAGGTAAATTTTATCATTATTTTTATTTTGGCCCACAGGGCTCAAAAAAATAAATAAATATAGAAAAAAATAAAATAAAAATTTAAAAAAAAAAAAATTAAAAAAATAAATAAATATAAAAATAAAATAATAAAATAAAAAAGTAAATAAAAATAAAAATAAATTCGAAAACTTTGGAGATCCCTTTCATAGATCAATAACGTTGTATTGCTAGCGTCAATTATTGTTTTTGTGTGAGTTTGCAATTCAACTGGTGTGCGTTGGTGTTATCTTTATAGTTTATCTGGCAAACGAGTGTTGTTTGTTAACGTTTCCACCCGACTTCTATAGCCTCTACAGGTATTGCCCTCATTTTTTAAATAAAAGATGTGTAAAAACAAAAACTAAAGCAAAGTGTACACAGAAAATTTGCCAAATTTGTGACAGTCAGAAAATGGGTGATCATTTCATATTAAATTTATATAAAAAAGTGATCCCTCATCTAAGATTTAATAAAAAATTTTCAACAGATTCACGAATTCTATCCAATTTGATTTTTTTTTTTTTTACAATATATTAGCAAATTGGGAAGAATTCGTAATTGCAACTCTTCTAGAAAAAAAGTTTGATAACTATGCACAAGCAGTGTTAGAAATCGCCATTAAAAATATGTGAAAAACTTGAATAATTAGACTTACTATCTTTCAAAGCTTATAACTACTTGAAAAATGCAATTTAAACCCTAATTTATTTTCAATAAAAGGTGCAAAGACCAAATTTTAAAATAACAGGTTTAATAGCAAAATATGCAATATTTGTTTTTTTTTTTTTTAAATCGTTTTTTTTTTTTAAGATTTCAAGAAAATCAACGAATTTTAACTTATATTTTTTTAAGCAAGGATTCAAAAATACTGCGATATCAGATGGTCACAACTGGAAGAAAGGGGAGACAAATGTCTTTCTTCCAGTTGGCCTAAAAGCGCCAGAATTAAAATCCCCTATTTCTGGCATGTTTGCTGCAAATAAAAGTGGTCTATATGGGCCACCGTACGTGAAAAATAATCACATTTCACTTATCAGTTTTTGCCGTTAAACAAATTCTACTCAACCAATTTTCCATTTTTTTTATTCTCTTAAAGAAATATATGAATTTTTTTATTTAATATATTTTATTTCTTCTTTATGGAGTGATTTTTTTTATATAAATCTAAAAAAACATTGAATGCAGCTGTTGTAGGTATTCAATCTTTTCAGGACAAAATTAAAAAAATGTGAGGTTTCACTTAAAGAAAAAAAAAAGGTTTTAAACTTTTGACTTTACATGTAAATTTGCACAAAACTTTTGTTTGTTTTAAATTAGATTATTTTATTCATCTTTTCTCTTTAATTTGTGGTATATAAATCTGAGGTGAGAAAATTAGTTATTTCCATTTTAATAGACATTTCAAAATGGGGGGGGTGAATTAAAAATAAACGTTTGTCTAGAATATTATATTCGGTTTATTGGAAAGAGCATAAAATTTCACATTAAACCTGCAAAAAAATTGAACCAATAGACAAATTTTGATAGATTTTTAAATTGAAAATAATTGGAAAAAAATTAAACTCATCAAATTCAATTAATTTTATTACGTAGAAAAAAAATTGACTGCATGAGCGCGCGCAGGCACTTTGTAAACACTGTTTTTAACAAATAAAAAATAATATTTCTATTATTTTTCAAAAAACTGTAATAGTTTTTTGGAAGTATATTCCATAAAGAAAGTAAACAAACCACTTTCAAAAGAAAAATTACGAGTTTTGTATATTTTATTCGCAGTTTTGTGTTAAAGGTGTCAAAAATTCACAAAAAATTTTGACACACCTACTTATGCATCTTTTTTTTTACCATGCTGAAATAACATTTAGAAAGCCATTCTTAACATTAGGGAGTTTCTATTCTGTACTTTCACTTAATTTCATATACAAAATATATCGGGTTTGTATTACTGTACACAGATTCGAAAAAGTTGTCAAAAAAAACAAATATATAACAAATAAATATTATCAAAGGCAAGATAAGTTACTTTTCTACCAAACTAGATACATTTTTTTCTTTTATTCAATGTAACATGTTTATTCAGCTCGAAAAACATGCAGTGTTTACCGATGTATTGGAAAATTCAAAATGGCGCCCGACACTCTCTTTAACATGGTAAGTTTGGGAAAAGGTGTTATAAATAATAAACTAGATAAAATACTATTTAAAAAACACCGAATATATGTCAACTTATGTCACGGTAACATATGAGCGAATTTCTAACAGTATTTTGTCTAGTTTATTATTTATAACATCTTTTCCTGAACTTACCGTGTTAAAGAGAGTGTCGGGCGCCATTTTGAATTTTCCAATACATGGGTAAACACTGTATGCTGGCCCGACCGACAAACAAATGTGACTTTTTCCGTTATATATATATATATATATATATATATATATATATATATATATATATATAAATTTGTTGTTTAAAATTTCCCCATTCATTTTTGGCGTTTTCGAAAAATAAAAAAAAACATTGAATTTTCCCCGTTAAATTAAAAACAAATAAAAGGTACCATTTTCCGTTTAATTTATCAAATTTTAAATTTATCAAATTTTAGTATTCAATAAACTGAAAAGTTTATGACGTGAACTGGTTAAATTTACGCTACGCGCATGCGCGGTCACATAAACGACGGAGCAAACTGCCGGTACTTTTACAGTTCAATCAAGACATTAAAAAATGAAAATATCGAAAAAAGTTTAAATTGTACTAACCCGTTATGGAATGAAGTTCTCCGAAAAAAAATTTCATTTAATTTCATCAAGTAGTTTTTTTCTTACAGCGATAAAATATGATACCGAGCAAAAGGTTCGATTTTTAGGAAGAAAAGCTAGTATTAAATATGGGGAGGGAGTGTCGGCGCTTTAACTGGAGTTATCTCCCCGTGGTGTTTCTAAAATTCAAACAAAAATTTACAAAAAATCCAAAAAGCCTGCCTTCAACGCGCTCTCATGAAAACGTGTTTTTCCGCTGTAAAAAAAAAAAAAAAAAAAAAAAAAAAAAGAACTCGATCAAATTAAGTGAAATTGCTTTTCGGAGATCTTCAGTTCCAAACAGATACGTACAATATAACCTTTTTTCGATATTTTCATTTTTTTTATGTCTGGATTAAACTGTACAAGGGCCAAACTGCCTTTTCATATAGCGTACGAATTTTTTATGGAACATTTAAAATTATATGAAAAAGAAGAAATGCACTTCAAGAGTAATGTCGGAAAGACTTTTTTTTCCAGAACAGAATTAAAAATTTTTTTTTTTTTTTTTCATTGGCGTATAATTTAAAATTGAAGAAAAAGTTGTCTAAAACAAAATAAAAAAAATAAATAAAAAATTGGGGGGGGGGAGAATTTTTTTTTTTGTCTTACGTAGTTTTTAATGCATTTTAGTAGGTGCGAGCAAAAATAGGGGGATCTAGTTTTGAAAGTCGATTTATCATAATTTTTTTTTTTGCAGGTTTCCGACTACTTTTTTATTGCATTTTAAAGATTAGAGACTAATCGTGAAAAAAAAAAGTTATGAAAATGTTTTCACGGCGAGCTAACCAATTCAGCTAAATTTTGAAGTTAAATAAATTCATTGTAAAAATCCTTTAAACGATAAATATTAGTTTTCTGGGTCTATTTCAAAGATAATTAATAAAGTCCTAAGATATTGAATTAAATAAAATAAAAAGAAAGCACCTGCACCTTGTTTATACAAAATACAGCTTAATTAGTTCTCAAAAGGCAAGTAATTATGCCGTTCGGCAAAACGCAACCTATAAAACTTTGTAATTTCAGCCAATCAAAACACTGTTTCAAAATGAGTCATGATAGTAAAAGGAGGTAGGGGTGTCAGATTTCTTTTTCTCAAGACGTGCATCCATACATTCCTATTCTGAACGTTTGTATCATTTTTTTAATTTAAGTATTTTCCATGTTCCTGTTTTTAAATATTTTTTTTTAATTATTGTTCGAGATTATATAAAAATTATGTTACGCCGAGAGTTTCACATTCTTGCAAGGAAATTAAAATCTTGCATATAAAAATTATGCGAAATCTGTGATATAAAAAAAAAATAAATAAAAGTAGAAATATTTTTGCTATTATGATTTCTTGTGTGAAAATATTAAATAAACAATGCTTAATTCAATGATAATATCGGTAGTTCGAGAAATTCATTTTTCTTCGAGTTATATCGAATTCATTAATACGGACTTTAGGGCTTTTTTCTTAATGTCCCTATAAAAATTATTTTAACTTATTGGTAAATGTATACTTTAAATACAACAGAACACCAACCAATAAAATTTGTTTTTGCTATAGGTTTTCGGGGTCGATGACAACAAATCTGATATTCAAACCCGTCGCAAATTTACCGTTTGCATGGTATTAACCCCTGAACCCTCGCACTATTTTGTGCCAACTCACCGGCGCACCACCATCGTTTATGCTATTCTTACATGATGCGTTCGCGCATGGACGCGCGTAGTAAGGTGACTTGTCACATCGCGGAAGAATTTTTTAGCAGACATTTGAAATAACAAGTTTTCAAAAACAACAACATGTGATTCATTTTTCTGTGTTACGTAGTTTTCGATGCTTTTTAATTGATCTAAAAAAAATTAAGTTTTCACGAGCGATTTACAAAAACATTTTTATTTTTCGTTTTTTTTTAAATTTTTTTGCAGGGGAGAGTTATTCAATTATAAAATTTGTACAACATTTAACAGGTGCTTCTGCAGTTTAATTTACCGTTTTACCGGAAGTAACGCGCCACCACCCGTCTGCTTAAAAATTCTTCCGCGAGGTGACAAGTCACCTTACTACGCGCGTCCATGCGCGAACACATCATGTAAGAATAGCATAAACGATGACGGTGATTTGGCACAAAATAGTGTGAGGGTTCAGGGGTTAATACCATGCAAAGTGTAAATTTACTACGGGTTTGAATATCAGATTCATGGTCATCGATTCCGAAAACCTATGATAACCAAATTTTATTGGTCGGTGTTTCTGTTGTAGTTAAAGTAAACATTTACCACGAAAACTGCATTTTATATGTAATTTCATTCTAAAATGGATAAGTATCGAAAATTTCAGGAAAATCTGATCATTAGTTGATTTTTGCTAGATTTATTAAACACACTTTCGGAATGTCTACTACATAGGAACGTTATTTTAAAGCGCCAATTATGTAAACACAATTTTCTTCTCGCAATTTCATTATTTTCGTTGGATGAAAAAAAATTTTTTTTTAATTATTACAGGTTTATTTTGCCCCTTTTTTTAAAATGGTACAAAAGTTATACTGATAATATTAATTTATAATAAAGTTACATCGTGTTACATATAGGGTGGGGGTAATTCTGTGGTGACTTTTGGCAGTCCCTACAGCTCGTGAGGTACTGGTCGCGATTAGAGTTCCCTGCCGAACACCCTAAAAAAAAAACACTGACTTCTCCCTTAGTTGCCATAGTAACTAAACGATCATGATTTTTTTTTTTTTGTTTTGACTGTTTATGAATATTGAAATAAAAAACATTACTACACATTTATTAATAATATCTCACTTTTAATCACTTTTATCGACTTTTTCTTTTCTTTTTTAAATGACTACGTTTTACTGTTTATGTCTCACTTTTTTTATATTGTACTAGTGCACTTATTGATTTGTGCTGAAATAACGTTATTATTTAAAAAGCCATTCTTAACATGGAGAGGGTGTTTTGTACCTATTCTCTACTTTAACCTTACAATTGAATAAAAAAAACATTAAAGCTTAGAAATACGATTTAAAATATAGCGCGGATCAAAGTGCACTAGCACCCATTTTTTTATTAATAAATGTTTAGTAATTATTTTTCTTTTAATATTCATAAACAGTAAAAACGTCGTCATTTAAAAAGAAAATGCTATTTAAAAAAGAAAAGAAAAGTTGATAAAAGTGACACATAAACAGTAAAACAAAAAGTCGATAAAAGTGATTAAAAGTGAGATATGATTAATAATTATGTGTAGTAATGTATTTTATTTCAATATTCATAAACAGTAAAACAAAGTCGATAAAAATTCATGATCGTTTAGTTACTATGGCAACTAAGGGAGAAGTCAGTGTTTTTTTAGGGTGTTCGACAGGGAACTCTAATCGCGACCAGTACCGCTCGTGAAAACATTGTCTAAAATGCATTAAAAACTACGTAAGACAAAAAAAAAAAATTCTTCCCAAAAAGTAGTTTATTAAATTATTTTGGGTGAAAGTGCACTGGGGGAGTGAGGGACCACCCGAAGACGATCAATGCACGGTTGCCTCACTGGTTGTTCAATCTGCAAAGGGTGTTTATTCCGAAAGCCGTTCTTAACATGGGGAGGTTGGGGGTGTTTATTCCGAAAGGCATTTTCTCATTTTCAACCTCCTCGTAATCAACTTTTTAAAGGTAAATCTTCGGGTGGTCCCCCAGTGCACTTTCACCTTATTTTGTTTTAGACAACTTTTTCTTCGAATTTTAAATTGTCCGCCAATGAAAAAAAAAAATTCTGTTCTGGGGGGGGGGGAGTCTTTCCGACATTACCACTCCCTCTTGAAATGCATTTCTTCTTTTTCATATAATTTTAAATGTTCCGCTAAAGATTCGTACGCCATGTGAAAAGGCAGTTTGCAACGTGAAGGCACATTCAACATTTGGTCAAGATCAAAGTGTAGTATCTGTTCTTCAGATGCTGCACTTCATTTTCTTGTTCTCTTTCGGTGGAGGAGAAATCCCTCACGACTGAGACAATTTTTATTTTTGTACCTTTTCTCCACGTTAAAAAACGACCCTGGTGTCTAACTCTGTCCCGTGGGGAGGCATAGTAAATAGGTACATTCAACTGACGTCGTTTATGTTAGCGTGCGTAACATAAACGAAACTTAAAATGGCGGAAAGTAGTTCGTGGGTTCAGGGGTTCATACCATGCAAACGGTAAATTTGCCCCGGGGTTTGCTTATCAGATTCGTTGTCAACGACCTCGATTACCCCTAAAAAACAAATTAGTGGTCGTTGTTCTGTTGTAGCGTATCTGTATATTTACCCATTTTCTTTTTCTTTTATCCTTTCATCATTTTGTTGTCTATTGTAAAACATGGCTTTTTTTTTTTATAATAATTATTAATTTTTCTTTAAATAAATTTTTTCCTATAAATAAAATGAATTATTAAATTTCTTAGATATTTTTATTTTTTAATTTTCGTTTTTTTTTTATTGTTCAAGTTTTTTGTCTTATTTCTAAAATTAAAATAAAACAAAAATTTCACGGAGTTTTTCTTTTTTTTTTTCTAAAATGTTCAATGTCAAAGTTGTACAAACTTGACTGAATTTTAAAAAAAATGTTTTAATGCTCATTTTTTTTTTTTTTTTTTTAATAAATAAATAAATAACTTACCATTGTTCTTAAGGATTTTGTTGAAATGTGTATTTCTTCATCGCCCTGCAAATCTGACGACATTTTTTAAGACAAATTTCAATCTGAAGTTTTTCTGGGTGTTTTCGTTCGACAACAAAATTTATTTAAATATGGCGCGAAGCGTGACGTCACGCAAGTTTATAAAAATGTCGTCTGTTTTATCGCGGAGGGAAAAAAAAAAAAAAAAAAATTTTACACCTTAGCTCGCACAAATTCACACACGACGATATGTGGTATTACTACCCCCCCCCTTTTTTTTTTTTTGTTTTAGCTTTCTTTAAGAAAAGTTTTCCGACGCTTGGTACTGGCCTGTCAGACTAAAATCAAGCATAAAAAAAAAAAAAATGTTCACTTCTACACCATTGGGACGAAATTTCGGAAATCGTAATACTGAATTTCACATGAAAACAATGGTATTTACGTATTCCTCGTATTTTTAAGATGATTATATCCAAAAAATTATGAAATTATAAGGTAGAAAATTATTTATTAACTAAAATAAAAAAAATAAAATTTGATGAAAACGATTGTAAGACAAAGAAGAGTCCAAAAGGGAAGTAATTTTCCATTTCAATCTAAACAAGATGGCGACAATTTTTCACTTGCTACCACGATTAAAGTTTTTTTTTTTTTTTATCATTCAGTAATATTCAGGTAATTCTGACTGCATAATTTGGAAGCTACCATTCTAACTTATTAGAATTGAAAAACAAATCAGTTGAAACCATTGTTTTTTTTATCTGAAAACTCCATTTATCGACTACAAAATCTCCAGCAAATGTGTATTTAAGCGACGTAAATTATTTGACAAACAAAAATTTATCCAAGTTATTAATCTTTATATAAAACACGTTATTAGACCCTAAGACTTAAATAAAACCTGAAAAAATTTAATTTTTAAAAATTTTTTCAACATTTTTGATTAGTCTAAATGTGCAACAATCGAGGCCGCCAACTTGTTTTGAAATTTTGGCCTTTCTAAGGATTGCCAGATTGGCCTTTTTTAGGCCAAATTTGGCCTTCTTACCCATAAAAAGACCAAATTTGGCCTAAAAAAGACAAATCTGAAGCCTTAGAAAGGCCAAATTTTTAAAACAAGATGGCAGTCTCGATTGTTGTACATTTAGTCTAATAAAAAATGTTGAAAAAGTAAAAAAAATTAAATTTTTTCGGGTTTTATTTCAGCTTTAGGGTCTAATAATGTGTTTTATATAAAAATAAATAATTTTTATTAATTTTTGTCTGTCTGTCAAATAATTTACACCGCTGAAATACACATTTGCCAAATCTCCTCCAAATAGTGTAGAAGCGCCAAAAAATGTATCTAATACAGAATATTCAAAAAATATTTCTTTATTATTTCAATACATTTTAATAGTAAAAAAGATAATTTGGGGAATATTCTGTATTGGATAATTTTTTTTTATTTATTTATTTATGGCAAACTATTATCCTCATCTTTTTTTTTTTAATTTATTTATTGCGAACTATTATCCTCATCTTTTTTTTAAATTTATTTATTGCGAACTATTATCCTCATCTTTTTTTTAATTTATTTATTGCGAACTATTATCCTCATCTTTTTTTTTATTATTTATTATTTTGAACTATTATGCTCATCTTTTTTTTAATTTATTTATTGCAAACTATTATCCTCAGCTTTTTTTTTTTAATTTATTTATTACAAACTATTATCCTCATCTTTTTTTTAATTTATTTATTGCAAACTATTATCCTCATCTTTTTTTAAATTTATTTATTGCAAACTATTATCCTCATCTTTTTTTAAATTCATTTATTGCGAACTATTATCCTCATCTTTTTTTAAATTTATTTATTGCAAACTATTATCCTCATCTTTTTTTAAATTCATTTATTGCAAACTATTATCCTCATCTTTTTTTTTAAATTTATTTATTGCGAACTATTATCCTCATCTTTTCTTTTTTAATTTATTTATTGCGAACTATTATCCTCATCTTTTTTTTTATTTATTTATTGCGAACAATTATCCTCATCTTTTTTCTATTAATTCATTTATTGCGAACTATTATCCTCATCTTTTCTTTTTTCATTTATTTATTGCGAACTATTATCCTCATCTTTTCTTTTTTCATTTATTTATTGCGAACTATTATCCTCATCTTTTCTTTTTTCATTTATTTATTGCGAACTATTATCCTCATCTTTTTTTTAATTTATTTATTGCAAACTATTATCCTCATCTTTTTTATTTATTTATTTATTGTGAACTATTATCCTAATCTTTTTTTGTTATTATTTATTTATTGCGAACTATTATCCTCATCTCTTTTTTTTAATTATTTATTTATTGTGAACTATTATCCTCACCTTTTTATTTTAATTTATTTATTGCGAACAATTATCCTCATCTTTTTTTTTTAATTTATTTATTGCGAACTATTATCCTCATCTTTTCTTTTTTAATTTATTTATTGCGAACAATTATCCTCATCTTTTTTTTAATTCATTTATTGCGAACTATTATCCTCATCTTTTCTTTTTTAATTTATTTATTGCGAACTATTATCCTCATCTTTTCTTTTTTAATTTATTTATTGAGAACAATTATCCTCATCTTTTTTTTTAATTTATTTATTGCGAACTATTATCCTCATCTTTTCTTTTTTAATTTATTTATTGCAAACAATAATCCTCATCTTTTTTTTTTAATTTATTTATTGCGAACTATTATCCTCATCTTTTCTTTTTTAATTTATTTATTGCGAACTATTATCCTCATCTTTTTTTTAATTTATTTATTGCGAACTATTATCATCATCTTTTTTTTTATTTATTTATTGCGAACTATTATCCTCATCTTTTCTTTTTTAATTTATTTATTGCGAATTATTATCCTCATCTTTTTTTAAATTTATTTATTGCGAACTATTATCCTCATCTTTTCTTTTTTTAATTTATTTATTGCGAACTATTATCCTCATCTTTTTTTATTAATTTATTTATTGCGAACTATTATCCTCCTCTTTTCTTTTTTAATTTACTTATTGCAAACTATTATCCTTGTCTTTTTTTAATTTATTTATTGCAAACTATTATCCTAATCTTTTTTTTTATTTATTTATAGCGAACTATTATCCTCATCTTTTTTTTTTTAATTACTTATTGCAAACTATTATCCTCGTCTTTTTTCAATTAATTTATTGCGAACTATTATCCTCATCTTTTTTTTTATTATTTATTTATTGCGAACTATTATCCTCATCTTTTTTTTTATTATTTATTTATTGCGAACTATTATCCTCATCTTTTTTCCATTATTTATTTATTGCGAACTATTATCTTCATCTTTTTATTATTTATTTATTGCGAATTATTATCCTCATCTTTTTTTTTAATTTATTTATTGCGAACTATTATCTTCATCTTTTTTATTCATTTATTTATTGCGAACTATTATCCTCATCTTTTTTTTATTATTTATTTATTGCGAACTATTATCCTCATCTTTTTTTTATTAATTTATTTATTGCGAACTATTATCCTCATCTTTTCTTTTTTAATTTATTTATTGCAAACTATTATCCTCATCTTTTTTTATTATTTATTTATTGCGAACTATGATCCTCATCGTTTTTTTAAATTTATTTATTGCGAACTATTATCCTCATCTTTTTTTTATTATTTATTTATTGCGAACTATTATCCTCATCGTTTTTCTATTATTTATTTATTGCGAACTATTATCCTCATCTTTTTTATTATTTATTTATTGCGAACTATTATCCTCATCTTTTTTTTGTATTTATTTATTGCAAACTATTATCCTCATCTTTTTTATTTATTTATTTATTGTGAACTATTATCCTAATCTTCTTTTTATTATTATTTATTTATTGCGAACTATTATCCTCATCTCTTTTTTTTAATTATTTATTTATTGTGAACTATTATCCTCACCTTTTTATTTTAATTTATTTATTGCGAACAATTATCCTCATCTTTTTTTTTTAATTTATTTATTGCGAACTATTATCCTCATCTTTTCTTTTTTAATTTATTTATTGCGAACAATTATCCTCATCTTTTTTTTTAATTTATTTATTGCGAACTATTATCTTCATCTTTTCTTTTTTAATTTATTTATTGCGAACTATTATTCTCATCTTTTTTTTTTTAATTTATTTATTGAGAACAATTATCCTCATCTTTTTTTTTATTTAATTTATTTATTGCGAACTATTATCCTCATCTTTTCTTTTTTAATTTATTTATTGCGAACAATAATCCTCATCTTTTTTTTTTAATTTATTTATTGCGAACTATTATCCTCATTTTTTCTTTTTTAATTTATTTATTGCGAACTATTATCCTCATCTTTTCTTTTTTAATTTATTTATTGCGAACTATTATCCTCATCTTTTTTTAAATTTATTTATTGCTAACTATTATCATCATCTTTTTTTTATTATTTATTTATTGCGAACTGTCATCCTCATCTTTGTTTTATTAATTTATTTATTGTGAACTATTATCCTCATCTTTTTTTTTTATTTATTTATTGCGAACTATTATCCTCATCTTTTCTTTTTTAATTTATTTATTACGAATTATTATCCTCATCTTTTTTTAAATTTATTTATTGCGAACTATTATCCTCATCTTTTCTTTTTTTAATTTATTTATAGCGAACTATTATCCTCATCTTTTTTTTTTAATTACTTATTGCAAACTATTATCCTCGTCTTTTTTTAATTCATTTATTGCGAACTATTATCCTCATCTTTTTTTTATTATTTATTTATTGCGAACTATTATCCTCATCTTTTTTGTTATTATTTATTTATTGCGAACTATTATCCTCATCTTTTTTTCATTATTTATTTATTGCGAACTATTATCTTCATCTTTTTATTATTTATTTATTGCGAATTATTATCCTCATCTTTTTTTTTTAATTTATTTATTGCGAACTATTATCTTCATCTTTTTTATTCATTTATTTATTGTGAACTATTATCCTTATCTTTTTTTTAATTTATTTATTGCGAATTATTATCCTCATCTTTTTTATTTATTTATTGTGAACTATTATCCTTATCTTTTTTTTTAATTTATTTATTGCGAATTATTATCCTCATCTTTTTTTTTAATTTATTTATTGTGAACTATTATCCTCATCTTTTTTTTAATTTATTTATTGCGAACTATTATCCTCATCTTTTTTTTGTTTATTTATTGCGAACTATTATCCTTATCTTTTTTTTTAATTTATTTATTTCGAACTATTATCCTCATCTTTTTTTTTTTTAATTACTTATTGCAAACTATTATCCTTGTCTTTTTTTAATTCATTTATTGCGAACTATTATCCTCATCTTTTTTTTATTATTTATTTATTGCGAACTATTATCCTCATCTTTTTTGTTATTATTTATTTATTGCGAACTATTATCCTCATCTTTTTTTCATTATTTATTTATTGCGAACTATTATCTTCATCTTTTTATTATTTATTTATTGCGAATTATTATCCTCATCTTTTTTTTTTAATTTATTTATTGCGAACTATTATCTTCATCTTTTTTATTCATTTATTTATTGTGAACTATTATCCTCATCTTTTTTTTAATTTATTTATTGCGAATTATTATCCTCATCTTTTTTATTTATTTATTGTGAACTATTATCCTTATCTTTTTTTTAATTTATTTATTTCGAACTATTATCCTCATCTTTTTTTTTTGATTTATTTATTGCGAACTATTATCCTCATCTTTTTTTTAATTTATTTATTGCGAACTATTATCCTCATCTTTTTTTTAATTTACTTATTGCGAACTATTATCTTCATCTTTTTTTTAATTTATTTATTGCGAACTATTATCTTCATCTTTTTTTTAATTTATTTATTGCGAACTATTATCTTCATCTTTTTTTTTTAATTTATTTATTGGTAACTATTATCCTTTTTTTTTTAATTTATTTATTGCGAACTATTATCCTCATCTTTTTTTTGTGTTTAGATGTTTCACAACTTTACGGGCAACTATTCCTCTGGCCTTCGTGACGGGATAGGAACTAAACTAAAAAAAAAAAGATGAGGATAATAGTCAACAATAAATAAATTAATGAATAAAACTCATCTCAATAATGAATTTCAATTAAATTATATATATATATATATATATATATATATATATATATATATATATATATATATATATATATATATACCATTCCGTTCGGACCCAACCATGGAATATCAAATAATAAATTAACGTGAATTTATAAGACCAAAAAAAATCCAACCTTGATCGCCATTCGGTGCCCGTGGCGCAGTGGATAAAGACATGTAATCTCTACGTTTCAGGTGAGAATTGTCTGAAGATAGCATTTTCAATCCTACTCAAAGCCGGCCAGAAGCTTACTCGGCCAAAAACGTGGTGAGACGACAACTATGGATTGCAGTAATTGCTGAGAATGCAGTTAGGAGATTCGAAGTTTCTATCCCATCGCGGTTACCACCTGACAAAGGCCAGAGGAATAGTTGGCCAAAACATCGTGAAACAACTAAAAAAAAAGATGAGGGTAATGGTCCGCAATAAATAAATTAATAAATGATACTCATCTCAATAATGAATTCCAATTATTTAATATGTATACGTTTTTTTTTTGTTTTTTGTTTTTTTGTTTTTAATGATGTTTAAGGCGAGCAGCAAGCGTCATGGACTTTGCTTAAAGAAGCCTTATTTCTGTTGTTTTATGACAAAATCATGATTGTGCAGTATAGTTATCAAGAAAAAGGGGAGAAAAAAAAAAGCAAAACTACAATAAATAAGTGTTACGATACATACTTCCTAATTTCCGGCATGGCTGCTACCGTAAACGGTGACGAACAAATCAGTTTCTTTACTTTCATTGTTCTTCAGTATTTCTATCGTGAAGCAATTTATTGAAATAAAATATAAGAAAAGGACATTATTGAAAACTCTATAATAAAAATGAACAAAATTATACAGATAAAAAAAAACTAACAGCCAGCCATGGTTCTCTCTGGAATGTGTCGCTGCCATTGCACACAGAAATCACTTTTTCCATTGCTTCCAACGTAACAGATGTACTAAGGCTAAAACCGCTTTCAGGACTGCCAGCAACCACTGTAAAAGAGTAATGAAGAACAAGAGAGAATTGTATGTTCATTCCATCAAGTCCAAAGTGGCTGAGCAGCGACTTGGTTTCCGCCAGTTTTGGCAAATAGCAAACAAGAGCCTGAACAGAAGCGTGTGCTCTATCCCAACTATCATCAATGGACCTGAGGTAATCTCGTCAGCCAAACTCTGTGCCAAAAACTTTGCAGCTAATTCCACTCTATGCAACCAAGGCCGCCAACCCCTCCCCATATTTCCTCCTGTAACAGAAAATACGCTATGCGACATACAAATATATGTGCGTGAATGTTGTCAAGCTAATCAAAAGCCTTGATTCCATATTTAAAAGCTGTTTAAGCATTGTCTTAAGAAGAATTGCTTCCCAACACCCTGGAAAATCTCATCAGTATGCCCCGTATTTAAGAATTCAGTGGATCGGTCATCTCCCTCTCAGTACAGATCTATAAGTCTCCTGCACGTCATGAGTAAGTTACTTGAATCTGTGTTAAATAGTGAAGTAATCAACCACCTCAGCAAAAATAACCATCTCAGTGACATGCAATAGAGTTTCTGTTCTGTTAGATCTACAGCGGATGTGCTTACGGTTATTTCTCATAAGATTAGTGAAACTCTCGATGAAGGTTTCTTTTCTAGGGCAATTGCTCTTGACATATCAAAGGTCTTTGAGATAGGGTATGGCATAAGGGGCTACTTCACAAGATCTCTATCTATGATATGGCTGGAAATGTCTTTTCAATTATTAAATCATTTTTCTCAGATAGGTTCATAAGAGTAGTGATTGATGGGCAGAAATCAGAAGCTCATAGTATTAATGCTGGAGTCCTTCAGTGGTCCATCCTGGGTCCAACTCTCTTCCTGATCTATGTTAATGATCTTCCAAATTACATCCTTAGATCATTCATAGACATTTATGCTGACGACACTACCATCTATGGCAGTACATCAAAGGCCGTAAACGACTCTCTGATTCTCTCTCCTCCTTACCTTGAGCAGGTGATACAATGGGAGAAAAAGTGGCTGGTTACTTTTAATGCATCTAAAACCAAGCTTCTATTTTTGCATCATCAATGTTCTGATCCCCATCTGGCATCAATTGAAATGAATGGCTCTCGTCTTGGCGAGGCTTCGTGTTTTGACAAGCTTCTGAATTTGACCTTTACTCCTGATCTAAAATGGATCAAATCCATTGCTAAGGTTGTTTGAAAAATGATGGGATCCTTCTATCGATCCAGTAGATATCTACCTGCTGATGCAATTCTCTACCTGTATAAGAGCCAGGTACATCCAAAGATGGAGTTCCTGCCTTGACAGAGTTCAGAATAGACTTTGTAGCCTAGTGGGGGATGCCCTTTTCTTTTCTCTGCAATCTCTTTCTCACAGAGAGACGTTGCGGCCCTGTCTCTGTTTTATCGTCATCTTCATGGCAAGTGCTCGTCTGAGCTTCAATCTATGGTCCCTCTCACCAAACATTCCCGAGAAACACTTGTCTGGCTGTAAACACTATCAATAATTTCCCCTTCTCTTTATCTGTGCCTAAACCTAAATATAGATTCCATGAACAAAGCTTTTTTCTAAGAACTGCACACCTGTGGAACTCTCTTCTGTTTACCTGCTTTCTAGCTGATTACAATATGGCCATCTTCAAGTCCAATGTAAACAAGTTTTTGATGAGCTGTTCCGCTTAAGTAATCCAATTTACCAAATTTATACTTCTAACGATTGCTATCATATTGTCCTTTTGACCACTGTACGCTCTTTAACCCTTATCCTCGAGTGGCCTCTGTGCCTTGATAAGTGGCGATTCCTTTGTAAAAAAAAAAATATATAACACAATTAGTCTTTATTTACACACCTAATAAGAAAATTAAAAAATAAAAGTTTTTATTTTATTTGAAATTTTATAAAAAATATATTTATGAAACCAGCATGGATACCCGGCGTTGCCTGGGTTGACATGACGTTCCATTTGGAATACACCTGCTATACTAATCATTTTCATCATGGGCAACGGGGATACCCCCACAACAATTCCATAAATAAAAAACGGATAAAAACATGTAAATGTAATCGCCCCCAAAAAAAGAAGTATGTTATACCCTCTTTACCAGATATTTCGGCAGAAACTATTCTCTGGATATTGAGCTCTGGAAAGAAAACTCCCACCCTCCCCCCAAAAATAAATAATTAAAAATAAATCATTACAACTTTTGTTTCAATAAAAATAGCAGCGAATACCCGTTCGATCGTAGAAATAAATAAAAATAAAAAAATTAGCCGAGTAAGCAGAACCCTAAAAAAAATGAAGATCTACCAAAAATGAATTCCAAAAACAATTAAATTAATTTTTTTGTCATTTTAAGTTTCTAATGTAATCCTCCTCCCTTAAAAAATTGAATTTGTCATATTTTGGGGTTCGTTTTGTTTATAAAATTGTATTTGTCATGGTTTGCTCCCTCCCCCATCGCCAAACGTGAAAAAATGCTAGAGATGAAATGTCTCATTGAACGCTTGGTAGCCAAAAACTGGGATCTTATTTTGCGTTAAATTTACATAGAAAAGTGATCCCTCACTGTAAATGATAATTTTCTTTCTTTTTTTTTCCAAATTTCTTCTTTCATATTAGTTATAAATGCTGTTTAAATGTATTAGGCTAAAAAAAAAGTAGGTCTTCATTTTTTTTTTTTTTAGGGTTAAACGACGCTGGGTCACGTTGTAAAAATTTACCTTTTTTTAATTAGAAAGTTTAGTTTGTAATCGATGAGATTAACGTTAAAAAAGAAAAAAGTGTAAATTGTGGAATTTAGAGGGGCAATAGATCTTTATTTGGGGGGGGGTATTTTTTATGTCCTCTATCAATGAAAGAGAAATCCTTTTAGACTGAGGCAAATTTTATTTTTGTCCTAAGCCTGTGTTATTCAATATGCAAAGCTTGATTTTCCTCACATTCAAAAAATGTATTTAATTCTGTCCTCGTGGAAGTACAGATGAATGGAAATACTAGTTTAAAAATTGCAAACTTGAATGAATGTTTGGAAGAAACGTGAACCTATGATATTAAAGGTTAACCTGAAAATAACTTATGGATAAAATGTGAATTCTATGATATTAAATATTAACCTGAAGATAGCTAATGGGTTTTGAAAACTTTAAGATAAGTTTCTTTTCTGTAAAAGTTACCACTTATCAAGGCTCGGAGGGCACTCGAGGATAAGTGTTAAGTCAATGGTAGTAGTCAGTGGGGAAATATTGTAGTCGTTTTTAGTATTGGAAATTTGGTAAATTGGATTACATAAGAGGATGTCTCATTAAGAAAATGTTCACGTTGGACTTGTAGACGACCATATTGTAGTCAGTTGGAAAGCAGGATAACAGAACAGAATTCTACAGGCATGCAGTTTTTAGAAAGAGGCTTTGTTCATGGAATCTATGTTTGGGTTTAGACACAGATAAAGAGTGTTTGAAATTATTGATAGTGGTTTCAGATAGACAAATGTTTTTTGTGAAAATCAGGCCAGTGGGGCCCATAGATTGGAGCTCAGATGAGCACATTCCATGAAAAAAATAATAAAGCAGAGACAGGTTCACAACGTCTCTTCTGTGAGAAAGAGGTTGGAAGGAAGAGAAAAGGGCATCTCCAACTAGGCTGTGAAGTCTATTTTGAACTCTGTCAAGGCAGGATAAGATCTTTTTAGCAGCTCCTGCCCAGATGTGGCATTGTGGCAACAGTACTTCTTGGATGTACTTGGCTCTTATACAGGTAGAGAATTGCATCAGCAGTATGATATCTACTGGAGCAGTAGAACGGTCCCATATGTTGCCATAGATGGTAGTGCTGTCAGCATAAATGTCTACAAATGATCTTAAAATGTGATTCAGGCGATCATTAATGTAGATCAGAAAGAGTTGGGCCCAGGATGGACCCCTATGAACTTTTGGTTTCTGCCCATCAACCACTACTCTTATGAACCTATTAGAAAGAACAGATTTAATAATTGAAAAGACATTTTCAGCTATACCATAGCTGGAGATTTTGTAGAATAGACCTTTATGTCATACCCTATCAAAGGCCTTTGATATATCAAGAGCAATTGCCCTAGAAAGGAAGTCTCTGTCAAGAGATTCACTCATCCTATGAGATATAACTGTTAGCACATCTGCTATAGATCTAACAGAACGGAAACTATATTGCATTTCACTGATGAGGTTATTTTTGCTGAGGTGGCTGAATTTTTAAATACAGGACATACAGATGAGGTTTTCCAGGGTGTTTGGAAACAATTCTCCTTAAGACAATGCTTAAACAGCTTTGTAAGTATGGAAGCTAGTTCTGGCTGGAGCTTTTTGAGCACTATAATAGGAATGCCGTCAGGGCTAGTTGCTTTACTGGACTCAAGGTTTTTGATTAGCTTGGCAACATCATGCACAGATATTAGTATGTCACATAGCCTGTTTTTAGACACAGGATGAAATACGGAGGAGGGTCGCACGGGGTAGAGTAAGCTGCAAAGTTCAAAAGTCAAAAAAAAAAAATATTACGTAAAGATGCAACATGATTTTCCTAAGTTTACTCCATCCATTAACATTAATTCCGTGAAAGTTTGTTTTTCTTTCAGTCATTATTGGAAAAAAGTAAGTGAACACGCAATCAATTAAAATTGGAAACCAGATCCAATAAAAGGTATGAACGTTATTAACATTTTGGTACTTTTTTGATTAACAGGGATTAGTTTAAAATTATGTTTGCTTCTGTTCTCCCCCTCCCCACCTTTTTTTTTAGCTATTTGAACGAATCTGGTCTTCAGACCAACCGGAAATTACGTTATTATGAGATACGCACACTCGTATGCGCATACACAGACATACACATAGACACATGTGTATATACACACATACACTCATATACACACACATACACATACACATATATACATACACACATATGCATGCATACACACACGCATACACAAATGTATACACATATGGTAGCTTCCTTTAGTATTGACAGACTATAGATAGATGGAATTTTTGTGGCAAGAGTTGCGCAATCTCCAACAGCACCTCTCCTGAGTTAGTTTTTAAATACCAGTGGCAAGTGGAGGTTCAGAACGACTGAAAACAATGCCGAGATAAGCGGAGAGCACATACAGCACCTATAGTTTCCAAATGGTCACTCATCTGGTACTAGCCAGGCTCAACGTTGCTTAACTTTAATGATCTGAAGAGAGCCGGTGTGTCGACGTGATTATGGCGTATGTATACACACACACACACACACACACACACACACACACACACACATACATACGCACATACATGCACGCACACACGTATACATACACATACTGATTTATTTCATGTTCAGCTTGCTATCAAAGTCTTCAAGCTTAGATTTGATCTTGATGGGGAAAACCAAATGATTGGAAGGTCCAGAAAGAGTAGAATAATAGATGAACCTCCCACTCTACTAGTGCCTCCACTTTGGAATTCAACCCCTGGTACCAGATTCTCTGATTGTACTGACATGCAAAAGTTCAAGTTTAATGTGAACAAACATCTCAATGAAATGAAATTATGGAAAATTTCTCAATTTTCCATAACTTCATTCCAGCATCATACACTAAAAAATGGATCTAGTTGTTTTTAATCACAATTTCAAAACATTTTTCTTTTTAATATTGACAATGAAAATACATGTGCTCCCCCCTAAATACATGTGCTCCCCTCATGAGATCGTAATTAAATTCACAATCCTTTCTGTGGTCCTGGATATGACCTTAAACTATATCCGATGGTGAGGGCCCCAGCTTGCAGGCCTTAGGGAGTGTGGAGCCACCCTTTGATTGCCATTGCTCCCAGGTCCACTCTGACCCGGAGTGGTAGCACCTGTTAGGGTCCCAACTATGGGTTAAATAGAATACGACTTAAAAAACAAGTATACTATATTAAAAAATCGTTCTTTAAAATCACCAGATTCGGCATTAAATAACCTGAAAAGGGTTGATATGCCATAACACAAAACAACCAACCAACAATCCTTTCTGTAGTGTTGGTATGATTAGTCGGAATCGGGAATGGCAAAAATCGGAACTTTTTTGGAGTACTGGAATCGGTATCAGAATCGGAAAAATGTATTACTATTTTCCGATGATGAAAGCGATTTTTTTTTTATTGTTTTATATGTATACTAGCCTGGGTAGGCGGCGTTGTCCGGGTGTGTGGAGGTGTGTGTAAGGGTGTTGGTTGAGCCCGAAAAAAAAAAATAGGGGTAGTAGGCAGGCTCGAACCTGTAATGCACCAGAGGAAAAAGGAGGTGAAAAAAAGTAAGAGGTCTTATTGATACACACACCACGATTGTGACGTCACGGGCAGTTGAAATAATATCTTTTATGCGACGTCGTTAATGTTAGGTTTGAATGACTTGCAAAAATGCCGATGAAAAAAGTGACACCTTCTTGTAAAAAACTGCCCAGTTGACAGTGAAAAAATTAATGTTTTTGGCTAATTTTGGGATATTTGTCATCTTAGACATTGAGCTTTAAAACGATACCAATTTTGTCACAGTCTGATGCATTTGTTAGAAGCTTTTACAAGATATACAAACACATACACACACACACACACACACACATTTTGCCTTTTATATAGACTATAGACTAGTCTGGGTACCTGGCGTTGCCAGGGTGTTTGGAGGTGTGTTTTGAGCAAAAAAAAAAAAATGTGATAGTAGGTAGGCAGGCTCGAACCCGTACCGCAAAGGAGGAAAAGAACTTGAAAAAAAAAAGTGACATCTTTGCTGTTGCGCCCATCGCCAAACCGGAAGTGATGAATGTTTAAATTAAAGTTAATCAATTGAAAAGAGGGGATAACTTTCAAAATATCGGCAAAAAAAGCGACCCCTTTAGAAAAGTGTTCAGTTGAGGGTGAAGGAATTAATGTTTTTAGCTAATTTTTCGATATTTGCCGTCTGAGGGGTCGAGCTTCAAAACAATACCAATCTCGTGAAAATTCATCGCCTCTGTCTAAAGTTTTAGGAAGACATACAAACACACATACATACCTACATACATGCATACATCTAAACAGACAGGTGAGATTTATATTATAGTTATTTTTGTTGTTGTTGTTTAAAACAACTTTCCATAGCTCATATTAAT
>NC_136508.1:43031193-43086193 GCF_053919585.1 Euprymna scolopes | reverse complement strand
TTTTGTGATTTTTGAGATGGTGGTGTCATCTATGTTGGTACTAATGGGTTTATAGTAGTGTTTGTCATCTAGTAATTCTGTAATTTTTGTTTCATAATAAGTTTTGTCCATGATTACTACGGCACTGCCTTTGTCTGCTTCTTTTATTATTATGTCATTATTATTATGGATACTTTCGAGTGCTCGGTTTTGCTTGTGGTTTTGTCTTTTTTTTGGAAGTTAAGGTTCCTGAGATTGTCGAAGTAGGTGTTTAGTTCTTTTGTGTTGTTCTGTTTGTTAGGGAAATATGTTGATTTATTTTTTATTAAAGAATCATCTTTGTCCCTTTTGCTATCTATTGTTTCTATTAGTCTAAATTTCTGTTCAAATTCCTATATTGCTTTTAGGGTTGGGACAGAATTTGAGGCCCAGCTTGAGTAATTCTGTTTCATTCTTTGATAAGGAGTATGTGGATAAATTGATGATTTTGGGTCTAACTTTTTCTAACCTGGAATTGTTGTTCCGTGGGTGTTTCCTAAAAAATGGTGGGGGTTGTTTGTTTCCTTTTTTTGAGAGGTTTTGTGTTTTAGGGTGACGTGATGTCTCCTTGTAAAATAAGTGTTGTGTGCATTATTGTGAGGGTTGAGTGATAAATGATTGAATGGGTTGTCATTATATGTTGTTTGTGTTGGATAGTTGTGTTTTAGTTGGAATTGATGTTGCTGTTGAGAATATATGTATTGCTGTATAGGGTTGTGTTGCCGGGGTTTGTTGTAGGGTAGGTTTGTTTGTTGGGATTGGTGTTGCATGGGATATTTTAATTGTTTGTTGGGATTGTAATTGTTCCCGTTGATGGGGGAGATGCCTTGGGGTTTGCTTCTTTGTGTGGAATATGAGAGGTGAGTGATGTAGACATTGTTTTGAATTATGTGATGTCTGTGGTAATTGTTTTGCATTGTGGGGATATTTTGGTAAGGGTTGTTTAGTAAAGGTATTTTTTGGTTGTTTATGTTGGACATGTAGCGTCTGTGGAAATGGATTTTTGATTGTGTTTGCTGATGTGGGTGGTAATAGTTTGGTTTGTATTGTTTAGGATTGTATATATAAGGGTATTTTTGTGGAGACGTATTGTGTGGTATGTTGTCTGGTGTGTTGTGTTTGTTAAGGGCGTTGGTTCTTGTGTAATTTTGAGGTGTTATTAGTGTGCATTTTTGGCTGGGTTTGTTGTTGGGAATTTGTGTATGATGTGGATATATTGTAGTTGCTTCTTTGTATGTAGTTGTATCTGTTGAGTGGATGTGTTTGTGTATGGTGTATGTTTCGTTTCTAACCTTTGTTATGTGATCTCTGTATTTGTGGATATCGTGTAAGGGTGTTCTGCTCCTGGTTGTTCTTGTAGGTGTTTGTCGATTGTTTACTTCTTTCTTTGTCCGGTAGGTTTGTTAGCCAGGTTATTTTCCGTCCAATGATTTCCCGGGATTTTTCCTCCTCTTTTTTGCATTCAGATTCCCAGAGTTCCAAGAGGGGTTGGTGCGTTTCCTTAGGGCAAAGTTCCTTGATTTTTTAAAATATTGTATTGTCGATTTCCGTGTACTTCTCTATAGAGTGTACTTTCTTGATATATATTCCTATATATATGTGTGTGTGTATATTTATATGTATATATATATATGTATATATGTGTGTGTATATATGTATATATATATGTATATATGTGTGTATACATATGTATATATATGTATATATGTGTGTATATATATGTATATATATGTACATATGTGTATATATATATGTATATATATGTGTATATATATGCATATATATGTGTATATATATGTATATATATGTGTATATATATGCATATATATGTGTATATATATGTATATATATATGTATATATATATGTATATATATGCATATATATATGTATATATAAATGTGTGTATATATATGTATATATATGCGTATATATATGCATATATATGTGTGTATATATATATATGTATATAAATGTATATATGTATGTATATATATGTATATATATGTATATATATATGTATATATATGTGTATATACATGTATATATATATATGTATATATATGCGTGTATATATATGCATATATATATGTATATATATGCATATATATGTGTATATATATGTGTGTATATATATGTATATACATATGTTTGATTTGCAAGGACAACATCAAAGCAAATCTAAAGCGGTTTCACATGGACCCATGGAAGGACGTGGCTGGGAGCAGGTTGTCATGGAGGAGCGCTGTCCACGAAGGTGCTGCGCTTTATAGTAGTGACTTAAATCAAGCTGCTGAGGATAAACGCAAGCACAGAAAGGACAGATTATCAACCAGACACACCCAACCCCACCCCACCACCACTACCTTTATCTGCCCAAATTGCACAAGACAAATTGGGTCTAGGATTGGGCTCTATGCTCACCTGAGGACCCACAGAAGCCACAACGGAGGACAGTCTTACCTGGACACGAGTGACCGCCGATGATGATACATATGTATATATAGATGTGTATATATATGTATATATATATGTATATATATATGTATATATATATATATATATATATATATATATATATGTATATATATATATGCATATATATATATATATGTACAGTGATGATCATATTTATTGGCACGGTAAAATAAAAGTTAAATTTTGTCTAATAAATTCTAAAAAAGGGATTAAATTAAAGAAAATAACAAAGTATATTATGTATTTTTAACTGGCCTTTCCGATGCAGCAATCGGATTTTAGAAAAAATAAATAACAAAGGAACAACAAACATAATTGCAAAAAACCCTTGTTCAAAATTATTGGCACGGCTTTGTTTTTCTTTTAGTATCAGTATAATATCAATCAATTTCCGGTTTACGTGCTTTCTGAACTTTTTTATAGCCATATTATGCTTGTTTAACGCTAATTCAGTGAATAATTTTTTTCAGATAATTTTTAGATAGCGATTTATTTAAACTATTATAAGTGACTAAATTATAATTTTCAATCGCCATGGTTAAAACTAAGGAACACAGCGAAGACGTCAGGAAGCTTATTGTAGCATGCCATACCAATGGGGAGGGCTATGATAAGATTTCAAAGAAGCTAAACCTTCCCAAATCCACTGTTAGAGCCATAATAAACAAGTTCAAATCGCAAGGCCACGTTATGAGTTTAGAGGGTAGAGGGAGAAAAAGGATTCTTTCCCCAAGAGATGAACGGAAAATTGTTCGACAAGTAAAACAAAACCCAAGGGTCTCTGTTGGGGAGATTGTTGATGAACAGAGCACCTCTGGAGTGAATGTATCTCGACATACAGTTGGTAGAGTTTTGAAGAGAGCTGGTTTAAAAGCATGTCGTCCGAGAAAGACTCCCTTATTGAAGCCTATGCACCTGAAAGCAAGGCTAGCCTTTGCAAAACGTCATATTGATAAAGATGTTGCATTCTGGAAACGTGTTCTTTGGACTGACGAAACGAAAATAGAGTTATTTGGCCATAATAAAGTGTCTTATATTTACAGAAAATCTGGCGAAGCTTTCCTGCCTAAGAACACCATACCCACAGTGAAGCACGGTGGAGGCAGTTTGATGTTTTGGGGATCCTTTGCTGCCTCTGGACCAGGGCGACTTGTTAAGGTCACAGGTAGCATGAAAAAGGAAGATTATGTTAAAATATTGGATGAAAACCTGGAAGACTCTGCTAAAGAGCTCTCACTTGGTCGTCGTTGGTGGTTCATGCAAGATAATGACCCAAAGCATTCGGCTAAACTGACTAAGAAATGGCTTGAGGACAATCATATTAATGTTTTGGAGTGGCCATCACAAAGCCCAGACCTTAATCCAATTGAACATTTATGGAGAACATTAAAATTGAGGGTAATGCAAAGGAAGCCTAAGAATCTTATTCAATTGGAGGATTATTGTCAGGAAGAGTGGGCTAAAATTACTACTGAAGAGTGCAACAACTTGGTTGTAAACTATGAAAAGCGACTGAGGAAGGTAATCAAGGCCAAAGGCTATACAATTGATTATTAAATAAATCGTGCCAATAATTTTGAACAAGGGTTTTTTGCAATTATGTTTGTTGTTCCTTTGTTATTTATTTTTTCTAAAATCCGATTGCTGCATCGGAAAGGCCAGTTAAAAATACATAATATACTTTGTTATTTTCTTTAATTTAATCCCTTTTTTAGAATTTATTAGACAAAATTTAACTTTTATTTTACCGTGCCAATAAATATGATCATCACTGTATATATATGTATATGTGTGTATATATGTATATATATGCATATATATGTATATATATTTGTGTGTGTATATATATATATATATATATATATATATATATGTGTGTTTTGAGAAAGAAAAACAGAAGACTTTATAAAATGGTGATCAACGTTTTGTCCCTATTGCACGGGACATCATCAGGATATCAATAGGGACGAAACGTTGATCACCATTTTATAAAGTCTTCTGTTTTTCTTTCTTTCTCAAAACAACATAACGTCAACCATTGCTGGTATTTTTATTTTTATTTTACTCATATATATATATATATATATATATATATATATATATATATATATATATATATATATATATTTTAGATGCATAATTCATAATTCATGCATGATCACTGAGCTCCCACGCAATCCTCCCATAACAGACACTAATATTTTGTCTTCAAGTTATCCTTCTTCCCATCCTCCATCTGATATAGTTACTAATCCAATATACCACTCGAGCAGCCTCTCCATTTACAATCATACAACTAGCAATACTACTACTACTACTACTACTACTACTACTACTACTACTAATAATAATAATAATAATAATAATAATAATAATGAGAATAATAATATTTCTCCTAAAAGCCATCCTAACACTAACAACACTTATTATCCTCTCTAAAACAGTCGTCGTACAATCATTGTCCCACCCTTTGTTGAACACAATGAACAAAATTCAAACTATTTCCCTAATACAAATCAGCAAATTAATATTAATTTCAGACCTCGAGTTTTTAATAAAATACATACATATATCGGCGCTACTTCAACATTAAATAAGAAAAGAATATCAAACCACATTCCTTCTTTTAACAACTATAATTCTAATAATAACTAAGGAACTTCTCTTAACACTTTGATTAAAAAACTTCATTCTAATAATACCCCCTTCTCAATTAAATGAACTATCATAAAAAAAGTTAAGTTTTATACTCCAGGCTCTAAGTCAGGTCGTCTCTGCATAACCGGAGCTATAACTATAATTACTTCCTCTCAAAGTAACAATATAATAAATTCTAAAAACGAACTGATCTCTTTCTGTAAACATAAGTCCAAATTTAATCATGGTAATTTTGAAATTACATAGCTATTACTTTAACCTTTCAGATATATATGATTTTTCTTTAACATTATCGTTTTTTCTACATACTTTCTTAATACTTTATAACTTAATGATCCTTTATTTTAATTCTTTATTTCTTCTTTGCTTGGCCGTTTTTTTATCTGCATTTGGTGATTAAATATTCCTATCTATCAAATATATCAATCTACCTACACTTTCATATCCTGTATATATTTACTTACATTTACTTATATTTTACTATATGCATTTACTTACATACTTACTTGCTTTATTTGGAATTTGGAGATACTGGCAATCCTCTCCCCTTAAATTTTTTAGTGTCTTTTAATAACTTCTGCTGATATTTTCTTAAGTAATAACCTTTCAGTTGACCTCTTTTTTGCCCTATATTTTTGGCGCCATTTAACGTCGTCTTGTCTGAATCATTTTGACATTTGCTTTTCTATTTTCTATTTAATTCTATCACCAATCAATCTTTTTTTCTCCCTTCTTCTTCTTCACTCATTTTTTCTATCTCCTTCTTCATCCATTTTTCTTAATTACACCTTGTCTCGGCAGCCGAGATAACGCATATCTTATTTTTCTTTTAATAATATTATTTGAATTCTTTCCCCTTTTCCTTATACATATTTGTGAATTATTCTATGGATTTCAGCCTTTTGGATTATTTTGGACCATCTTCCAATTATGTGATTTCCTTGGATTTTACTTGTGCGAATGGAAATTTAACTAACTTTCTTGGATTTACATTTTTGGATTTTACCGTCATTGAATACTTTACCTTTCACCAGACTGTTGTCAACTATTAATAATTGAAAATAAATTAAATTAAATATGAATGAAATTAAAAATAAATTAAATAAATCAACTTTAAATAATATTTCTAAATAGAACAATTTGAATGATTCTATTACAACAAATTTATATATATAAAGTAGTAGCGTTTGTGTATGCGTGTGTGTGTGTCTGTGTGACCCATCATGACCAAACCTGGCATGATGATGGTTTCCCACCTAGGGATAGTGCATATCACTTTCCAAGGTCAAGGTCAAAGGTCAAGGTCATAACCTATGTATATATACTCTCCTACAGCCCACACCACTGGACTAATAATGACCAAACCTGGCATGATGATGGTCTCCGACCTAGGGATGGTGCACACCACTTTTCAAAGTCAAGGTTAAAAGTTAAGGTAATATTTACTGCAGCTCTTCATACCCCCTCCACACACCTAGGTATGATACACACCAAGTTGGGGTTCGCCACTGTTCTGGGGGGCCGCCACCATGGCGTCAGCCAACTTCTTTGTGAATTTGAATCAGATCACCCTCCTCCACCTTCACCCCCTCAACCAATCTTGATGAAATTTGCCATGATAGCATGGGTATCTTTGCTATATCTTTGATAAAAAATGTGTTTGTGATACTAAACAAATGTTAACCATTATGTTTCTTTGTAACTGTGTCAATTTTTATTTTCTTTAAAGTTTATAGCTGGATTTCATTCACTTCAGGAGGTAGTTAAAAAATTTTAAACACCTTTTTTTTATTTTTTTATTTATTTATTCAATTTTCACCCCAAACAAAACACAGTGCCACTTTGAAGTAGGAGGCTACTATCGGGGCATAAGTTGCAGGGGTATTATGAAGGGAGATGAGTGGTAAGATATCGGTTCAGATTACAATTGAACTTCTGCATGTCAGTACAGTTGGGAAAGCAGAAACCCGGAAGCGAATTCCAAAGTTTAGCAGTTCTAGGGAAAAAACTACTGGAGTAGAAGGCTTTCTTACATCTAGGGATCTCTACTGTGTAGGGGTGGGATTTTGCTGCTTGTCGGGTTTTTCAGAGGTGTTTACGTCGACGGGGTACAAGTGCTTGTGGTTAGTCAGAGCATTCACCATTAAAGTACTTGTAGAACAGCCACAGGGATGCAACATTTCGTCGATGGGACAGAAGCTGAAGCCTAGATGACAGTTCAAGACCCATCAGGTTTACGGCTCTCTTTAAAAAAAAAAATTGAATAAATAAATAAAAAAATAAAATACATGGGCGAATGGTGGCCTTATAGAGGTACAGGATACTTTCAGGCGTAAGTAGTTTTCTAGCACAGTAGAGAGATCCCATCTTCTTCGCAGCAGCCTTGGCAATGCTCTCAATGTATCTATTCCAGTTCATGTTCCCCATAAACATAAGGCTGAGGAGTTTAAAGGAAGTATTTTTGGGTAATGTGTTCTTGGCTATTGGTGGTTTCTTGTACTTATTGAAGGAAACAAGCTTAGTTTTGACAGCATTAAATGTGGCCGTTCATTTTTGTCCCCAGTCCACTACAGATTGGAGGTCATCCTCTAGTGTTTCTGTTATTTCCTTAGATATGTGTTCATAAGCAGTAGCTACTCTTACAACATTCACTTATTGCAAGGGTGCCTGCAAAGCTGGTACCCAAACATGCAGCAAAGTCCAGCACACAAAGCGCAGGTATTTTTGGCTAGTAATTAATAAAAATTGAGCTATTTGTTAAAAAATATTTTTTTTAATGTAATATGCAAATGGAGGTATTCACTGAATATAGATTTCTTTTGAATACATTGTATATACAGAAATTATGCTGGAATACAAGTGTATAAAAATCTGTTTCCAGAATTAAAATTAATTTATGAAACATCTTTTTGTACATATTATTTAAATTGTGAACAAACAGACAAGAATACGACTATTAAAATACATGATTCAAGCAGGCAAGCAAGGACACCCGGTCGGTCCACAGAGTTTTATAAGTATACATGCATACATAAAATTGTCCTGATTAGCCGTTTTAAAAACAAATTTTAAAGCTTAAGTTAAATTATGCGACCGATGGCAGTTATAAATTCCAGGCATGCATGACACAGAGAAAAATTGAGATACCTTTAGTCAGGTTTCTTTTGTATCTGCTTCTGGCTGCAAATTCCTCCTCACCTTGTAGACACTGGATAAAGACCTTCCCGATTGGATATCATGCAGTCAAACTACAAAACGACTTCTTGTTCCAGTTTTAAATGTAGCTTTACTTTAGGTATTCAAGCACATGCATGTTGGATTGAGCCGCAAGCCTACATGTAATTCTTTGAGGACCCAAATTCTACTTACACCTGTTTCTCAGACGCTGATTGATTACATAATTAGAATGTCCATCATATTCACTTGCCGATTTTCAAGCTGATTCAGTTCGGTTGTACCTATATATTCAGTTGTTTTGTTCTTTTTTAAAATTAGACAATTAACGATCACACATATATGTATGTATGTATATATATATATATATATATATATATATATATATATATATATATTTATATATATGTATATGTATATATGTGCATATATGTATATACATATATATATTTATATATAAACTAACATAAAAAATTTAAAAAATAAAAAAAACCCTAACCTAGATTTAAAACAGGTCAATAAACTAGATATCCTGGCTAAATAGAGCACACACAAAGGAACAGGTCAACCAGAGGTCAAATAGCCCTTTGTCCGATAAGTGCATGTTCATTGGCTGATAGGAAGGGCGCGGTGGATACTAGAAAGCTGATTGGCTAACTAAAATCTCAATAGAAGGTACGTATATAAAAACGACAGACAACCACAAAATTTGCGCATAAGCCTGAAGAGTCCTAGAGTGGGTGAAACGCGGAATATTCAGTGTAGCTTAATCGCCATATATATTTTATAACTTATTAACTAGCTCTACCTACATATTGAGCACTTTTGAAGTAAATACTTAAAGTTTACGCATAAATTTATACTTTCGTATATTAATTTTATGTGAGTAAATAAAGTAGTTATATATATACTCCAGATTAAAAAAAAATAAAATAAAAGCCACTGATTTTCAATAAGATTGCTGATAGTGTTTAATTAAAAAATCAGCAAGATATTATTTTATTCGATTTAGGTAAACAAAATAACCTTTAGTCGCTACAATAATTTTACTGTTTCAGTCTCAAAAGACATCGTCAGACGACAAGAGACCTCTGGTCTTGATCAAGGCCAGTCATTTAATCTTTTGTTTTATAGTAGATATCAATATATATATATATATATATATATATATATATATATATATATATATATATATATATATATATATATGTACACACACACACACACACATATATATATACATATAAAGACTAGATTAATATCTACTATTAACTTGTCTCATCTTATCACGTGATGTGTTTATCTAACGTCATTGCAACGCTTGCACTTTGACTGGCAAAGCGCTATCAAGGTCATGAAGTTGGTGGCATTAAAGACGAACTCGGGCAATATCATGAAACGGTTGGCTGAAAATGTAAACAAGTACGTTTGTAATTGAATTGGATAAAGGGAGGGAAGTAAAAACATTTCCTGTAAAGTTATGAAACGTTCTTCTTTTCTTTGGGAGGGGGGATGTGAGGGGGGTGGCGAAGCTTTCCTTCTTAATTAGTTTTCAATTGCGAATGGCAGATCCACCGAGTACAGTGCTTGCAAAGATCTCGCTTGAAATATTGAGCGTGCAAGAAAGGCGCCTCGCCTCGCTTGTTGGATTGTTATCAATGCTCGGTGCACGCGTGTAAACTACACAAGATTATTCTTTCCATTTCGATATATTTTTCTAAAACCGTAAAAAAATTTGACATGTTTAAATTTAATGTTTTGTACATTTGATATGTAAAGGCCGGGCAACGCTGAATAGAAAGCATTTATTCGGTTATTGGTCTATCTATCTATCTATCTATCTATCTATCTATCTATCTATCGGAGTAAATAACAGATTGAATCGCGGGAAACAATAAAAGAGAGATTTGAAAAATTTGCGTGGTGACGACTGAACTTAAGCAGACGTGTCGATGCAGGAGTATAAAAGCATTTTATACTCCTGCGCAGAGTTTTGTTAGCCACATGACGAACGAAGAGACTTGTAAACACAAAATTCAGGCGTAGCTTGGGAAGTGCTATGAATAAATGCCTTTTATTTCAACTAAAAACGAAGCTGAGTTGAATTTATTTCCTTTCCTTTATTTCTTTGGGTGACTTTGGGGGTCAGAGGATAATGTTCTGACAGGTATCAAACTGGGTAACCATTGAGCTGCACCGAAAGGTAAACGGGGACTGGATCTGACATGTCAAGGGTTCCAGTTTGAAGAAGCCGGGTTAATTTTAAGGAGTTTGTTTTCGAGACGTCAAAGAGACAAGATAGATCAAAACAAGTCTCCCCATAAGAGGGGGGGGGCGACGGTTTTCAAACCACAAGCTAAAGATCGTCATTCACTCTAGTTCTGCTGTGACGAAATGCCTGGGAGTGAATGTGAATGAAAAAAAATATATAAAAACAATCATTCGTCTTGGGTTCCTGTCTTGAAAACGTCTTTGTTACAAGAGGTTCCAGCTCCCCCGAGGACAATCAACGAATCTCCCAGAGGCATCAACAGAAGACAGGTATATTGTCAATGTTTCATTGTATTATTTATGTTCTGATACACGCACACTGAAGCTGGAGAGAACTTGAATGCATATTAGACACTATTCTCGAGTGTCTCAGATCTCTCTGTACAGGGATTTGTCAGAACAACCTGGCATGAGGATACTTTTCCCTAGAAGTAAACCCTGACCAAATATTCAAAATCACGTAGTATTTGCTGCCCAAATAAGATCTCGCTATGACTAACCCACATTAGCTTTTACGAGGTAAAAATAAACTACAACATATGAAAATGGTTAATTGAGGAGAGAAAAACAATTTCTTTACTTTGTTTGAGAAATAAAGAACTTTAATGGAACATTCGAATATCTATGTATCTCATATAGAGTTCAAGTGTTAGCCCCAGGTAGTTGGCCCCTTGATTTCTGAGAACTTTGACTGAAGTAAAATAAAACAAAAAGACTAGATGAGTCATGCCCATAAATAAGATTGTTAAAAGAAATAAATACACAAATAGATAAGAACTAGTCCATCGACAAACCCGACAGGCAGCTAAATCCCACCCCCACACAGTAGAGATCCCTAGATGTAAAAGTCCATCGTTTATATATAACACATTAATATATTTATTTAGTAATAATATTGTGTAAATTACGAGATATTAAACTGATTGGGATGGGCTTTGCAGTTTTCAATGTGGCATTCAATGATGCTTTCTAGGAGGTTACTGCCTGCTTTCCTGTTAGAACTAAGACCTTCATCATTCACTCGTCAACATCTATGCAGGTGACGCTACCATCTACAGTAACACTTCAAAGTCCAACGACAAAGTCTCTGAATCTCTCTCCTCCGATCTTAAGCGTTAGGTGCAATGGGACAAAAGATGGCTGATTAATTTTAATGCATCCAATGCCAAGCTTCTATCTTTTCACTATAAATGCTCTGATCCTACTTGACCTCAATTTTTATGAATGGCTATCATCTCAAAGAAGCTCCCTGCTTCGACAAGCTCCTGAGTTTGACCTTCACTCCTGGCCTGAAATAGAAGACTGTTGCCAAGGTCACTGGAAAAATGTTTACATCATTCTACCACTCCAGAAGGTATCTCACCCTTAATGCAATCCTCTACATGTATAAGAGCCAAATATGTCCTAAAATGGGGTACTGTTGCCACATCAGGGCAGGAGCTGCTTGGAGAACCCTGTCTTGGCTTGACAGAGTTCAAAACCTGCTTTGAAACTTCGTAAGTGATGCCCTTTTCTCTTTCCTGCAATCCCTTTCCCACAAAAAAAGATGTACATAAGCTAGCAATGCTAAATCTAACGATTCTCAAAGAATTTGTTAAGCTATCTCATCCTTAAATGTTTGCTGTCTTGATTTTTAGGAAATCTACAATATTGTTATTGTTAGTGGCAAGTCTGCTATTTCTTTTCCTTTTAATGGTCATCTGGTTATTTCATCTTCTAAGGATAAAGCTGATCTCTTTGCTCATCTCTTTTCTGACAATTCTTCTCTTGATGATTCCAAAACTGTTCTTCTTGATTTTCCTTTGGAAGCTGACTAATCTCTTGATTCTGTATTTATCACTCCAAAATGGCTGCTAGGGTTCTTTCTGACTTTAACTAATTCAAGACTTCTGGTCCTGACTTCTATCTATCTATGTATAAGTATTTTTTCATTTTAATTAATGATGGGACGATTTCAATATTTTTCCTGATTCCGACACAATTACCGATTCCGTACTAAATTCATGATTCCAATGCAATTATTGATTCTGATTCCGATTCTTTATAAATCTATAAATATAAAATTTGAATTTTTTCCTGATTACCATAAAAACACATGTGAAATGTGCATATATTTTCTCAAATGTAAAAGAAAAAAAACACTTATGGGGGCGATCTACAGTTTTTAACTTTGCTAATAGTTTAAAATCAATAAATATATATATTTTTTTACACGGTGGTCACTACTTATCAAGGCCCGGAAGCCACTCAGGGATAAGGGTTATTTCAAGTACATTACGTTAGTGTGGAGATTTGATGAAGTGTTTACTTAAGGGGGCGGTTCATTAGGAATTTGTTAACGTTGGACTTGAAGACATCCAAGTTGTAGTCAGGTGGGAAGCAGGCATATTTATTATTTTATTATTACTTCCAAGAAGTGTAAGATTTTGTTTTAAAAAAATCGAATAGAAAAAAAGATAATTAAAAAAATCGTTTTTTTTTTTTTGCATCGGAAATAGGCACAAATTGTTTTGATTCTGATACCGATTCCGATACTCCAAAATGCTCTGATTTTTCTGATTCTTGATTCTAATTCTGATTAATCGTTGCAATACTAATTTTAATATACTTTTGCAAAAGATGTTTTTCTTATATAAATATATATAAAAAAAAACTACTTGATGAATTTGATATATAATCTATTACGCTGGCATGTTGGAAATTGTGATTTTTCTGTGCATATTGATTATTGCAAAAAACAGTTCAAAAGGTTAAGGTTGACGTAGGTCAAACGCTGTACCTAGAGTCGATGGTGTCACCCAAAAAGTGAAACGTGGAAAGAAAGAAAGCAAGAGAGCATAAAAAAAGAAAGACAGCTTTTGGCTCACATGCAAGTGCTTCGGATTTGGGGCGAAATAGACGTGTCGAGTTAGATGCAAAAATGCCCCGTCAAAGAAAGAAACGCAAAAAAAAAAAAAAAAAAAAGAAGGGAGTCAACAATGAGATACCCTCCCCGAGTTCACTTGTAGACGAATAAAGTAACCCATACCAGAAAATTATGCTTTCGTCAGATGTCTTTTACAGCATCGACCAGTGATGGGAAGAATCGCATTCCCAAAGAGAAGACCAAGATAAGAGAAAAACAAAGGTATGGTGATTTTATTATATATATATATATATTTATATATATATATATATATATATATATATATATATATATATATATATATATACACTAAAGGTAACACGACCACATATATAGACATGCATAGATACACACATAATAAGAGACACGTAATAATAATAATGAGACATAATCACAACAAACAGAAAATCCTCCTCCTCCTCCCATAATGTTACAAATTTACATGATTTTTAAAAAGAAATATTTTTTTCCCATCACAAGTATCACGCTTATACATTAATTCCATATACTAACTATTTCATAGCTGGATATAACATATACTGACTCAACGGGTCACGGGTAGTCTAGTAATTTGCAAAAGCCAAAAATAAATATTCCACATCACAATTCGAGCAGTATCGAGTGAATACAGTCAGTTACTTAAGGATTAGTTATTAGGGAGTAAGCTGATATCCCTATTTCTAGAATAATAGACCAGAATTGTCCAGAGGATATAGAGATATAGTTATGACAAGCGTTCCAAAAGTAATGCCTACTAATTTTATTCCACCCAAATGGTTCAAAGGGGAATGCAAATTGCATTGTTATGCACTTATACATTCACGGCCTGAAAGTTTCATCTCTCTGTTGCAGATATTGACGGAAATGATCCCTGTTATGTATGTGTATCAGAAGCAGAGAGGTGCGCAATTAAATTCCTGGCAAAAGTGCACTGAGATTGGTGGTGAACACATTACCTGAAAGTACTTCTTTTAAACTCCTCGGACGAACGTTCACAGGGAACATGAGTTGGAACAATTACAATGAGAGCATTGCCAGGACTGCTGCGAAGAAGGTAGGCTCTTGCTACCGTGCTAGAAAACTACTAACACCCGAAAGTATCCTGTATCTCTATAAGGCTACCATTCGCCCATCTATGGAGTATTGTTGTCATATTTGGGCTGGCGCATCTGCTATTAGTCTCTCACTCCTAAACAAGGTTCAAAAGAGAGTCGTCAACCTAATAGGTCCTGAACTGTCATCTAAGCTTCAGCCTCTGTCCCATCGATGAAATGTAGCATCCCTCTGCCTGTTCTACAAGTACTTTAACGGTGAATGCTCCGACGAACTGCAAGCACTTGTACCCCCTCGATGTAAATACCCCCAACAAACCCGACAATCAGCAAGATCCCACCCCCAAGATCACTCAGATGTAAGAGAGCCTTCTACTCCAGTAGTCTCTTCCCCAGAACCGCTAGACTTTGGAATTCCCTTCCGGGTTTCTGCTTCCCCAACTTTCTAACATGCAGAAGTTCCAGTGTAACGTGAACTGACATCTTGCTGCCCAACTCCCCACATAGTACCCCTGTAGCTTATGTCTCTGATAGTAGCCCCCTACATCAAAGTGGCAATATGCCTTGTTTGGGATGAAAATGTAATAATGATAAAAAAAAAACTTTTGAGTTAAAAAAAAAACTAAAAAAATAGGAGACATTACTTTTGGAACAACCCTCGTATTACAAAACGTGCTCCTTATGCCGATGCAGTTACCATTCATCGTAGGCAAAAGTACATTGAGAATGGTGGTGACTATGTAGAAAATAAAGTATGGGGCAATAAAGGTCGCTCGTTTTAATGGTATCACTCCCGTCTTCGCAGCTCTTCAACTTTTTGAGTTAAAAAGAAATAGGAGGCTTTACATTTGGAACGAGCCCTGTACATCTAACGCTTTATTGGGTATCGATGTGTGGCAATTATGGCCCCCAGAATCATAATGTGAACTTTTGTAGCATACGTTTGCTAATACGCTTTTTCTTAATTATACCATTGTTTTTGCCTTGATTAATACCGGCCTTCAATGCTATAACAGTTACTTATATTAGCAACCCTTGGTAGGCAACTCATTTAAAAGAAGGAAAACTTTAAAATCATATTTCCTCTGATGTATTATTCGTCACAGACGAGAATGCTTGCTAAAGAAACGCCTTGGCGACTCAGTTATTGTCTACGGCGTCCAATAAACGAAAAAAATAAGGAAACGAAAAAGTCGACGACGACCACGACGACCACGACGACGAACAAGAAGAAGAAGAAGAAGAAGAAGAACGCATTCACCAGAATCATCACCATTATTATTTTTTTATCATTATCATTATTACTGGCTGTTTCCTTCCACACGTGTGTGCACATCTGCGAAACTGATAGACGGAAATCGGAGAGTGGGAAGCAGATATAATGATGGCCTAACCCAGAATTCAGCCCCTCTTGGATTGCGCGAGACGGTTATCAGATCGGAGACAGTAATTTACTCCCAGTATCAATGATAATTAGAATTTTTTGGATTCGCAGCATTCATCTTTTAGTGGAAGAATTTTGTCTAAGATTTTCCCTTTCTGATTTGGATCCTTTCATATGCTGATCCATTGGATTGTTTTTATTTGTTTTTTTTTAGACAAAAATAAGTATTAGTCATATAATGCTGTAATGTGTGTGTGTGTGTGTGTGTGTGTGTGTGTGTGTGTGTGTGTGTGTGTGTTTGCAGGAGGGTTGCAAAATGGGCGGTTATCATGGGCAACCAAATTAGGGCTGTGAAAATTTCAAGTTGGCAAAAAAAAAAAAAAATAAATAAATAAAATAAAGAATAAACATGTAGTTTTCTCTTCCGTGTATAGAATTCTAAACTTGAAAATATTCTTTAAAATATTCTTTGAAAATGCCAACATTATTATTCATACTTTGTGAATTCTTCAGACTACTGTTCTCGTCTTAAATCTTATTTTCAGAACGTTCGGTCGATGTAACCTTCGACTTTCTTTAGATTATCTTGTTGAACTTGGGAATCCTTCTGCCGAACTCTGGAATTTGCATCGATTTTTTTAACGGCACCCTTTATTTAATCCACTGAAGCAGCACGGTCCTGTTATGTCAACTATGACCGGGTAGAAAGCCTAAGTAATTCACATTTGTATTTTTGAATGTTGGCCACACTGAGGATTGAACCTCCAATCTTCAGAAGTGTGTAACTTTTACAACTGAATTTTACCAAGTACTTTATCCACTATGCCACAGGCCCTTGCATTTGAAATTCCATGCATTTACTAAGTGTGACAGAAAGATTCCTGTGTTCCACAGAAAGATTCATGAGTTGGATAAGACAAAGGTTGGAAATTATATCGACCAAAACGTTTGGAAAATAATAGTGAAGATGCTTAGTCCGAATAATCCAAACAATAATACAAAAATTCTTACGGTTTTGAACATTTCAAACTGGCAAAAAAAAAAAAAAAAAGTTGTTTTCTCATCTGCATACAGAAACCTCAACTTACAAAAATTCATTAGAATAAATTTGAATAGACCAACATTATATAAATGTTTATAAGTGTTGGAAGCAGAGTTATCTTTCTTGGAGATATTTGATTCTAATGCTCTTGTGCCTCAGATGGTCGTAAATTCAGAAAAATGAGACTATCTTATGAGAAAATTTTAAAATTGTTTGAACAGAATTCTAAAATATTCTTTAGAATAAATTTGGCTATACTAACATTGAATAGATATTTTTTTTAAATTGCATTTTCACCTCAAACCAATATTTATGAGTACAATATTTTAAAATGATCTTGTGAGCAGAGAGTTATCTTAGAAATATTTGGTTTTATTGCTAAATGACGCTACATCTACCATTAAAATACTTGTAAAACAGGCAGAGGGATGCAACATTTCGTCGATGAAACAACAGTTGAAGCCTAGCTGACAGTATGGGACCTATTAGGTTGGCGACTCTCTTTTGGACCCTGTCTAAGAGGAAGTGAGAAGTAACAGATGCACCAGCCCAAATGTGGCAACAATACTCCATACATGGGCGAATGGTGGCCTTGTAGAGGCACAGGATACTCTCAGACGTAAGTAACTTTCTAGCATAGTACAGAGAGCCCACCTTCTTTGCAGCAGCTTTGGCAATGCCCTCAATGTATTTGTTCCAACTCATGTTCCCTGTGAACGTTAAACCAAGAGTTTGAGCGAAGTACTTTCAGGTAATGTATCTTTAGCCATAGATATTAGTGGTTGAGAAGGTTTCTTGTAATTATTAAAGGAAACGAGCTTAGTCTTGACAGCATTGAGTGTGACCATTCATTTTTGTCCCTATTCCACTACAGACTGGAGGTATTTCTCTAGGGTTTCCTATGTTTGACAATTTGCATGAGTGAGTTTATTATAATTTATGTTGCTTTACTTAAGAGTAAAGGTTCTATATAAACTCTCACAAAAGAACTTACAAGGGAAGGAACTCCCAAATATTTTAGGAAGTTATTTTAAAAAAAGGAAGAGCACCTCACCTCTGCTAAACTGATTTTCTTAATAACGGAAATATTCTGAATTAGATGTTTCGCAATTTGCATAAGTGAGTTCATTATAATTTATGTTGCTTTTTTCGCACTTTACTTAAGAGTAGAGATTCTATATAAACTCTCATAAAATAACTTCCAACAGACGGAACTCTGAAATATCAAAGGATATTGATATTTATTAAAAAAAAAAAAAAAAAGAAAAACCCAACTCACCCTCTGCTCAATTGACTTTTTTAAACAAGGAAAATACCTTCCAGAACAACAGTTTTTTGGAAATCACACAAGAAACCTACTAAGTATCCTTTTGTTGTATATTGTAATTGTAATATATTATTTGATTGTAATATATTATTTAATTGTAATATATTATTTGATTGTAATATATTATTTGATTATAATATATTATTTGATTATAATATATTATTTGATTGTAATATATTATTTAATTGTAATATATTATTTGATTGCAATATATTATTTGATTGTAATATATTATTTGATTGTAATATATTATTTGATTGTAATATATTATTTAATTGTAATATATTATTTAATTGTAATATATTATTTGATTGTAATATATTATTTAATTGTAATATATTATTTGATTGCAATATATTATTTGATTGTAATATATTATTTGATTGCAATATATTATTTGATTATAATATATTATTTGATTGTAATATATTATTTAATTGTAATATATTATTTGATTGCAATATATTATTTGATTATAATATATTATTTGATTGCAATATATTATTTGATTGTAATATATTATTTAATTGTAATATATTATTTAATTGTAATATATTATTTGATTGTAATATATTATTTGATTGTAATATATTATTTGATTATAATATATTATTTCATTATAATATATTATTTGATTGTATTATTTAATTGTAGTATATTATTTGATTGTAATATATTATTTAATTGTAATATATTATTTCATTATAATATATTATTTGATTGTATTTTTTAATTGTAGTATATTATTTGATTGTAATATATTATTTAATTGTGATATATTATTTCATTATAATATATTATTTGATTGTATTATTTAATTGTAGTATATTATTTGATTGTAATATATTATTTAATTGTGATATATTATTTAATAGCGATATATGATTTAATTGTGATATATTATTTAATTGTAATATATTATTTGATTGTAATATATGATATGAGTGTAATATATTATTTAATTGTAATATGTTATTTAATTGTTACATGTTATTTAATAATGATATATTATTTAATTGTAATATATTATTTAATTATATTATATTATTTGATTGTAATGTATTATTTAATTGTAATATATTATTTCATTGTAATATATTATTTAATTGTAATATATATTATAATTCTAATATATTATTTGATTATAATATATTATTTAATTGTAATATATTATCTGATTGCAATATATTATTTAATTGCAAAATATTATTTCATTATAATGTATTAATTAATTTAATATATTATTTAATTGCAATATATTATTTAATTGTAATATATCATTTCATTATAATATATTATTTGATTGTATTATTTAATTGTAGTATATTATTTGATTGTAATATATAATTAAATTGTGATATATTATTAAATAGTGATATATAATTAAATTGTAATATATTATTTGATTGTAATATATTATTTGATTGTAATATATGATATGAGTGTAATATATTATTTAATTGTAATATATTATTTAATTGTAATATATTATTTAATTGTGATGTATTATTTAATTGTAATATACTATTTAATTATAATATATTATTTGATTGTAATACATTATTACAGATGGAATACTGTTGCCATATCTGGACAGGAGCTGCTAAAAACAGCCTATCCTGCCTTGACAGAGTACAAAATAGACTTCATGGCTTAGTGGGGGATGCCCTTTTTCTCTACCCTGGAACCTTTCTCCCACAGAAGAGACGTTGCGAGCCTGTCCTTGTTTTATCGTTATTTCCATGGCAGATCCTCGTCTGAGCTCCAATCTCTGGTCCCCCCTCGCCAATCTTTCACGAAAAACACCCGTCTAGCTGAATCCACTGTGAAAAGTTTCCCCCACTCTATATCTGTGCCTAAATCAAAACGCAGATTCCATGAACAAAGCTTCTTTCTTAGAACTGCTCGCCTGTAGAACTCTGTTCCATCTGCCTGCTTCCCTCCGGACTACAACTTGGATGGCTTCAAGTCCAATGTTAACAAATTCCTAATGATCCGCCCCTTAAGTAAACACTTCAGCAATCTCCACACTAACGTAATGTACTTGCAATAACCCTTATCCCTGAGTGGTTTCCGGGCCTTGATAAGTGGTGATCACTGTGTAAAAAAAAAAATAAATAAATTATAATATATTATTTAATTGTAATATATTATTTAATTGTAACATCTTATTTAATTGTAATATATTATTTAATTGTAATATATTATTAAATAATATATTATTTTATTGTAATATATTCGTTGATTTTAATATATTATTTGATTTTAATATATTATTTGATTGTAATACATTATTTGAATGTAATATATTATTTAATTGTAATACATTATTTGATTTAAATATATTATTTGATTGTGATATATTATTAAATATTGGTATATGATTTATTTTTAATATATTATTTGGTTGTAATATATTATTTGATTGTAATATTTGATGGTAATATATTATTTAATTGTAATATATTATTTAATTATAATATATTATTGTATTGTAATATATTATTTGGTTGTAATATATTTTTAATTGTAATATATTATTTAATTGTAATATATTATTTAATTGTGGTATATTATTTAATTGTAATATATTATTTAATTGTAATATATTATTTAATTGTAATATATTATTTAGTTGTGATATATTATTTCATTGTGATATATTTTTTAATTGTAATATATTATTTAATTTTAAAAGATTATTTGATTGTAATATTTTATTTAGTTGTAATATATTATTTATTATAATATATTATTGTATTGTAATATATTATTTTATTTTAATATATTATTTGATTATAATATATTATTTTATTGTAATATATTATTTGATGTAATATATTATTTTATTGTAATATATTATTTAATTATAAGGTATGATTTAATTGTAATATATTATTTAATTTTAATATATTATTTCATTGTAATATATTATTTGATTGCAATATATTATTTGATTGTAATATATTATTTAATTGTAATATATTATTTAATTGTAATATATTATTTGATTGTAATATATTATTTAATTGTAATATATTATTTAATTGTGATATATTATTTCATTATAATATATTATTTGATTGTATTATTTAATTGTAGTATATTATTTGATTGTAATATATTATTTAATTGTGATATATTATTTAATAGTGATATATAATTTAATTGTGATATATTATTTAATTGTAATATATTATTTGATTGTAATATATGATATGAGTGTAATATATTATTTAATTGTAATATGTTATTTAATTGTAACATGTTATTTAATAATGATATATTATTTAATTGTAATATATTATTTAATTATATTATATTATTTGATTGTAATGTATTATTTAATTGTAATATATTATTTAATTGTAATATATTATTGAATTGTAATATATTATTTAATTGTAATATATATTATAATTCTAATATATTATTTGATTATAATATATTATTTAATTGTAATATATTATCTGATTGCAATATATTATTTAATTGCAAAATATTATTTCATTATAATGTATTAATTAATTTAATATATTATTTAATTGCAATATATTATTTAATTGTAATATATCATTTCATTATAATATATTATTTGATTGTATTATTTAATTGTAGTATATTATTTGATTGTAATATATAATTAAATTGTGATATATTATTAAATAGTGATATATAATTAAATTGTAATATATTATTTGATTGTGATATATTATTTAATTGTAATATATTATTTGATTGTAATATATGATATGAGTGTAATATATTATTTAATTGTAATATATTATTTAATTGTAATATATTATTTAATTGTGATGTATTATTTAATTGTAATATACTATTTAATTATAATATATTATTTGATTGTTATACATTATTACAGATGGAATACTGTTGCCATATCTGGGCAGGAGCTGCTAAAAACAGCCTATCCTGCCTTGACAGAGTACAAAATAGACTTCATGGCTTAGTGGGGGATGCCCTTTTTCTCTACCCTGGAACCTTTCTCCCACAGAAGAGACGTTGCGAGCCTGTCCTTGTTTTATCGTTATTTCCATGGCAGATCCTCGTCTGAGCTCCAATCTCTGGTCCCCCCTCGCCAATCTTTCACGAAAAACACCCGTCTAGCTAAATCCACTGTGAAAAGTTTCCCCCACTCTATATCTGTGCCTAAATCAAAACGCAGATTCTATGAACAAAGCTTCTTTCTTAGAACTGCTCGCCTGTGGAACTCTGTTCCATCTGCCTGCTTCCCTCCGGACTACAACTTGGATGGCTTCAAGTCCAATGTTAACAAATTCCTAATGAACCGCCCCTTAAGTAAACACTTCAGCAATCTCCACACTAACGTAATGTACTTGCAATAACCCTTATCCCTGAGTGGTTTCCGGGCCTTGATAAGTGGTGATCACTGTGTAAAAAAAAAAAAATTAATTATAATATATTATTTAATTGTAATATATTATTTAATTGTAACATATTATTTAATTGTAATATATTATTTAATTGTAATATATTATTAAATAATATATTATTTTATTGTAATATATTCGTTGATTTTAATATATTATTTGATTTAAATATATTATTTGATTGTAATACATTATTTGAATGTAATATATTATTTAATTGTAATACATTATTTGATTTAAATATATTATTTGATTGTGATATATTATTAAATAGTGGTATATGATTTATTTTTATTATATTATTTGGTTGTAATATATTATTTGATTGTAATATTTGATGGTAATATATTATTTAATTGTAATATATTATTTAATTATAATATATTATTTGATTGTAATATATTATTTAATTGTAATATATTATTTGATTGTAATATATTATTTGGTTGTAATATATTTTTAATTGTAATATATTATTTAATTGTAATATATTATTTAATTGTGGTATATTATTTAATTGTGATATATTATTTAATTGTAATATATTATTTAATTTTAATATATTATTTAATAGTGATATATTATTTCATTGTGATATATTATGTAATTGTAATATATTATTTAATTTTAAAAGATTATTTGATTGTAATATTTTATTTAGTTGTAATATATTATTTATTATAATATATTATTGTATTGTAATATATTATTTTATTTTAATATATTATTTGATTGTAATATATTATTTTATTGTAATATATTATTTGATGTAATATATTATTTTATTGTAATATATTATTTGATTATAAGGTATGATTTAATTGTAATATATTATTTAATTTTAATATATTATTTAATTGTAATATATTATTTGATTGTAATATATTATATGATTCTTATATATTATTTGATTGTGATATATTATTTAATTGTAATATATTTTTTAATTGTGATATATTATTTAATTATAATATATTGTTTAATTGTAATATATTATTGATTATAATATATTATTTAATTGTAATATATTATTTGCTTTAAATATATTATTTAATTGTAACATATTATTTGATTGGAATATATTTTTTAATTGTAATATATTATTTGATTGTAATATATTATTTTATTGTAATATATTATTTAATTGTAATATATTATTTAATTGTGATGTATTATTTAATTGTAATATATTATTTAATTATAATATATTATTTGATTGTAATATATTATTACAGATTGAATGCTGTTGCCATATCTGGGCAGGAGCTGCTAAAAACAACCTATCATGCCTTGACAGAGTACAAAATAGACTTCATGGCTTAGTGGGGGATGCCCTTTTTCTCTACCCTGCAACCTCTCTCCCACAGAAGAGACGTTGCGAGCCTGTCCTTGTTTTATCGTTATTTCCATGGCAGATCCTCGTCTGAGCTCCAATCTCTGGTCCCCCCTCGCCAATCTTTCACGAAAAACACCAGTCTAGCTGAATCAACTGTGAAAAGTTTCCCCCACTCTATATCTGTGCCTAAATCAAAACGCAGATTCCATGAACAAAGCTTCTTTCTTAGAATTGCTCGCCTGCGGAACTTTGTTCCATCTACCTGCTTCCCTCCGGACTACAACTTTGATGGCTTCAAGTCCAATGTTAACAAATTCCTAATGAACCGCCCCTTACGTAAACACTTCAGCAATCTCCACACTAACGTAATGTACTTGCAATAACCCTTATCCCTGAGTGGTTTCCGGGCCTTGATAAGTGGTGATCACTGTGTAAAAAAAAAAAAAATTAATTATAATATATTAGTTAATTGTAATATATTATTTAATCGTAACATATTATTTAATTGTAATATATTATTTAATTGTAATATATTATTAAATTGTAATATATTTTTTAATTGTAAAATATTATTTAATTGTAATATATTATTTAATTGTAATATCTTATTTGATTGTAATGTATTATTTAATTATAATATATTATTTAATTGCAATATATTATTTAATTTGAATATTTTATTTAATTGCAATATATTATTTGATTGTAATATATTATTTAATTGTTATATATTATTTGATTGTGATATATTATTTAATTGTAATATATTATTTAATTGTGATATATTATTTAATTGTAATATATTATTGAGTTGTCATATATTATTAAATTTTGATATATTATTTAACTGTGATATATTATTTGATTGTGATTTATTAGTTAATTGTAATATATTATTAGATTGTAATATATTATTTAATTGTAATATATTATGTAATTGTAAAACATTTTTAATTGTGATATATTATGTTATTGTAATATATTATTTGATTGTAATATATTATTTGATTATAATATATTATTTAATTGTAATATATTATTCAATTATAATATATCATTTAATTGTAATATATTATTTGATTGTGATATATTATTTAATTTTAATATATATTTTAATCGTAATATATTATTTGATTATAATATATTACTTAAGAGTAATATATTATTTGATTGTAATATATTATTAGATAGTGATATACTATTTAATTGTGATATATTGTTTGATTGTAATATATTATTTAATTGTAATATATTAGTTAATCCTAATATATGACTTAATTGTTATCTATTATTTAATTGTAATATATTATTAGATTGTAATATATTATTTAATTATAATATATTATTTAATTGTAATAAATTATTTAATTATAATATATTATTTAATTGTAATATATTATTTGATTGTTATATATTATTTAATTGTAATATATTATTTAATTGTAATATATATTTTAATTGTAATATATTATTTTATTATAATATATTATTTAATTGTAATATATTATTTGATTGTCATATATTATTTTATTGTAATATATTATTTAATTATAATGTATTATTTAATCGTAATATATTATTTAATTGTAATATATTATATAATTATAATATATTATTTAATTGTAGTGTATTATTTGATTGTAATATATTATTTCATTGTGATACATTATTCGATTTTAATATATTATTTAATTGTAATATATTATTTAATTATAATATATTATTTGATTGTAATATATTATTTAATTGTAATATATGAGTGTATTTTAATATATTATTTTATTGTTATATATTATTTAATTGTTATATATTATTTGATTGTGATATATTATTTAATTGTAATATATTATTTTATTGTAATATATTATTTGATTGTGATGTATTATTTTATTGTAATATATTATTTAATTTATATATATTATTTGATTGTGTTATATAATTAATTGTGATATATTATTTAATTGTAATATATTATTTAATTTTCATATATTATTTAATTGTAATATATTATGTGATAGTGATATATTATTAGATTGTGATATATTTGTTAATTGTAATATATTATTAGATTAAATATATTATTTAATAGTAATATATTATTTAATTGTAATATATTATTTAATTGTGATCTATTATTTAATTGTGATATATATTTTAATTGTGATATATTATTTAATTGTAATATGCTATTTGATTGAAATATATTATTTGATTGTAATACATTATTTTATTGTAATATATTATTAGATTTTAATACATTATTCGATTGTAATATATTATGTAATTATAATATATTATTTGATTGTAATATATTATTTAATTGTGATATATCATTTAATTATTAATAGATCATTTGATGATATTATTTTATTGTAATATATTATTTTATTGCAATATATTATTCAATTTGATACAGCATTTAATTGTAATATATTATTTGATTGTAATATATTATTTGATTGTGATATATTATTTAATTGTGATATATTATGTAATTGTGATATATTATTTGATTGTAATACATTATTTAATTGTAATATATTATTGGATTGTAATATTTTATTTAATTGTAATATATTATTTGATTGTTATGTATTATTTGATTATAATATATTATTTGATTGTAATATATTATTTAATTGTGATACATTATTTGATTGTGATACATTATTTAATTGTAATATATTATTTAATTATAATATATTATTTTATTTGGATATATAATTTTATTCAAATATATTATTTGATTGCGACATCTTATTTAATTGTTATATATTTTTTATTCTAATGTATTATTTAATTGTAATACGTTATTTAATTGTAATATATTATTTGATTATAGTATATTATTTAATTTCAATCTATTATTTAATTGTGATATATTGTTTCATTGTAATATAATTATTTAATTGTAATATATTATTTAATTGCAATATATTATTTAATTTTAATATTTTATTTAATTGCAATATATTATTTGATTGTAATATATTATTTAATTGTTATATATTATTTGATTGTGATATATTATTTGATTGCAATATATTATTTAATTGTGATATATTATTTAATTGTAATATATTATTGAGTTGTCATATATTATTCAATTTTGATATATTTCTTAACTGTGATATATTATTTGATTGTGATATATTAGTTAATTGTAATATATTATTAGATTGTAATATATTATTTAATTGTAATATATTATTTAATTGTAAAACATTTTTAACTGTGATATATTATGTTATTGTAATATATTATTTGATTGTAATATATTATTTGATCATAATATATTATTTAATTGTAATATATTATTCAATTATAATATATCATTTAATTGTAATATATTATTTGATTGTGATATATTATCTAATTGTCATATATTATTTAATTGTAATATATATTTTAATCGTAATATATTATTTGATTATAATATATTACTTAATAGTAATATATTTTTTGATTGTAATATATTATTTGATAGTGATATACTATTTAATTGTGATATATTATTTGATTGTAATATATTATTTAATTGTAATATATTAGTTGATCCTTATATATAATTTAATTGTTATATATTATTTAATTGTAATATATAATTTAATTGTAATATATTATGTAATTGTAATATATTAGTTAATTGTAATATATTATTTGATTGTTATATATTATTTTATTGTCATATATTATTTAATTGTAATATATATTTTAATTGTAATATATTATTTTATTATAATATATTATTTAATTGTAATATATTATTTGATTGTAATATATTATTTTATTGTGATATATTATTTAATTATAATGTATTATTTAATCGTAATATATTATTTAATTGTAATATATTATTTAATTATAATATATTATTTAATTGTAATGTATTATTTGATTGTAATATATTATTTAACTGTGATATATTATTTGATTTTACTATATTATTTAATTGTAATATATGTTTTAATTATAATATATTATTTGATTGTAATATATTATTTAATTGTAATATATGAGTGTATTTTAATATATTATTTAATTGTTATATATTATTTAATTGTTATATATTATTTGATTGTGATATATTATTTAATTGTAATATATTATATTATTGTAATATATTATTTGATTGCGATATATTATTTTATTGTAATATATTATTTGATTGTAATATATTATTTAATTGATATATATAATATTTAATTGTTATATATTATTTAATTGTGATATATTATTTAATTGTGATATATTATTGAATAGTGATATATTATGTAATTTTAATATATTATTTAATTGTTATATATAATTTAATTGTAATATATTATTGAGTTTTAAAATATTATTTAATTTTTATATATTATTTAATTGTGATATATTATTAGATTGTGATATATTATTAGATTGTGATATATTAGTTAATTGTAATATATTATTAGATTTAATATATTATTTAATAGTAATATATTATTTAATTGTAATATATTATTTAATTGTGATATATTATTTAATTGTGATATATATTTTAATTGTGATATATTATTTAATTGTAATATGTTATTTGATTGAAATATATTATTTATTGTAATACATTATTTTATTGTTATATATTATTAGATTTTAATATATTATTTGATTGTAATATATTATTTGATTATAATATATTATTTGATTGTAATATATTATTTAATTGTGATATATCATTTAATTTTAATACATCATTTGATGATAGTATTTAATTATAATATATTATTTAATTGCAATATATTATTCAATTTGATATATCATTTAATTGTAATATATTATTTGATTGTAATATATTATTTGATTGTGATATATTATTTGATTGTAATATATGATGTAATTGTGATATATTTTTTGATTGTAATACATTATTTAATTGTAATATATTATTGGATTGTAATATTTTATTTAATTGTAATATATTATTTGATTGTTATATATTATTTTATTATAATATATTATTTGATCGTAATATATTATTTACTTGTGATACATTATTTGATTGTGATACATTATTTAATTGTAATATATTATTTTATTTTGATATATAATTTTATTCAAATATATTATTTGATTGCGATATCGTATTTAATTGTAATATATTTTTGTATTCTAATGTATTATTTAGTTGTAATACATTATTTAATTGTGATATATTATTTTATTGTGATATATTATTAACTTGTAATATATTATTTAATTGTAAAATATTATTTGATTGTAATATGGTATTTAATTGTAATATATTATTGATTATAATATATTATTTAATTGTAATATATTATTTTATTTAAATATATTATTTGATTGTAATATATTATTTGATTGTAATATATTATTTACTATCAAATATTACAATCAAATAATATATTAAAATCAAATAATATAGTACAATTAAATAATATACTACTATTAAATAATATATCACAATCAAATAATATATTAAAATCAAATAATATATTACAATTAAAAAATATATTGCATATAAATAATATATTACAATCAAATAATATATTAAAATCAAATAATATATTAAAATAATTTAATATATTACAATCAATTAATATATTACAAAAAAGTAATATATTAAAATCAAATAATATATTAACATCAATAACATATTACAATCAAATAATATGTTATAATCAATAATATATTACAGTTGAATAATGAATAACCATCAAATAATATACTACAATTAAATAATATTTTAAAATTAAATATTATATTACAATTAAATAATATATTAAAATCAAATAATATATAACAATTAAATAATATATTATAATAAATAATATTTTACAATTGAGTAATATATAACAATTAAGTAATACATTATTATTAAATAATATGTTATAATTAAATAATATATAAAAATTAAATAATATACCACAATCAAATAATACATTACAATAGAATAATATATTTTTTTATTTTAATAAAAATAATATATTATTTTATGGAAATATATTTGTTGATTTTAATATATTATTTGATTTTAATATATTATTTGATTGTAATACATTATTTGAATTTAATAGATTATTTAATTGTAATATATATTTTAATTGTAATATATTATTTTATTATAATATATTATTTAATTGTAATATATTATTTGATTGTCATATATTATTTTATTGTAATATATTATTTAATTATAATGTATTATTTAATCGTAATATATTATTTAATTGTAATATATTATATAATTATAATATATTATTTAATTGTAGTGTATTATTTGATTGTAATATATTATTTCATTGTGATACATTATTCGATTTTAATATATTATTTAATTGTAATATATTATTTAATTATAATATATTATTTGATTGTAATATATTATTTAATTGTAATATATGAGTGTATTTTAATATATTATTTTATTGTTATATATTATTTAATTGTTATATATTATTTGATTGTGATATATTATTTAATTGTAATATATTATTTTATTGTAATATATTATTTGATTGTGATGTATTATTTTATTGTAATATATTATTTAATTTATATATATTATTTGATTGTGTTATATAATTAATTGTGATATATTATTTAATTGTAATATATTATTTAATTTTCATATATTATTTAATTGTAATATATTATGTGATAGTGATATATTATTAGATTGTGATATATTTGTTAATTGTAATATATTATTAGATTAAATATATTATTTAATAGTAATATATTATTTAATTGTAATATATTATTTAATTGTGATCTATTATTTAATTGTGATATATATTTTAATTGTGATATATTATTTAATTGTAATATGCTATTTGATTGAAATATATTATTTGATTGTAATACATTATTTTATTGTAATATATTATTAGATTTTAATACATTATTCGATTGTAATATATTATGTAATTATAATATATTATTTGATTGTAATATATTATTTAATTGTGATATATCATTTAATTATTAATAGATCATTTGATGATATTATTTTATTGTAATATATTATTTTATTGCAATATATTATTCAATTTGATACAGCATTTAATTGTAATATATTATTTGATTGTAATATATTATTTGATTGTGATATATTATTTAATTGTGATATATTATGTAATTGTGATATATTATTTGATTGTAATACATTATTTAATTGTAATATATTATTGGATTGTAATATTTTATTTAATTGTAATATATTATTTGATTGTTATGTATTATTTGATTATAATATATTATTTGATTGTAATATATTATTTAATTGTGATACATTATTTGATTGTGATACATTATTTAATTGTAATATATTATTTAATTATAATATATTATTTTATTTGGATATATAATTTTATTCAAATATATTATTTGATTGCGACATCTTATTTAATTGTTATATATTTTTTATTCTAATGTATTATTTAATTGTAATACGTTATTTAATTGTAATATATTATTTGATTATAGTATATTATTTAATTTCAATCTATTATTTAATTGTGATATATTGTTTCATTGTAATATAATTATTTAATTGTAATATATTATTTAATTGCAATATATTATTTAATTTTAATATTTTATTTAATTGCAATATATTATTTGATTGTAATATATTATTTAATTGTTATATATTATTTGATTGTGATATATTATTTGATTGCAATATATTATTTAATTGTGATATATTATTTAATTGTAATATATTATTGAGTTGTCATATATTATTCAATTTTGATATATTTCTTAACTGTGATATATTATTTGATTGTGATATATTAGTTAATTGTAATATATTATTAGATTGTAATATATTATTTAATTGTAATATATTATTTAATTGTAAAACATTTTTAATTGTGATATATTATGTTATTGTAATATATTATTTGATTGTAATATATTATTTGATCATAATATATTATTTAATTGTAATATATTATTCAATTATAATATATCATTTAATTGTAATATATTATTTGATTGTGATATATTATCTAATTGTCATATATTATTTAATTGTAATATATATTTTAATCGTAATATATTATTTGATTATAATATATTACTTAATAGTAATATATTTTTTGATTGTAATATATTATTTGATAGTGATATACTATTTAATTGTGATATATTATTTGATTGTAATATATTATTTAATTGTAATATATTAGTTGATCCTTATATATAATTTAATTGTTATATATTATTTAATTGTAATATATAATTTAATTGTAATATATTATGTAATTGTAATATATTAGTTAATTGTAATATATTATTTGATTGTTATATATTATTTTATTGTCATATATTATTTAATTGTAATATATATTTTAATTGTAATATATTATTTTATTATAATATATTATTTAATTGTAATATATTATTTGATTGTAATATATTATTTTATTGTGATATATTATTTAATTATAATGTATTATTTAATCGTAATATATTATTTAATTGTAATATATTATTTAATTATAATATATTATTTAATTGTAATGTATTATTTGATTGTAATATATTATTTAACTGTGATATATTATTTGATTTTACTATATTATTTAATTGTAATATATGTTTTAATTATAATATATTATTTGATTGTAATATATTATTTAATTGTAATATATGAGTGTATTTTAATATATTATTTAATTGTTATATATTATTTAATTGTTATATATTATTTGATTGTGATATATTATTTAATTGTAATATATTATATTATTGTAATATATTATTTGATTGCGATATATTATTTTATTGTAATATATTATTTGATTGTAATATATTATTTAATTGATATATATAATATTTAATTGTTATATATTATTTAATTGTGATATATTATTTAATTGTGATATATTATTGAATAGTGATATATTATGTAATTTTAATATATTATTTAATTGTTATATATAATTTAATTGTAATATATTATTGAGTTTTAAAATATTATTTAATTTTTATATATTATTTAATTGTGATATATTATTAGATTGTGATATATTATTAGATTGTGATATATTAGTTAATTGTAATATATTATTAGATTTAATATATTATTTAATAGTAATATATTATTTAATTGTAATATATTATTTAATTGTGATATATTATTTAATTGTGATATATATTTTAATTGTGATATATTATTTAATTGTAATATGTTATTTGATTGAAATATATTATTTATTGTAATACATTATTTTATTGTTATATATTATTAGATTTTAATATATTATTTGATTGTAATATATTATTTGATTATAATATATTATTTGATTGTAATATATTATTTAATTGTGATATATCATTTAATTTTAATACATCATTTGATGATAGTATTTAATTATAATATATTATTTAATTGCAATATATTATTCAATTTGATATATCATTTAATTGTAATATATTATTTGATTGTAATATATTATTTGATTGTGATATATTATTTGATTGTAATATATGATGTAATTGTGATATATTTTTTGATTGTAATACATTATTTAATTGTAATATATTATTGGATTGTAATATTTTATTTAATTGTAATATATTATTTGATTGTTATATATTATTTTATTATAATATATTATTTGATCGTAATATATTATTTACTTGTGATACATTATTTGATTGTGATACATTATTTAATTGTAATATATTATTTTATTTTGATATATAATTTTATTCAAATATATTATTTGATTGCGATATCGTATTTAATTGTAATATATTTTTGTATTCTAATGTATTATTTAGTTGTAATACATTATTTAATTGTGATATATTATTTTATTGTGATATATTATTAACTTGTAATATATTATTTAATTGTAAAATATTATTTGATTGTAATATGGTATTTAATTGTAATATATTATTGATTATATTATATTATTTAATTGTAATATATTATTTTATTTAAATATATTATTTGATTGTAATATATTATTTGATTGTAATATATTATTTACTATCAAATATTACAATCAAATAATATATTAAAATCAAATAATATAGTACAATTAAATAATATACTACTATTAAATAATATATCACAATCAAATAATATATTAAAATCAAATAATATATTACAATTAAAAAATATATTGCATATAAATAATATATTACAATCAAATAATATATTAAAATCAAATAATATATTAAAATAATTTAATATATTACAATCAATTAATATATTACAAAAAAGTAATATATTAAAATCAAATAATATATTAACATCAATAACATATTACAATCAAATAATATATTATAATCAATAATATATTACAGTTGAATAATGAATAACCATCAAATAATATACTACAATTAAATAATATTTTAAAATTAAATATTATATTACAATTAAATAATATATTAAAATCAAATAATATATAACAATTAAATAATATATTATAATAAATAATATTTTACAATTGAGTAATATATAACAATTAAGTAATACATTATTATTAAATAATATGTTATAATTAAATAATATATAAAAATTAAATAATATACCACAATCAAATAATACATTACAATAAAATAATATATTTTTTTATTTTAATAAAAATAATATATTATTTTATGGAAATATATTTGTTGATTTTAATATATTATTTGATTTTAATATATTATTTGATTGTAATACATTATTTGAATTTAATAGATTATTTAATTGTAATATATTATTTGATTTTAATATATTATTTGATTGTGATATATTATTAAATAGTGGTATATTATTTAATTTTAATATATTATTTGATTGTAATATATTATTTGATTGTAATATTTGATGATAATATATTATTTAATTGTAATAAATTATTTAATTGTAAAATATGATTTGATTGTAATATATTATTTAATTGTAATATATTATTTAATTATAATATATTATTTGATTGTAATATATTATTTAATTGTAATATATTATTTGCTTGTAATATATTATTTAATTGAAATGTATTATTTGATTGTAATATATTATTTAATTGTAATATATTATTTTATTGTAATATATTATTTAATTGTAATATATTATTAGATTGTATTATATTATTTGATTGTAATTTATTTTTTGATTTTAATATATTATTTGATTTGTATATATTATTTAATTGTAATATATTATTTAATTGTAATATACTATTGGATTGAATATATTATTTGATTGTAGTACATTATTTAATTGTAATATATTATTTGATTGTGATATATTATTTTATTGTGACATATTATTTGATTGTAATATATTATTTTATTGTAATATATGTTTTTTTTGTAATATATTATTTGTATTTTTATATATTATTTTATTGTGATATATTATTTAATTGTAATATATTATTATTATTGTAATAAATTATTTAATGGTGATATATAATTTGATTGTAATATATTATTTAATTATAATACATTTTTTATTGTAATACATTATTTTATTGTACTTTAATATTTTATTTTAATATCAAATTTGATTTTAATATATTATTTGATTGTAATATATGATTTTATTTTAATATATTATTTAATTGTAATATATTTTTTGATTGTAATATATGTTTTGATTGTAATATATTTTTTGATTGTAACATATTATTTAATTGTAATATATGATGTTATTGTAATATATTATTTTATAATAATATATTTTATGATTGTGATATATTATTTAATTGAAATATATTATTTAATTGAAATATATTCTTTAATTTCTATACATTATTTAATTGTAATATATTATTTGATTGTAATATATGTTTGTATTGTAATATCTTATTTAATTGTGATATATTATTCGATTTTAATATATTATTTAATTGTAATATATTATTTAATTGTAATATATTTTTATTTTAATATATTGTTTAATTATAATATATTATTTCATTTTAATTTATTATTTGTATGTAATATATTATTTAATTTTATTATAATATATTATTTTATTTTAATATATTATTTAATTGTAATATATTATTTAATTATAATATATCATTTAATTATAATATATTATTTAATCTATTACTTAATTGTAATATATTACTCAATTGTAATATATTATTTGACTGTAATATATTATTTAATTATAGTATATGATCTAATTATAATATATTCTTTAATTGTAATATATTTTTAAATTGTAATATATTATTTAATTGTAACATATTATTTTATTATAATATTTTATTTAATTGTGATATATTATATAATTGTAATATATTATTTTATTGTCATATATTATTTAATTGTAACATAATTTGATTGTAATATATTATTTAATTGTAATATATTATTTGATTGTAATATATTATTTAATTGTAATATATTATTTGATTGTAATATATTATTTTATTGTAATTTTTTTTTTGATTTTAATATATTCTTAGATTGTGATATATTATTAAATTGTAGTAAATTTTTTTTATTGTAATATACTATTGGATTGTAATATATTATGTGATTGTAGTATATTATTTAATTGTTATATATTACTTGATTGTGATATATCATTTTTTGTGACATATTATTTGATTGTAATACATTATTTAATTGTAATATATTATTTTATTGTAATATATTATTTGATTTTAATACATTATTTTATTGGTATATATTGTTTAATTGTAATATATTATTATTGTAATATATTATTTCATGGTAATATATTATTGGATTGTAATATATTATTTAATTGTAATATATTTTTTGATTGTAATATATTATTTAATTATATTTTTTATTGTAATATATTATTTTATGGTACTATAATATTTGATTTTAATATCTTATTTGATTTTAATATCTTATTTGATTGTAATATATGATTTGATTTTAATATATTATTTGATTTTAATATATTATTTGATTGTAATATATTATTCAACTGTAATATATTATTTGATTGTAATATATTATTTTATTATGGTATATTATTTAATTTTAATGTATTGTTTAATCGTGATATATTAGTTAATTGTAATATATTATTTAATTGTAATATATTATTAAATTGTAATATATTATTGATTATAATTTATTATTTAATTGTAATATATTATTTAATTATGGATATATTATTTAATTGTAATATATTATTCAGTTGTAATATATTATTGTATTATAATATATTATTTAATTATAATACATTATTTAATCATAATATATCATTTAATTGTAAAATATAATTTTATTGTAATATATTATTTAATTGTAATATATTTTTTAATTGTAATATATTATTGTATTATTATATATAATTTAATTATTATACATTTTTTGATTTTTATATATCATTATATTGTAATATATAATTTAATTATAATATATTGGTTAATTATAATATATTATTTAATTGTAATATATTATTTAATTGTAATATATTATGGTATTATAATACATTATTTAATTATAATACATTATTTAATCATAATACATTATTTTATTATAATATATTATTTAATTATAATATATTATTTAATTATAATATATTATTTAATTGAATGCAAAAATTGATTTTGTTTGGTTTGTCACTACTTCTACCTTTATCCAAAAAAGATGATTGTTCTTCAACGAAAGGGAACTTTGTGGTTATATGTGTTTGTGTATGTGTGTTACTGTAAAAGTTAGGAATAACCTTCCAAATAATGAATCAAGGTTGGAAATAAGAGAATGTCTTCCCGAATACCCTCCCCCCCGACCTCCTTATGCAAAGAACGGCTTTCAGAATAAACACCCTTTGCAGGTGAGACAACCAGTTCACACAGACGCAAATGATTTCTAACAGGATAGTTGATTTTTTTTAATGTTTTTTTTATTATTCGGACGAATATTTTCAACTTGGATGATATTCTCAAAACGTTGTGGGCGATGTAACCTTCAAACATTTTCAGGTCTAAATGATATGATATTAGATTAATCAGTCAACGTGCACTTGCTGTCCAACCTTCAAAGGGTGTTTATTCCGAAATTCATTCTTAACACGGGGAGGTTGAAAATAAGAAAAGACCTTTTGGACCCCCAAACCTCCCCATGTTAAGAACAGATTTCGGAATAAACACCCTTTGTAGGTTGGACAACTAGTGCACATTGACCGATTAATCAGTAACAAAATGTGCCAATAATTCATAATTGGATGGACAATTATTGCGATGGTAATAATAGGGCCGTGGGGGTACATGTAGATGCAGCGTAGGAATTTAATAAACTAGGTATAATTATGTAAGGTCGAAATGAAGAGATTTGAAAGAAAGGAATTAAAATTGCAATTGGTTAAAATATCTAAATAATATATTGTATCGGTATGTAACATTACCTAAATAATATATTGTATCGGTATGTAACGTTACCTAAATAATATATTGTATTGATATTAAAAGTTACCTAAGTAATATATTGTATCAATATGTAACGTTACCTAAATAATATATTGTATCGATATGTAACGTTACCTAAATAATATATTGTATCGGTATGTAACGTTACCTAAATAATATATTGTATCGGTATGTAACGTTACCTAAATAATATATTGTGTCGGAATGTAACGTTACCTAAATAATATATTGCAAAGATGCACATGAATGGATAGTAAATTTACTTGATTCCTCCAGCCTTGACAGACGTGTTTTAAATATTTTCTTTTTTTTTTTTTTTTTTTTTTTTTTACAAGGGTGTCACCACTTATCAAGGCCCAGAGGCCACTCGAGGATAAGGGTTGATAGGTATACATTAGTCATTGTGATTTTAGCATAGTAAACAGTGGGAATTTTGAAACTTGGATTACTTAGGGGGACGATTCAATTAGAACTTGTTCACATTGGACTTTTTCTTTTTTCATTTTTTTTTCATAGGTATCAACTCATTATCAAGGCCAAGAGGCCACTCAAGGATAAGGGTTAAAGAGTGTACAGTAGAAATTGGACAATATAATAATCATTAGTAATGAAAATTTGTTAAATTTGATAACTTATATGGAACGGCTCATCAAGAACTTATTTACGTTAGACTTGAAGACAACCATATTGTAGTCAGCTGAAAAGCAGGAAAACGGAAGACAATTTCACAGGCGTGCAGTTCTAATAAAAAAGCTTTGTTCATGGAATCTACGTTTAGGTTTAGGCACAAATAAAGAGTGGGGGGAATTATTGATAGTGTTTACAGCTAGACGAGTGTTTCTTGTGAAAGTTTTGCGAGGGGGGACCATAGATTGAAGCTCAGTCGAACACTTTCCATGAAAATAACGATACATCATATCATATAAAATAAAAAATTACAATAAGTTTACCAAGGTAATCAAAATGGTAAACTTAAAATATATTATAAATATTAAAGAGTTAATATTTACAAGTAAAGTAATCTCAATTTCTTCAGTGCTTTCTCTTTTAATGATTTGGAATTCATTCCATTTGCGATTTTTTCCAAGGAACTCTGCCTTTTGGATAATTTTGGACCATTTGCAATTTACCCATTGGATTGGAAATTTTAAATTCGACCGTTTTGGATTTTACCATTCTTGGATTTTTTACCCTTCACTGGACTATCCATTCATGTGAAATCTTTTTATCATTTTTCTTTTACCTCCTATTCCCCTTACCTCACCCTTTTTTTTTTTAACCAAGTAAAATCTGTGACTTACTTGTAGTTTCATTAAATACTTTTATATGCAAAATCCGATCCTGCATTTTGCTAATTCCTGCCCTCTGATGAGAAGGAGAGTATTTCTTTGAAACTCTGCGGATTAAGGACTATCCACTTATCTTGTGCTTCCTTTTTTAAAATTAAATATGTTTTTAACTCTTTTTCAAGATGTCTTTTAACATGTTTTATTAATCATTTGTTCATATTATAAGCTCTATTTCCTTTTCGGTTTTATTGAGCTTTTACATCTGGTTGAGATTACTTTACTTGTAAATATTAACTCTTTAATATTTATAATATATTTTAAGTTTACCATTTTGATTACCTTGGTAAACTTATTGTAATTTTTTATTTTATATATATATATATATATATATATATATATATATATATATATATATATATATATATATATATATATATGTGTGTGTGTGTGTGTGTGTGTGTGTGTGTGTGTGTGTGTGTGTGTGTGTGAAATTTACTTTATGTATGAAAATCAAAGAAGTATATATATAACATATGAGAAATATTTGGAATCAAGTCTCACCTTGCTGTTATTTCAAATCATTTGAAACCACAGGAGCAAGTTTTAGTCTCCCCTCCCTCAAGACCAATGGTTTGGGGAAATATCAGATATTTTATAATTCATGTGCAAAACTAGTCAAACAAATGCCTATGATTAGAACATTTTATGACTGTAAAAAAGTGTCAAAAATAGGCTCTGGATAATGGATGATTCCCGAAACGTGCGGTCTAAAGAGCAAATGTCATAGCCAACTGCACAATTCAGGTCATTACCTTTCCAACGAGCTTTCATTTATTAAATTCTGATCAATAATCGCTGAGATTTCGAACTCATAAAATTGCCAAAAAAGATGATCTATCTATCTTGATAAATAAGTATATAGAAATAGGGACAGACAAGCTATAGTTAAATAAAAATGAACATTATTAGAGATAACTTTAAATCTAACAGTATTTGATCCAGACTCTCTGATTCCGTAACGTACGTACGTGAGTAAACCTTTGTGTTGCTTACAGCATCTTTCCTTGTTACTACCTTTTTTTTTTGTTACCTTTGCCCTGTCAAAAGTCATTATTCATAATTTATTTCCTCGCCATCCCTCCTGCTAATCTTCTCCAGGGGTTCCTAGCGAGTGAATCTAGTTATTTACGCTTGTGTGTCTGCCTGTCACCGGGTTTATTGGTCGAGAACAAAACTCCTAGTGGGAGGAGGGAACTGGGAATCCTTCAAGTCCCTGTCTCCGCAAACATCTGTTCAAGAAATTACCTTATCCAAAGAAGCCAAATAATGGATAGACTAGATGACATGATAAGCAAGATTTCGAGAAAATGTTTACAGTATAAGAATTCCTGACTAGCTGGCATGTTTAGTTGTTATTCGCAAACATCTAATGTGTTTATTGCTCCCTGCTGTTTGCCACTAACTTCCATATTTATAAATCATGCCAGTAATATTATTATTATTATTATTATTATTATTATTATTATTGCACTCACTAGGAGTTTTCGCACAGGCTATCATCCAAGAATTCTCTTTGAGAACAACTACTACAGAGTGGAACGATAAAAGTGTCGCCTTAAAAAAAAAAAACAATAGCAATACAGCGTTATCTTAAAACGCTTTATTGAAAAAATCAATTCAGGTAACTTGATTATGTAGTAGAGCTGACATCTATTCAATGTAGCCGCCTTCCGCCTCAATCACCGCCCTGATATTAGTCTGGAACTGGGAGCATGCCTTTTCTACAAGTGCCGGCGAGAGCTCGACAAATACTCAGCGAATACTCTGCAAATACTTGGCGATCAAGCTGGTTGTAGTGTTGTGGGAGGTCATGTTGGTGATGTCTTCGACGCATGACCAAACGAAGTAGTCCAGCGGGTTAAGGTCGGTGGAGGAGAGGGGCCAGTGAGAGAAGGGTACAAAGTCATAGCATTCCTTCTAAAGCCAAACCTGGGTCTCTTTGGACTTGTGGGCTTACGCCAAGTCCTGCTGCCACACTCAGGGTCTGCCACCGGCTATCTGATTGCACCAGGGGATCACCACACTCTTCAGTACAATTAGGTACACTTTGGTGTGGACTTTCAAACCGACTTCGAAGATGTGAGGTGGCATGATGTGGCCCTCACTTGAAATCATACCAAACACCATAACCATGGCCAGAAAATTTCATCACCTTAGACACGCCCCTGTTATTCGTGGCAATCAAGTGATACATTTTGAGGGTGCTGGCAATGGTTCTGTTGTCATAACTTGAATCGGTAATGAGCATGATCTCGCTGGCTGAACAGTGTGTCACATGATAGAAGCCTCCTATCACTCTTAGATTTGTACACAATCTGCCAACTATGGATGGTCTGTAACAAAAAAAAAAAACAAACAAAAAAACAAAGAAAAACGATTTTCATCAAACGGAAATGGAATCATGTCTTTTCTAGGGCGACAAGTTTATCATTCAACGCTGTATTATTATCATGTTTGTTAACTTCGTAGTTTTGTGATGTTTCACACAAGTTTTTTTTCACAAAAGAGCAGGCTTTTACACCGAAGCTAGTGAGCATAGCTAAAGAGTCAATTACATAGAAAGCAGCTGGCATCGGATGTTTGCTGTGCCAAGCAGAACCGACTTCTGGAGTATGGTGATGTTGTACTTGATTCCCAAGGAGTTCAACTGTTTCTCAAGATCATCTGGAATTGAGCCAAGCATATCTATGATGATTGGCACGATGAAACTTTTTTTTATTCCACAATCTCCATCCTTATTTTCTGATAGTTATTACCATTATTATTATTCACTCACTAGGAGTTTTCACACAGGCCATCATCAAAGAATTCTCTTTGAAAACAGCCTGTGGTGTTCCCTAGAGTCTGAGTGACAAGTATCCCCAGATTTTCAGTACTCTTGGCCTCTTTCGACAACCTTTGCAGTTGAATTTGTATTATTGCAACAGCCGCTTACCATTGATTTCATGTTGTCAGTGACCGTTGGTTTTCACTGAAATTTGGGTGGCAATATACCTCTTCAAGGTCCCAGTCCTCTTTGCACTCATCCAGTGGAGGTCTGCTTAGTGCTTTTACTCTTCCGCCATTCCATCCTCCTTGACACTCCTCAGTTATTTCATGCAGTGTCAGTTTGTGGTAACAAACATTACAAAAAGAAAAAAAAAGGGCTGAAGCACAGCGGGGGTTAACTTGCAATTGTGTACTTTCAGTTTTCATTGTTCCTTTGAGTTTTATTTCTGTTGCAGTTTCTATATGTCCAGTTTGTGCCTATAGCTTATGTGTGTTAGTCTCTGCATTCAAGGGTTTTCCTTAATAGTTCAGCCGTTTTCATTATTGTTATCTGTTGTATCTTCTCAGCAATCTCCCCCTGATTCCAATCTCTCACATTCTTTTTTCAAAGTTTTTTTGGTATTGTTCCTAGTTCTCCTACTATTAGTGGTGTTATCTTGACTTTCTTCATTTTCCAGATCCCTTTGAGCTATTTGGCTAGTTCCATGTATTTGCTCTGCTTCTCAGTCTCCTTGATATTCACTCTGTGGTCTGCTGGAACGGCAAAATCTACAATCTGGCAGGACTTTTCCTTTTTGTTAACAACTATGATATCCAGTTTTCTTGCTTGGATAGGTTTATCTGTTTGTATATTCATGTATGCATTTTGTGACTTTCATTTTCAAGTACTGTTGCCGCTTTGCGTTTGTACCATTTGTCTGTGTGTTCAAGATTCAGTTGTCCGCATAATTCCCAGTGTACTGCATTATTATTATCATTATTATTATTTTATCATCATTATTATTATTATTATTATTATTATTATTATTATTATTATTATTATTATTATCATCATCATCATCATTTATATATTAATACGATAGCGTGTGTGTTACTTTGTGTGTCACGCTTACGTCCTTTTCCTTTCGAGTGGCTGTCGTTTAATTATTGTTGTGTCCTTCCATTTCTTGCAATAAATAGTTTTCCCAAGAATTCTTCATACGTTTTGGTTCCGTTTTCGATTATAGATGATTGCACTCAACTCATCTATTTTTTTTTTTTTTTTTTGAAATCACTATTTTATATTATTTTTTAACGGTCATGCTTACATTATTAAAAATAAAATAACTCACCTCTTTTTTATTGTGCCATCCCTTTTTATTGTTCTACACGATACTGTATTAATATATATACTTGCTTAGATAAATATTTTTACAGTTTTAACAAAAGGGCTAAAATAATTTTATGGTGTCTTCATTCATGCTGAACGCCCACAGAATGCCCCGCAGCAATATATTACATATGAAAGATGCTGCTGTGGAATTTCCACAGGCCCCACTAGTTATTATTATTATTATTATTATTATTATTATTATTATTATTATTATTATTATTATTATTATTATTATTTGAGAACTACTTCCCAAGGAACAGAAAAGATACTGAAAAGGAAAAAGAGGAACACATGATCTAATATACATTCTGAAGGAGGCAAAACGTTAAAAAAAAAAAAAAAAATATATAGAATATAGCCATGGCATAAATCGACTAGCAGATAGAGTACGACATGACCCTTTAAGCATGGATAAAAGTATGTCTGAAAATTTATAAAATCTTTTAGAACAACTATTAGTATTATTATAATTATTACTATTGTTATTGTTGCTCACTAGGAGCTTTCGCACAGGTCATCATCTGAGAATTCTCTTTAAAAGCAGCCTGTAGTGTTACCTGGTGACTGAGTGACAACAAGTTTCCCCAGATTCCCAGTACTTTCCACCTCTTTCGACAACCTTTGCGAATTAATTTGTGTTATCGCAGCAGTCGTCTGCTATTGATTTCTCATTGGTAGTGACCATTGGTCTTTACTGAGATATTGGTGGTAAAAAGCCTCCTCAAGGTCCCAGTTTTCCTTGCATTCACCAGTGGCCTAGTTAGTAATTTTCTCTCTTCGGTCTTTCCATTCTCCTTATTTATTTGATGCAGCACCAGTTTATGGTGATGAAAAAAAGGAATGGTTAACTTACAATTATGTAACAACTAGCATGGGTGCCCGGCGTAGCCTGGGTGTTTGGAGGTGTGTGTTGAGCAAAAAAAAAAAAAAAGTGGTAGTAGGAAGGCAGGCTCAAACCTGTACCACAAAGGAGGAAAAGAATGTGAAAAAAACATGATGTCTTTGCTGTTATGACCACCACTAAACCGGTTTAAATTAAGGTTAGACAATCGAAAAGAGAGGATGACTTTCGAAAATATCGGAGAAAAAAGCAACCCCTCCCTGTAGAAAAGTGCCCAGTTGAGGGTGAAGAAATTAATGTTTTAGTCAATTTTTCGGTATTTGTCGTCTGAAGGGTCGAGCTTCAAAATGATACTGATCTTGTGAAAATCCATCGCCTGTGTCAAAAGTTTTAGGCAGACATGCAAACATACATACATACATTTATATATTGGTAGCTCAAATTTTCGACCCAAACCGATTAAAAAGCTTGCCCTATCTCTGAATACCCTTTATGTAAAATTTCAAATGTTTAGACCAGAAATTGTCTTTAGTAATTTGGTAGAGACTACAGAGGTTAATTTTTTTTTAACTTTGACCACTATTATGAGCCCTTGACATTTATTGTTTTGGGCTCAAATCAAGTTATTAAGTTAAATCCATGTTCAAGGAACCTATATCTAAAATTTCAAGTGTTTAGACTCAAAATTGTCGGAGGAGTTTGGTAGAGTTCTCAAAAGTCAAATCGTTGAACTTTGACCCCTTAACAGCCAATTTCTGGCCGAAAACGGATTACAAAGATTTTCCCAAATCTCACTAGAATGCAGTTAGGAGATTCGGAGTTTCTATCCTATCACGGTCATCACCTGACAAAGGCCAGAGGAATAGTTGTCCGAAACGTCGTGAAACAAAAACTAAGAAAGATGAGGATAATAGTTCACAATAAATAAATTAATAAATAATACTCATCTCAATAATGAATTCCAATTAAATAATATATATAAGCAATATATAAAAGATACCACTGTGGAATTTCCATAGATCTCTCTAGTAAGAAGTAAATAAAATAATCAAGTTAATTATATATGTTATATAAATATATACTTATCTCAATAATGAATTCCAATTAAAATATAAGTATTTTTTGCTTTTAAACACTACTAGTAAAATTAAAATCCATAGTTTACTCCCCCACATTTTTATGTTTAGGAAAATATATACACATGTCACATAGGTTTATACGATAATCCAACACCGATATATACCATCAGTATAACTCAGATTGGACAAAACATAGCCACCAATTGAAAAAAAACGAAGCTACATTGTGGTTCTATTTTCCAAATAACTGACACCATAACGATACAGAAGAAAAGTGCTGAAAGAACATCACCTTGCTTTGCAACCTTTGATGATTCGGATTGGACGTGGAGGGCCTATATCAGTCTTTGTTGCAGTAGTTAAATTAGCATCAGTCACTTTACAGGGGTGTGTATATCACTTATTCATATTTGTTTCATCCAAATGTTTCTAAACGAAAGCTTTAATAAAATCAATAAAGGCAGTCAACAAAAGGGATTATTGCATTCTATAGATTTCCTATTAAAAATTAAAGGGCTTAACTATTGGAATGATCATTATATAAAGCAGATTATTGCCTCTGTACCCTGATGGCAGTAGTTTGCTTTATACAAGGATCGTTCCAAAAGCTAAGCCCTTTATATTTTTTTAACTCAAAAAGTTAACAATCTATAAAAATGGAAGTGGCACCATTTCAAGCTAGCGACCTTTTGTGCCAAGGAATTTATTTTTCTACATAGTCATCACCATTCTCGATGCACTGCATGCAGGAATTTAATGCTATATCTCTGCTTCTGACGCAAGTCCATGACAGTGTTTGATTTCTTAGAGTCTCACACGATCAATACCTGCAACAAAGAGATGAAGCTTTCAGGTCATGAATGCAGTATGACTTGGATATAGGTGGCTACTATTTCGGACATAATTTACACGGAAACTATGTGAAGAGTTGAGCAGCAATATGTTTGTTCATATTACACTTGAACTTCTGCATGTCAGTACAGTGAGGGAAGCAGGAACTCAGGAGGGAAGTCCAAAGTCTCGCACTTTGAGAGAAAACACTATTAGAGTAAAAGGCTTTCCGGCATTTTTTTTTTTTTACATGGCAGTCACCACTTATCAAGGCCCGGAAGCCACTCGGGGATAAGGGTTATTGCGTGTATAGTAATCAATGGGATAGTATCGTAGTAATTGTTAGTATTGGAGATTTGATAAAGTGTCTTACTTAAGGAGGCTGTTCATCAGGAATTTGTTTATGTTGGACTTGAAGACATCCAAGTTGTAGTCAGGTGGGAAACAGGCAAACGGAAGAGAGTTCCACAGGCGTGCACTTCTAAGAAAGAAGCTTTGTTCATGGAATCTACGTCTTAATTTTAGCACAGATAAAGAGTGGGGAAAATTATTGACAGTGGTTTCAGCTAGACAGGTGTTTATAGTGAAAGATTAGTGAGGGGGGACCAGAGATTGAAACTCAGACGAGCACTTGCCATGGAATCTAGGAATCTCTACTGTGTAGGGGTAGGATTTTGCTGCTTGCTGGGTTTATCGACGGCATTTACGTCGAGGGGTTAGAAGGATTTGGAGTTTGTCAGAGCACCTTGCATTAAAATACTTGTAAAATAGGGATGCAATATTTCATCGATCGAACAAGGACTGGAATTTGGTTCAGAGAGCGGAACCTATCAGGTTAACGATTCTTTTTTGAACCCTGTATAGGAGAGAAAGGCTAGAAGTAGATGCAACAATACTCCATACATACTGCCCTTATAGAGATATAAAATACTCTCAGGTGCAAATAACTCTCTAGCATGATAGAGAGAGATCATTTTCTTTGCAGCAGCCTTGGCAATGCCCTCAATATATCTTTTCCGATTCATATTCCCTGTGAACATTAAACTGAGGAGTTTGAATACATTACTTTCAGATCATTTTCTTTGCAGCAGCCTTGGCAATGCCCTCAATATATATAATGTATCATTAGCCATGGCTATTAGTGGTTGAGAAGGTTTCTTGTAATTATTAAAAGAAACAAGCTTAGTCTTGGCAGCATTCAATGTTACCATCCATTTTTGTCATCCATTCCACTACAGACTGGAGGTCTTCCTCTAGGGTTTCTGTCACTGTCTTGGACATATTCATTCGTTTTCCTCTTGTGTCTGTTATAATGCAGTGTAGTCAGCAAATATGCCCATCTCAGAGACAATTTTATCAGGCACACCCGCATTTATATCATATTTTTTTGACGTATGATCGTCATAGACAACCTGGATTCTTCTCTTATTTTAGAAGGATTTAATTATATTAAGTATTCATTCAGTATTACCATATGATCTGATTTTCATAAGACATCGTGCCATACCCTGACAAAGGCTTTAGATATATGTAGGGCTATTGACCTAGCCTCCCCTGCTTTATCCAGTGCATGGTATATATGTTCAAAGATTACAGTTAGGATATCTGCAGAAGAACAGGTTTGCCTAAATCCATACTGTTGGTCAGACAGAAGTTTAGCAGCTGTGAGACAGCTTGATTAATTAAGGACTCAAAGATTTTGGTGAAAACAGGGAGGAGGCAAATGAGAGGATAATTTAATGGATCAGTTCTTTCGCCAGATTTCTTGTAAACTGGTACTGCAGAAGCAGTTTCCAGCCGTCAGGAAAACAAGCTCTGTTAGAATGTTTGGAGAGAACTGGAGCAATCTCAGCGGAGCATTTTTTTAATAGTACAGCCAGGATGAGATCCGAACCACATGATTTTGAGACGACTCTCTTTTGTACTGTTTAAGAGTGATAGACTGGTAACAGATGCACCAGCCCAAATGTGACAACAATACTCCATACATGGGTGAATGGTGCCCCCCCCCACCACCACCACCACCACCATCATCATCATCATCATCATCATCATCATCATCATCATCATCATCATCATCATCAAAGCAACAGAGGTACAGGATACTCTCAGGCATAAGTAACCCTTTAGTACATTAGAGAGAGTCCATTTTCTTTGCAGCAGCCTTGGCAATGCCCTCAATGTATCTGTTCCTGTTCATATTCCTTGTGAACGTTAAGCCGAGAAGTTTCATTCCTGAGGTTAATGGGACCGGAGAAGTTGTTGATTGAATTGAGAAAGTGGAATCAGTGTGACTTACATACCAGGAGTAAAGCGGCTTGATCATGTCATCCCATTGTTTTTTATCTGTAGGGTTATCGCTGTTCAATGATATGCTGGGGCACTTTGGTGATCGTCTTATTGGTAGGACATGTCACATTGAAAGTACTTCACACTCACTGTACGACAAACATCTTCTGCCAACTTTTTCGATCATGTCATCCTACTTTGGCTAACGTGGGGAGGGCGTTTGCAGTTTGCTAACAACTGATTAAAGAAGAAAAGAAATCCGATGCACTGTGAACTAAAGAAGATCTATCCGATGAGAGATTTACGGCATATGAGAAGTCTGAGGCACGACTTTAGATGAGTATTTGGCAGATTTGCTAAAGCCGTTAGTCCTATTTGTGGGGTTATCACTGTTCAATGATATGCTGGGGCACTTTGTTAATCGTCTCATTAGTAGGACATGTCATGCTGAAAGTACTTCACACTCACTGGACAATAAACATCTTCTGCCAATTTTTTTCCAATATGTAATGCCTATCAAAACAATCCCTCAAACTATCCTTGAGCTAAAGAGTGTCAAAGTTAGTGTCAATTTTTTCATGCTGTATGCTGGTGTGTTTATTAAATGATGATTAAACAAAGACTGTTGGACTTTCATCACTGAAACTTGGTGGATAGGTCAGGCATAGACTGAATTTTACATCAACCAAATATGGTTGGATTACAGAAAGGATTATTAATTTTATTAACGATTTCATGGGTGATAACAGTGATAAATTGGATAACAACGCGAACTGGTGAATGCTGTGTGGTTCCATGTTCACTTATGGATGTTGGCAACCTTCTCGTTGTCTTTCCTCTTTCCTGTAAATACGTGATTCTCGGTAAATCAGAGAAATAAATCCCGATAACAGTATCTAAGTAGTTAATGACACGGACTGACAACTTGGGTGTGCCAAACTCGAATCTAGTTTATTTCACAGGAACATTTTCACTTGGGATGTTGACAAATTTCACGTGATGACAGTGGCTAAGTGATCCACGGCGCAGATTGATAACCTAGATGTACCAAGTTCGAAACCACTTAGGGATTTTGACAACCGGATATCTTTTTAGAAAGAATACTAACTAGAAAGATATCGAGGAAATAAATGTAAACAATAATCATCTGGTTTGTTTGAAATGAATGAATAATGCTCATCATCATCGTCATCCTCATCATCATCATCAAAACAACAGCAAAATCATCATCAAAATAACAGCAAAACAATCATCAAAACAAAAACAGCATCATTAGCAGCAGCAACAACAACAGAGACATCACAATCATCAACATCATCATCATCAAAACAACACCATCATCATCAAAACAACATCATCATCATCATCAAAACATCATCATCATCATCATCATCATCAAAACAACAACAGCATCATCAAAACAACATCATCATCAAAACAACATCATCATCATCAAAACAACATCATCATCATCATCATCAAAACATCATCATCATCATCATCAAAACAACATCATCATCATCATCAAAACAGCAACAGCATCATCATAATCATCATCATCATCATCATCATCATCATCATCATCAAAACAACATCATCATCATCATCAAAACAACATCATCATCATCATCATCAAAACAACAACAGCATCATCATCATCATCATCATCAAAACAACATCATCATCATCAAAAAAACATCATCATCATCATCATCAAAACAACAACATCATCATCATCAAAACATCATCATCATCATCATCATCATCATCAAAACAACAACATCATCATCATCAAAACAACAACATCATCATCATAAAAACAACAACATCATCATCATCAAAACAACATCATCATCATCAAAACAACATCATCATCATCAAAACAACATCATAATCATCAAAACATCATCATCATCATCAAAACAACAACAGCATCATCATCATCATCATCATCAAAACAACATCATCATCATCAAAACATCATCATCATCATCAAAACATCATCATCATCATCATCATCAAAACAACATCATCACCATCAAAACAACAACATCATCATCAAAACATCATCATCATCATCATCATAACATCATCATCATCATCATCATCATCATCATCATCAAAACAACATCATCATCATCATCAAAACAACATCATCATCATCCAAACAACAACATCATCATCAAAACATCAACATCATCATCATCATCAAAACAACAACATCATCATCATCAAAACAACATCATCATCATCAAAACATCATCATCATCATCATCAAAACAACAACATCATCATCATCAAAACAACAACATCATCATCATCAAAACAACATCATCATCATCATCAAAACATCATCATCATCAAAACAACATCATCATCATCCAAACAACATCATCATCATCAAAACAACATCATCATCATCAAAACAACAACATCATCATCATCAAAACATCATCATCATCATCAAAACAACAACATCATCATCATCAAAACAACAACATCATAATCATCAAAACAACATCATCATCATCATCAAAACATCATCATCATCATCATCATCATCAAAACAACATCATCATCAAAACATCATCATCATCATCAAAACAACATCATCATCATCATCATCATCATCATCAAAACAACATCATCATCATCATCATCAAAACAACATCATCATCATCAGAACAACATCATCATTCATCAAAACAACATCATCATCATCATCATCATCATCATCATCATCATCAAAACAACATCATCATCATCAAAACAACATCATCATCATCAAAACAACATCATCATCATCAAAACAACATCATCATCATCATCAAAACAACAACATCATCATCATCAAAACAACATCATCATCATCATCAAAACAACATCATCATTATCATCATCATCAAAACAACATCATCATCATCATCATCATCAAAACAACATCATCATCATCAAAACAACATCATCATCATCATCAAAACAACAACATCATCATCATCAAAACAACAACATCATCATCATCAAAACAACATCATCATTATCATCATCATCATCAAAACAACATCATCATCATCATCAAAACATCATCATCATCATCATCATCATCAAAACAACAACAGCATAATCATCATCATCAAAAAACAACAACAGCATCATCATCATCATCATCATCATCATCATCAAAACAACAACAGCATCATCATCATCATCATCATCATCATCATCATCAAAACAACATCATCATCATCATCAAAACAACATCATCATCATCATCAAAACAACAACAGCATCATAATCATCATCAAAACAACAACAGCATTATCATCATCATCAAAACATCATCATCATCATCATCATCATCAAAACAACATTATCATCATCAAAACAACAACATCATCATCATCATAAAAAAAAGATCATCATCATATAAACAACATCATCATCATCAAAACAACATCATCATCATCAAAACAACATCATCATCATCAAAACAACAACATCATCATCAAAACAACAACAGCATCATCAAAACAACATCATCATCATCAAAACAACATCATCATCATATAAACAACATCATCATCATCAAAACATCATCATCATCATCATCAAAACAACATCATCATCATCAAAGCAACATCATCATAATCATCAAAACAACAACATCATCATCAAAACAACATCATCATCATCAAAATAACATCATCATCATCAAAACAACAACATCATCATCATCATCAAAAGAACATCATCATCATCAAAACAACATCATCATCATGAAAACAACAACATCATCATCATCAAAACAACATCATCATCATCAAAACAACAACATCATCATCATCAAAACAACATCATCATCATCAAAACAACATCATCATCATCAAAACAACATCACCATCATCATCAAAACAACATCATCATCATCATCATCAAAACAACAACATCATCAAAACAGCATCATCATCATCATCATCATCATCATCAAAACAACATCATCATCAAAACAACATCATCATCATCAAAACAACATCATCATCATCATCAAAACAACAGCATCATAATCATCATCAAAACAACAACAGCATCATCATCATCATCAAAACATCATCATCATAAAAACAACATCATCATCATCATCTAAACAACATCATCATCATCAAAACAACATCATCATCATCATCATCATCATCATCAACACAACAACAGCATCATCATCATCATCATCATCAAAACAACAACAGCATCATCATCATCATCAAAACAACAACAGCATCATCATCATCATCATCATCATCATCATCAAAACAACATCATCATCATCATCAAAACAACATCATCATCATCATCATCAAAACAACATCATCATCATCGAAACATCATCATCATCATCAAAACAACAACAGCATCATCATCATCATCATCATCATCAAAACAACATCATCATCATCAAAACAACAACATCATAATCATCAAAACATCATCATCATCATCATCAAAACAACAACATCATCATCATCAAAACAACAACATCATCATCATCAAAACAACAACATCAGCATCATCAAAACAACAACATCATCATCATCATCATCATCAAAACAACAACATCATCATCATCAAAACAACATCATCATCATCAAGACAACAACATCATCATAATCAAAACAACATCATCATCATCCAAACAACAACATCATCATCAAAACATCATCATCATCATCATCAAAACAACAACAGCATCATCATCATCATCATCATCATCATCAAAACAACAACAGCATCATCATCATCATCATCATCATCATCAAAACAACATCATCATCATCATCAAAACAACATCATCATCATCATCATCAAAACAACATCATCATCATCGAAACATCATCATCATCATCAAAACAACAACAGCATCATCATCATCATCAAAACAACAACAGCATCATCATCATCATCATCATCATCATCATCAAAACAACATCATCATCATCATCAAAACAACATCATCATCATCATCATCAAAACAACATCATCATCATCGAAACATCATCATCATCATCAAAACAACATCATCATCATCATCATCAAAACAACATCATCATCATCGAAACATCATCATCATCATCAAAACATCATCATCATCATCATCATCATCAAAACAACAACAGCATCATCATCATCATCATCATCATCATCAAAACAACATCATCATCATCAAAACAACAACATCATAATCATCAAAACATCATCATCATCATCATCAAAACAACAACATCATCATCATCAAAACAACAACATCATCATCATCAAAACAACAACATCAGCATCATCAAAACAACAACATCATCATCATCATCATCATCATCAAAACAACAACATCATCATCATCAAAACAACATCATCATCATCAAAACATCATCATCATCATCATCAAAACAACAACATCATCATAATCAAAACAACATCATCATCATCCAAACAACAACATCATCATCAAAACATCATCATCATCATCAGAACAACAACAGCATCATCATCATCATCATCATCAAAACAACATCATCATCATCAAAACAACATCATCATCATCAAAACAACAACATCATCATCAAAACATCATCATCATCATCATCAAAACAACATCATAATCATCAAAACAACATCATCATCATCATCATCAAAACAACATTATCATCATCAAAACATCATCATCATAATCAAAACAACATCATCATCATCAAAACAACAACATCATCATCAAAACAACATCATCATCAAAACAACATCATCATCATCAAAACAACATCATCATCATCAAAACAACATCATCATCATAATCATCATCAAAACAACAACATCATCATCATCAAAACAACATCATCATCAAAACAACAACATCATCATCATCAAAACAATAACATCATCATCATCAAAACAACATCATCATCATCAAAACAACATCATCATCATAATCATCATCAAAACAACAACATCATCATCATCAAAACAACATCATCATCAAAACAACAACATCATCATCATC
>NC_136508.1:43013693-43026193 GCF_053919585.1 Euprymna scolopes | reverse complement strand
AAGTTGTTTCTTATCTTTGAGCACTTTCAGTTGTAATAAAGTCGGTCAACTTAGCTTATACGCGTAGATGGTTATATAATGATTAGATCACTCTGACTGACGTTAAAAACATTTAATAAGAATTAATGTTTAAATTTCAACTGTATCTCTCGCGTTTGACGGTAGGCGAATGGTTCGGGTCCTTGCTAATGAAGCCAGACATGACTTCTGTTGCCGGGGTTCGAATCTTTTGACTGGCGTTAATCGTGACACTCTGTGCTGATGATTCCTGAAAGGATGAAACACTAGTGTCTGTAGGTATTAATAATTATTATAGTAAATAATAATAATAATATAATAATAATAATAATAATAATAATTTATATATATATATATATATATATATATATATATATATATTGCGTCGGGGATGGATTAAAAATAAATGCATAAATGTCTGAATCACAAATGTGAGAACTTTAATAAAAGTTATGGGTTTGTATTACTATATGCATAGATTCGAAAAAGTTGTCAAAAAACAAAAATATAACAAATAGATGTTATCAAAAGCAAGATAAGTAACTTCTCTACCTAACTGGATAATTTTTTAATGTTTTTATTCAATGTAAAGTGTTTATCAGCTCGAAAAACATACAGTATTTACCGATGTATTCGAAAAATGCAAATAGCGACGGACTTTTATATGTACGTTTGGGAAAATGAGTTTAAACCACAATACGTACATTTATACGTACGTTTGGGAAAATGAGTTAAAACTACAAAACTATATAAATACTGTTTGAAACCCACTCAATATATGTTACTGTAACATAGGCTGATTGATATTCGATGGGTTTCTAACAGCATTGTGTTGTGCGTTCAATAATGGTTCCTGGGCCAATGTTTCGTTGATTTTGCAATCTGTTTCAGCAGCTTTTCGGCCTAGCTTGAATTGAAATAAGAAAATTGTGTTAATTGTCTTTTTTTTCCATCTTGTATTCCACGTGCTGAACAGAAGACATACTTGTTTTAAAACGATTGTAATTTAAACGATTAGATAGAGCAAGAAACGCTCTTTAAAATTATATATAAAGTAAAGGTATTATAACGAAAAATTATTTGAAAATACATCATTTGAAATCAAAATTAAAAATTCCGCAAGAACTTTCGGGTTTGTATTACTGTACACATAGATTCTAAAAAGTTGTAAAAAAAAAACAAATATATAACAAATAAATGTTATCAAAGGCAAGATAAGTTACTTTTCTACCAAACTGGATATATTTTTCGTGTTTTTATTTAATGTAACATGTTTATTCAGCTCGAAAAACATACAGTGTTTACCGATGCATTGGAAAATTCAAGATGGCGTCTGACTCTCTCTTTAACACGGTAAGTTTGGGAAAAGGTGTTATAAATAAAAAACTGGTTAAAATACTGTTAAAAACTCGCTCAATATATGTTACCGTGACACGAAAAATATACCCAGTTAGGTAGAAAAGTAACTTATCTTGCCTTTGATAACATTTATTTGCTATATATTTGTTTTTTGACAACTTTTTCGAATCTATGTGTACAGTAATACAAACCCGAACTTTCTTTTCAACCTAATATAAGCTCGTTGATAGATGAAATTTTGGGGGAGCAAAGGGGTTGTTGTTGTTGTTGTTGTTATGAAGAAAGATTTTCAAAAACAGTTTTTTTTTACTTTTAATTTTTAAATCGGCAAATTCTTTTGCAGCGACTCAATATCATACATTTTTCAATAGATATCAATTGAATTGAAATATTTTATGATTGAGGGGGGAAAAATGAATATAAAACTTTCATAAAATTCTGGACATTTTCAACTTTGAATAATTTAATTTAAAATAGTAAGTGCTCCGACGAACTACAGGCCCTTGTACCCCCTCTACGTAAATACTCCCGACAAACCCGACAAGCAGCAAAATCCCACCCTCCATGCAGTAGATATCCTCAGATGCCAGAAAACCTTCTACTCTAATAGTTTCTTCCCTAGACTTTGGAATTCTCTTCTGGTTGGTTGTTTGGTTGTTTTTGTTTTACAGCATTATTACTTTACTAACAGGAAATTCCACCGTGAAATTTCCTGTTAGTAAAGTAATACTGTTTTAACAGCTCTCAGTAAGAACTCATGTTACTTACTAGATCAGGCTGTATGAAGATATCGGTTCTCTGACCTAAAATGCAACAAACATTGATGTTAGCGTTTTTTTTTTCCATTTCCCCTTTGAAAAAACAATTATTTTCTGCAAAGTACAGAAAACAAAATCAATTTTCTTCTACAAAACAATCAAACTAAGCACTATGAATAAATACTACATAATCACGTTGACACACCGGTTCACGTTAATTCACATAAGTTAAGCAACGTCAACCTTGGTCAGTGCCAGATTGGCGACTATTTAGGAAGAGAAAATGCTGTATGTAGGAGGACGTCGACAACTCTCTGCAAGTAACTGCAAAAACTAACGTCATCATCATTTCTAACGTTGGTGAACATGCGACCAGAGACCGCTTGTGAATTTCATACTCCCATGAAACTTCCTCCTTCGGATGAAGCCAGTTCAACCCGCCTAGGAGGAATGTTGCTTCAGTACAGTACATGAATAAATATTTGGTGATATAAAGAACTTGAAACATTAAAAAAAAACGTCTTCAAAAATTATTTGATTCGGCATTAAATAATCTGAAAAGGGGTTGATATGGCGTAAAACAAAACAACCAAACCGAACCAAACATCATGAGTAAATATTTGAAAACTTAAAGAATTTGAAGCATAAAACCTTCTATCAAAATGACAGGGGTTCTCCTGTAGGAGACGTCTCCCTGAACTACTTTCGCCTTTTCTCGCTCACATGCCCTTATTCCGAATTCGTAGTAGTGGGCCGATATCAGTGGACTTTTTAAATTTTTTATTTTACCAAAAACGCAATGATTTTTTTTTGTTTTTAAGTTCAACCTATCTCAAACAGATGTAAATTATTACGCAATAAGAAATGATTAAATTAAAACAGAAATCTTTTTTCTTATTTCGAATTATTTAATCAAGTAAAAATACCATTTTTTTTACTTGATTATTAAATTCATAAAGTTATTCTAGCAAATTATCCAACAGTTTAATAAACAAAAATATTGCAAACATTGAATTTAACATTAAAATACTATTGAAAAAATTTTTTTTTGTTTGTTTTTAATAGTAATCAAGTAAATAACGTATTTTTTTTTTAAACGGTGGTCACCACTAATCAAGGCCCGGAAGCCACTCAGGGATAAGGGTTATTGCAAGTAAAGTACGTTAGTGTGGAGATTTAATGAAGTGTTTACTTAAGAGGGCGGTTCATTAGGAACTTGATTAAATAATTCGAAATGAGAAAAATGATGACGTTTCTGAACTTTTGACATGAGGATTGGTTATTCCACTGATATCGGCCTGCTGCTACGAATTCGGAGTAGGGGCATGTGAGCGTGAAAAAACGAAAGTAGTTCAGGGAGACACTTATTACAGGAGAGCCATGACAGGACTTAATATGAAAAGTACTGTTGATGTGCCGTAAGACGAGACAACCAACTAAATTAGTAAGAGCTAGACTCAAGACCACCCTTTGGGCGGCTTTCAGTCTAGCTATTTAGTTGATATGTCATGGAATAGACAAAGGATATTGTGTATATGTCGAAGTTCCGATCCTGTTTCATTTTGTTTTGTTTCAGACAATGTTTGAAAAGCAATACTTATTCATATCATAAACAATTTAACTATTTTCCTTCAACAGGAAGTACCCGTAAGTATTTTGATGGAAATCGACTTAAGCTAACAACATGACGTCCAGATGGAAACATCATCCAAAAGGTGTGGGGAGGAGGGGGAACTTGGGGGTCTTTGCGGGTCCAACAAAGTGTCCCACCGTATCTGATGAAAAACAGGCACTCGTATGGGACACACCAGTATATTCCATTCCGTTCCAGTGATAAAAAAAAAAAAAAAAAGATACAAAAAAAAAAAAAAAATGGCTGCTCTTTTATTTTTTTGGTTTATTTATTTATTTTTTTTTTTTTTGTCTTGGACAAAATCTGCAATTCGTTTCCATGTTTTCTTTTGCCCATTATTTACACGGATAGATAAACAGAACATTTACACACACACACATATGCGCGCACACACGCACTCACACACACACACACTCACACACACACACACACACGCACACACATTATTTAAATAAAGTTATGTATGTGCATACGTTTATATATTTCTGTGTACACGATTCAATTATAAACTAATTAACCGATCATTACGAATCGCAATACAACTGCTAGGTGTAAGGGTGAGTAATGTAAGCTATATTTAATTTGATTCAGTTTTATAGAAAGGGTGCAGGTAAAAGACGAAAGTCTTTTGTGAAACTTTAACAATAGGCAGGGTTACAATTTCAGCCTGGAGCAATCGCATTTCTTATCACATTGAAGAGCGATGATACAGCGAAACAGTCTGCATGTGGATGCATACTGCTACAACACAAATGGGACAACAGACATTTAGCCGCGTATCTCTTGTTTGAAGGGATTAGCACCTTCCGGCTGCAGTGATGATTTCTATGCAGATCAGCATCTGGCAAATGAAGTAGACGTCGCCCTCTGTCGGCTCCTACCGCGTCAGCAACGTTGCGAAAACTATCAACAACGTAAACATTACGCGTGTCACCAGCGACAAATTTATAAAGGCAGACATTCAAAGCAGATGATGCAGATGCAATACGACACCAAATACCGCAAGGACACTTTGAATTTTCAGTCTAGCATAATCCTCCGCTCTATAATAAAGACCAATGTGTGTGTGTGTGTGTGTGTGTATGTGTGTGTGTGTGTCTTTCTCTCTCATATATATATATATTTTTTTTTTCTTTTACCTCCTATTCCCCTTACCTCACCCTTTTTTTTTTAACCAAGTAAGATCTGTGATTTACTTGTAGTTTCATTAAATACTTTTATATGCAAAATCCGATCCCGCATTTTCCTAATTCCTTCCCTCTGATGAGAAGGAGAGTGTTTCTTTGAAACTCTGCGGATTAAGGACTATCCACTTATCTTCTGCTTCCGTTTTTAAAATTAAATATGTTTTTAACTCTTTTTCAAGATGTCTTTTAACATATTTTATTAATCATTTGTTCATATATATATATATATATATATATATATATATATATATATATATATATATATATATATAAATATATATATATATATATTTATATATATATATATAAATATATATATATATATTTATATATATATATATAAATATATATATATATTTATATATATATATATATAAATATACCTGTCTAGCCGCACTGATGAGCTGTGAAACAGCGAAACAGTACTGTATGTGGATGACTATATATATATATATATATATATATATATATATATATATATATATATATATATATAAAGATGGACGTCTCTGTGTGTGTCTGGTCACGAATAGGCTCCTATATGGTTGACTATTAGAGAAAATTGATCACATATAATGATAGAAGATGTATCGAGACACAGGAATGGGTATGTTTGATCTGGCATAATGATGATTCATTAAAATTGCGGGGTCTGCGTACGTGCCTGGTCCACAAAGTATAGAAATAAAAAATTAAAAAATTAAAAAAACAAGGCCGATAGCCATTAGCCTCGTGCTCTTGTGTAATGAATGAATGCGTGAATGTAAGATTGACATGAAATTCTTAAAGATAAACTAAATTGACCGAAAAATGGGCTGAAATAACTTAAATAAATAAAAAGTAAATGACTTAGAATGACTTTAATGAACTTAAGGATGAATTGAATGACCTTAAAAATGACTTGAATGCTTAAAAAATAACTGGAATCCTTCAAAAACAACTTGAATGATCTGGAGAATGACTTGAATGGCTTTGAGACTGACTGGTTGTAAAGTGGGTGATCATTTTACATTAGATTAATACTGAAAAGTGATCCCCCACTTTATATCACAAAAATTATTTGATTTAGGGAATTTGAAACGCTATTTTCGTATTCAGGAACCCCGAAAACCAATAAATAGTGGTATAATAAACATAAAAAGAAAGAAAAAGTACGGACCTATGCATTTAAAAAAAAAGCTATTCTCCATCGGTCGGTCGGTAACACATTTACTTATAAGTTACAAACAAGTGCAGCATCGGTTAAGGAAAAGTTACATTTTGGTCAAGTTTCAGAAAAGTCTAATGGATAGGTAAAAATTTATGGGGCAAAAAGTGTCATTATTTGCAATTTTGGAACATTTTTGACCCCTTATGAGGCCCTTGGAATGCTGAATATCAGTGACAATGGACAAACTATGCAGTTTTACACCATAACACATGTATATTTTAATTCAGCACCATGGGAGAGCACTATATAGATATATATATATCAAGTTTTTTTTTATTGAGAAATATGAAAAAAGGGCATTTTTAGCACTAAAAGTCCCAGGGGATGCAAAGCAGAATTTTGCTAGGGTCACCCATACTGAATTTATATTAAGAACAATGCCCTGCGCATTTTGAACAAGTTTCAGAAAAATTTAATGGATAGGTTAAAATTTATGGGGCAAAACGTGTCATTTTTTTCAATTTTGGTACAATTTTAACCCCTTATGAGGAAGTCTCGAAATAAAGACGAAACGTTGATGAACACATAATACGGTTTGTTCCTTTTTATTTTCTCTCTCTCTCTCTCTCTCTCTCTATATATATATATATATATATATATATAACTACTTCATTTATTCACATAAATTTAATATACGAAAGTATAGATTTATGCGTAAACTTAAAGTATTTACTTCAAAAGTGCTCAATACGTAGGTAGAGCTAGTTAGTAATTTATAAAATATATATGGCGATTAAGCTACACTGAATATTCTGCGTTTCATCCAACTATAGGATTCGTCAGGCTTATGCGCATAAGCCTGACGAATCCTATAGTTGGATGAAACGCAGAATATTCAGTGTAGCTTAATCGCCATATATATTTTATAAATTACTATATATATATATATATATAATTACTAACTAGCTCTATTACTATATATATATATATATATATATATATATATATACAATTACTAACTAGCTCTATTACTATATATATATATATATATATATATATATATATATAATTACTAACTGGCTCTACCTACGTATTGAGCACTTTTGAAGTAAATACTTAAAGTTTACGCATACATCTATACTTTGGTATATTAAATTTATGTGAATAAATGAAGTAGTTATATATATATATATATATATATATATATATATATATATATATATATATATATATACTAGCATGAGTCCCCGGCGTTGCCCGAGTGTTTGAGCAAAAAAAAAAAAAGTGGTAGTAGGAAGGCAGGCTTGAACCCTACCGCGAAGGAGGAAAAGAACGGGGGTAAAAACGTGACGTCTTTCCTGTTACGACCACTGCCAAGCCGGAAGTGACGTAGGTTTAAATTTAGGCTAGACAATCGAAAAGAGGGGATGTCTTTCGAAAATATTGCTGAAGAAAGCGACCTCTCCCTGTAGAAAAGTGCCCAGTTGAGGGTGAAGAAATTAATGTTTTTAGCCAATTTTTTGGTATTTGTCATCTTAAGGGTCGAGCTTCAAAACGATACTGATCTTGTGAAAATCCGTCGCCTCTGTCGAAAGTTTTACGCAGACTTGCAAACATGCATATATGCATTTATATATTGGTGGCTCAAATTTTCGACCCAAACCGATTAAAAAGCTTGCCCTATCGCTGAATACACTTTATGTAAAATTTCAAATGTTTAGACCAGAAATTGTCGGAGTAATTTAGTAGAGACCGCAGAGGTCAATTTTTTTTTTTTAACTTTGGTAGAGTTCTCAAAGGTGAAATCGTTGAACTTTGACCCCTCAAGCGCCAAATTTCTGGCCGAAAACCCATCACCATGATTTTCCCAAATCTCACTACCCTGTATATCAAATTTCGAGTCAGTAGACTTAAAATTGACAGAGTTCTTGCGTAGGGAAATGTACACACACAGACAGACACACAGACACGTTCACTGTTATTGATATATATATATATATATATATATATATATATATATATATATATATATATAGATAGATAGATAGATAGATAGATAGACTAATATATTAAACAAAAATATATACGTATACATAAATATATATGGAAACAATTTTTGTTTGCTGTAAAAATTTTACGCAATTATTATGCAAGTATAAATCATGTAGAATATCTGCATGAATATAATTACACATAATAGTTAACTCCAGACGATCGTCCCATAAGAAAACCGAAAAAACTAATAGTGAATTAATTAAAATGAATGTTTAAAAGAATATCCAAATTAGCTAGATCTTTTGCAGATCAATTCAATTACATGACCCATATATAAGAAAATTGTATTTTCTTTTTAAATAAATAGGGAAGAGGGTTTTTAATATGAATATCAATACACAGAAAGGAAAAACGAATTTATAGGACTATAGATAGATATAGATAGATAGATTTGTCATATTTTGGGGGTTGTTTTGTTTATGAAATTGTTAGGTGAAAGTACAGAATGGTCTCATAAAAATTAATTAAGTTTATCGTTATTTTGTTTCTAATGTCCCCAACAACAACAAAAAAAAAACAAATTTTAGCTGTCATGTGTGTTCCCCCCTCAATCGCCAAACTGGAAAAAAATGCTAGAGGTGATATGTCTCGTTGTACGCTTGGTGGCCAAAAAGTGGGTGCTCATTTTACGTTAAATTTATATAGAAAATGTTATTTTTTTCAAAATTTCTTCTTTCATATTATTTATAAAGTCTGTTTAAACTTACTAGGCTAAAAAAAAGTAGATCTTCTTTTTTAGGGTTTAAACGTAGGGTCCCGTCGTAAAAATTACCTTTTTTAATTAGAAAGTTAAGTTTGCAACCAATGAGATTAACGTGAAAAAAGAAAAAAATGTAAATTGTAGATCTTTATTTTTTAATTTTTTTACGTGTTAAACGACGCTGGGTCACATCGTAAAAATGTACAGATGCTGATCTTGTGAAAATCCGTCGCCTCTGTCGAAAGTTTTACGCAGACTTGCAAACATGCATATATGCATTTATATATTGGTGGCTCAAATTTTCGACCCAAACCGATTAAAAAGCTTGCCCTATCGCTGAATACACTTTATGTAAAATTTCAAATGTTTAGACCAGAAATTGTCGGAGTAATTTAGTAGAGACCGCAGAGGTCAATTTTTTTAAAACTTTGACCTCTATTATGACCCCTTAACATTTATTGTTTTAGGCTCAAATAAAGTTATTAAGTTAGATCTATGTCTAAGGAACCTATATCTAAAATTTTAATCGTTTATAACCAAAATTGGCGGAGGAGTTTGGTAGAGTTCTTAAAGGTCAAATCGTTTAAAGTCGTTTAAGTCGTTTAAAGAATAATGAAAACAAACAAATGAAATCTTTTCAGTTTTTTCGTGTTTTTTTTTTAATATTTAAAAACAATAAGACCAAACATTTTTCTATCTACACGGAATTATTTTATTATTTTTACGCTATGTTTAGAAGTTTCTAGGGGCAAATAACTCTAAAAATAAGTTTTTTTTTTTTTTAAAGTCGATGTTGGAAATAATAATTCCAAATAAATGAAATTAAATATATTATCAATATAATTGTGGTTTAACATTTATTAAATAAAAATTTTAAATAGAACACGTAAAACAATTCTCTTGCTAAAAACATTAACTAGGATACCGCTATTTAGTAAAATCGATTTTTCTTAATGTAATATGCAAATGAGGTAATCCATTAATTGTATATTTTTCTAGAATCATACTATATATAGAAATAAATGAAAGATTAAACTAAGAAAGTTTTATTATATATTAATCAAATTGTGAACAAACAAACAGACAGACAGACAGGAATGCGTATATATAGTCAGCTTGTCTGTCTGAGGAGCAGTCTATACTAAACTTCTCTGTCAATTTTTTTATCTACCCTAAACTAAATGACTTCGAACTGGCTGTATTCGATTTTTTTTTCATGTGTTTGCATCGCGAGATAAGTTCATTTTTTGAATGAATTATATTAAAGGTTACAGGATTTGGAGCCTGCGGTGTATGATTTCGCTTATTAATTATAGCCCATTTAACGGAGAAAAAGAGTGCTATTGGACCTAAGATTTCTGATTAAAGTATTTAGAGATGTCTCTTGTTTATTATCAACATTTTCATTGCAAAAAGAATATCTGTGGCTTGAAATATATATAACATTATATATAGAACATTATATATAGAACATTATATATATATATATATATATTTATATATTTATATATATATATAATGATGATGTCGTTCCGTTTGTGTTTGTTTACAGTATCACGTCGGCTTGACGATGAATGCCCTGGAAAAATCACTTCAGATTAATGTTTATTTTTAAAATATGCTTACCAAGAAATGATTTACGGCGATTTTAAATGGTACTTCTTTTATCGTAAATTGAACTCATTAACAAGAAAATATTTAAATAAAATGGTGCAGTACACATGGGTTTGAACAGCGGATCATTCGATTCGTAGTCGAACTCTACCACATTTCCAGATTATAATAAATCTTTTTTTTGAGAAGAAATGATTTGCTAATATTTAAGGTGTAACGTAACATATTCCCCTTTCAAATTATTCTTTTTTTTTCAGAAATGATTTGCTGAAATTTTATTATCTCCCTTGGCCGATGTAACGTAAACTATTCTTCTGTAAAAGTTAATCTATTTTATCTAAAAGAGAGAAAAGCTATTTTTAAGATCGTATTTTTTCGATTTTCGATACTTATCGGGTGGATTTCTGTACAAAACATATCTAAGAACACTGCCAGAGATATAAATTAACTTTGTGTAAAATTTGCAAAAGATGGGGTCAACCGTTTTGGAACCTATAAGTAACTTTTATATAATAGTAGAGGTAGGGAAATTATGCTGTTTTCAATATGAAAATTAATTTTGTGAAACCTTGTGTACACATTAATTGCGTTGTGGGAAAATAAACAGATAGGGATACAACTTTATTATAATAAACTAGCAAGAAAACTCGGCGTTGCTCGGAATTAAATGCTGATCAACGAGTGTTTCACACTCCCATCTTTTTATTGTCATTAAAATCGATGAAATCGCTAATTTACATTCAAATCAATTGGTTGCCTGCTCTAGTTAAGAACCCATATGCCTCCCAACAGTGACTTAGTCCACAATGCATTGTAGTATACATGCAAAAACAAAAATATGTATAATTGCTTAAATTTAAGTTTAACATGAAAAAGTCAAGTATCATGGATCAATTACTTCTTTAAATAGAAACATTTATTTCGAATGTGCCTCTATCATATAAAAGAACCTACCTTACTCTCTCTCTCTCTCTCTCTCTCTCTCTCTCTCTCTCTCTCTCTCTTTCTCTCTGTCTGTCTAGCCGCACTGATGTGGATGACAATTAAAGCCCCCCTCTTTGGGCTGTATGTGGATGACAATTAAAGCCCCCCTCTTTGGGTTGAGCACTTTGTAAATATATTTTCACCCGACGCGTATTTAAAAGCGATTAAGCGAAGCCGAAGCCCACTATTAATTTGTTTGTAAACAAGCTGATGGTTCGAGCACTGTGCGACGGGAGGGTGTGAATTTAATACACACTCTATGAGAAATATTTACGGCACTGATTCGTAGCCGAATGGTGAGAGCTGCCGACTGTCAATGCAACGGTTGTAGGTTCAATCTAGGCTGGGAAAAGGTGTTGGTCTAGCCGCACTGATGAGTTGTGATACAACGAAACAGTACTGTATGTGGATGACAATATATATATATATATATATATATATATATATATAACAACTATCGATAAACTTGAAAACAAGGTAAAGGATTGTCATTCGTGTAGAAATATATATAATATGGAGTTTGGGAATTATTCCGCGATTAAAACATTCGTTAATTGGAACAGTCGGTCGTAGTAGACGGAAGGGGGGGGGGGTGATTATTAACAAAGAATCAGCAGTTAAAAATCTTCATTAAAAGAGAGACAAGCAGATGACGAAAAAGAATTGGGACACTTAATTCCTCCCCTTTTTATCTTTCGTATACAGTCACTGTAAAATAAACAAGCTTCGTTCAGTGTGTCTCTTGCAGTTATTATTTTTTTTTTCATATTAAAAGAAAAAAATAAATAAATAAACATATTTTTTTTTTTAGTTCTTTTACTCAACATCCCTCCTAACCCTAACCCTAACCCTAACCCTAACCCTAACCCGACAACCCATCAATAGTCTCCTCTTTTTAGCGACGCAATAGAGTTTTTAGTAATACCACTTGCTGCCCGCTATTCTGTTTATACTCTATTGCGTTAAAAAGAGGAGATTGTTGATGCGTTGTCGAGAAACCGATTTGAACATGTGACTTACAAAATTTTCCTCTTTAAGGAGA
>NC_136508.1:42996193-43008693 GCF_053919585.1 Euprymna scolopes | reverse complement strand
ATATATAATATATTATGTATATATATTTATTAGATATATATATATATTATATATATATTATATATATATTTTATATATATATATATTATATATATATTATATATATTATATATATATTTTATATATATATTATATATATATTTTATATATATATATATATATATATATATATATATATATATATATATATATATATATATATATATAAAATCTAACCAGGTGTAGCGTCTTCTCAATTCTCTGCGGATAAAAAACAATGTTAATGTTTATCTACTTATATCAACGGATCTACTTAGGAAATCCCAAAGCTATTTATTGTATTACAATTAAGACTAGAATATATATATATATATATATATATATATATATATATATATATATATATATATATATATATATATATATATATATATATATATATATATTAAGGAAATTTAATAACGAAAACCAAATATTTTTCCCTCAGGTTCCTTATTATTAGGTTGTTCGGAAAGTAATGACCGATTTACAAAACATTTATTTTGGAAAATTATTTCGTTGAGTTTAGAATCCATTCATGAATTTATTTCACGTTTCTGAACTTTTGAGATGAGGACCTCAGCATAAATCTAAAATGTATACTCGACTGAAGAGTAGATTGCATTGTAAACTGCAGTCTTCACTATCCTAGACTGCAGAAAAATCTGTGCAACAAAGACTGCAGCAGAAATTGTATCTTAAGCCGAAATTTAAAGTGTATACTAGATTGAAGCCTGGGCTGCATTGTAAACTTCAGTCTACATTGTATTCTAGACTGCAGCATAGACTGCATCCTGGACCATATCTTAAACTGAAACCTAGAGGGTATCATAGATTGAAGGCTTACCTATCAAGTTGTTGCATAAGTTCCCGCCGTTTTATTAAAAGTTTTTGTTCTAAAACATGTTTTGATAGTTGGTAAAGTGTTTTATATCATTAGAAAGCACGTATTCTGTTTCTACAAGGCAATTGTCATCGTTTTATGCTATCGTTTTTCTCATTTTTCAAATAGATTGTCAAGTAAATAAAAAAAATCACATTTTCAACATCTCCTTTTCGTCTTTAATCGAGGTCAAAGAGCGATATCATGAATATTTGTGCCATATACGGAGAAAACGCTAAAGCGAAAAGAACTGTTCAAGCTCGGTTTGCCAGATTCAAACACGTTACGTTTATACCTCAATGACTCTCCTCGTTCCGTAAGACCAATCAAGATAGACGAAGACCAACTAAGGGTTATCTTGAAAGAAAGATAGCCAAAAGACATGTAGAGAATTGGGTGAAAAGATGAAATGTGAGTTTGCGACAATTTCATGCCACCTTTAGTTGATGGGATTCACACAAAAAATTGGAGCTTGGGTCCCACACGAACTTACTTTTGCTGTTAAAATTCTTTGATAAAAAAAAACAAAAACGGAAACTTATGCAACAATCTAATACATCGTAAACTGTAGCCTAAACTGCATCCTAAACTGCATGATAAACTGCATGATAAACTGCATCATATAATGCATCATATAATGCAGTTTACTGTGTACCATAGACTACAGAATATACTGCAGAATAAATGCGGCATTGACTGGAGCATAAATTGCATCTTAACTAAAATCTGAAATCTAGACTGAAGCCTAAACTGTATTTTAGACTGCAACATATACTGCATCCTGGATTATATCTTAGACTGAAGCCTTGAGTGTATCATAAACTACATTTTTTTACATGGTAGTCACCACTTATTGCGTGTGCAGTAACCAATGGGATAGTATCGTAGTAATCGTTAGTATTGGAGATTTGATAAAATGTCTTACTTAAGAGGGCGGTTCATCAGGAATTTGTTTATGTTGGACTTGAAGATGTCCAAGTTGCAGTCAGGTGGGAAACAGGCAAACGGAACAGAGTTCCACAAACGTGCACTTCTAAGAAAGAAGCTTTGTTCATGGAATCTACGTTTTGAGTTTGGCACAGATAAAGAGTGGGAGAAATTTTTGACAGTGGTTTTAGCTAGACGGGTGTTTATCGTGAAAGATTGGCGAGGGGGGACCAGAGATTGGAGCTCAGATGAGCACTTGTCATGGAAGTAACGATAAAATAAAGACAGGCTCCAAACGTCTCTTCTGTGAGAGAGAGGTAGCAGGGAAATGAAAGGGGCACCCCTCACTAAGCCACGAAGTCTATTTTGTACTCTGTCAAAGCAGGATAGGCTATTTTTAGCAGCTCCTGCCCAGATGTGGCAGCAGTATTCCATCCTTGGACGTACTTGGCGTTTATATAGATAGAGAATTGCATCAGCAGTGAGATATCTTCTAGAGCGGTAGAAGGATCCGAGCATTTTTCCAGCGACCTTGGCAACAGACTTGATGTACGTGTTCCATTTCAGATCAGGAGTAAAGGTCAATCCCAGAAGCTTGTCAAAACATGGATCCTCCCCTAGACGATAGCCCTCCATTTCAATTGATGCCAGATGGGGATCAGAGCGTTGATGATGTAAAGATAGAAGCTTGGTTTTAGATGCATTAAAAGTAACCAGCCACCTCTTTCCTCACTGTACCACGCGCTCAAAGTCAGATGAGATAGAATTAGAGAGAACTTTGTCATTTACGGCCTTTGATGTGTTGCCACCGTAAATAGCAGCTTAAAAGTAATCCTCTGCATCTTAGACTTAAACTAAAAGGGGATACTAAACTGAAGCTTAAACTGCATCGTGAACTGCAGCATAAATGCATCTTAGACTACAGCTTACACTTCATCCTAGATTGTAGCCTGAACTGATTGTTGGCCTGAAATCTAGAGTGTATCCTACACTAAATCTTTAACCGTAGGTTAGACTGTATTCTATTCTAGGTTCTATACTGCATGCTAAAAACTCCTACTTAGTCTCAGTAAAAAGAACACCTCTTGAAAGCCTTGATTACGAAAACCTCTGAGGCAACATCATCGAAAAGAAAGTAACACTCATAAAACGCTTGAATGAAAAGCACTTAGAGACTCTCAGCCGCATTGTAAGGCTTTAAGTTTTTTTTTTTCACTGTACAATGAACGATGTTTGCCAAGTGGGATACTTGTGACATCAAGTATTCCATCTTATTTCTGACTACATAATAATACAATTAGAGGGGCAATACTTTGTATAAAGGTTGGCGCATTTTGACCCCGAAGACCCCTACCGAGAGGAGGAGAGAGTCGTGTTCGGGAGTGCATTATTGTCAAACTCGCTGTTGTTAAGCACTGTTCAAGGGTTACCCATTATTTTTTAAAAATTATATCTTAAACTGATGTTATATATTCAGTCACCAACAAATGTATTTATATATATATATATATATATATATATATATATATATATATATATATATATATTAGAGATGAGAAGATTCCAATATTTTTTCCAGATTCCGATACAATTACTGACTCTAATTCTGCATAAGTCTCTAAATATTTAACCATAAAATGGTTATTTTATCCCGATTACCATAAAAACGCATCATGAATTTTGTCAACTGTAAAAACATACTTGTGATGGGGTGTTTAAATAATAAAAATATATTTATTATTTTATTATTACTACAAGCAGTGGACAATTTTTTTAAAAATAAATTCAAATAAAAAAGATAACTTAGGGAATCGGTTTGGCATCGGGAAAAGGCTAGAAATTTTTCCGATGACGATTAATCGTCACAACACTAATATATATATATATATATATATATATATATATATATATATATATATATATATATATATATATAATTTTAAAAATATATATTCGTTCAATGAGTATCGCTAAAAAAACAAATAAAAACATATATTTATATATATATATATATATCATATATATATCATTTATGTATATATATCATTTATATACATATATATCATATATATATATATATATATATCATATATAAATATATATCATATATATATATCATATATATATCATATATAAATATATATCATATATAAATATATATCATATATATATCATATATTTATATATCATATATATATTTATATATATCATATATATCATATATATATCATATATATATCATATATATATCTTATACATATACCATATATATATCATATACATATACCATATATATCATATATATATTATATATATATCATATACCGTGTATATATATTATATATATACCATATATATCATATATATACACTATATATATTATGGATCATATATATACAATATATATCATATATATATATATGATATATATCATATATATATATATATATATATATATGATACATACCATATATATATCATATATATCATATATATATATATATATCCTATGTATATCTCATATATATATCCTTTATATATATATCCTATATATATCACATATATGATATATATCATATATATATATCATATAGATATATGCCATATATATACCATATATACATATATATCATATATATAATATATATGTATCATATATATATAATGTATATATATATCATATGTGTATATATCGTATATATATATATCATATATATGTATATATCCTATATATATCATATGTATATATCATATATATATATATATCATATATATATATCATATATGTATCATATATATGTATTAAATATATCATATATAAACAATATATGTCATATATGTACAATATATGTCATATATATATAATATATAAATCATATATATATATATATTTATATATATCATTTATATATAATATATATCATACATACATATATATATTTCTAAATATATCATATATATATATATTTGTAAATATATCATATATATTTAGATGTATATATTTATATATATCATATATATTTATATATAATATCATATATATATATTTATATATATATTATATACATAATACATATCATATATACAGTACATATATATATCATATATATATTTATACATATATTTATATATCATATATATATTTATACATATATATTTATCGTAATTATATATTTTACATATATATATATCATATATATATTTATACATATATATATCATATATATATTTATACATATATATCATATATATATTTATACATATATATGTCATATATATATTTATACATATATATATCATATATATATATTTATACATATATATATCATATTTATATATTTATACATATATATATCATATATATATATTTATACATATATATATCATATATATATTTATACATATATATATCATATATATATATTTATACATATATATATATCATATATATATTTATACATATATATATCATATATATATTTATACATATATATATATCATATATATATTTATACATATATATATCATATATATATTTATACATATATATCATATATATATATATATCTATACATATATATCATATATACATATATATATATCATATATATCATATATATATTTATACATATATATCATATATCATATATATATTTATACATATATATCATATATCATATATATATTTATACATATATATCATATATCATATATATATATTTATGCATATATATCATATATCATATATATATTTATATATATCATATATATATTTATACATATATATCATATATCATATATATATTTATACATATATATCATATATCATATATATATATTTATGCATATATATCATATATCATATATATATATATTTATGCATATATATCATATATCATATATATATTTATACATGTATATATCATATATATATTTATACATATATATATCATATATATACATATATATATATATCATATATATATATCATATACATATACATATATATATCATATACATATATATATATCATATATATATATATATATCATATACATATATTTATACATATATATATATCATATAAACATAGCATATATATTTATTTATGCATACAGCCCCGGTCAAAATATGCCGAAAGCATGCCGAAGAGAATTTTTGAAGTAATTCGTAATAATGGAGGCTATACTAAATAGTGAGACCCTTTTTAGTAATTTATAATTGCCTTTTGTTAGATAAATTATCCGTGGTCTTATCATTTTGACGAGGTTTAAATGTTTTTTTTTAAACAATAGTTATAAGATCAGGTTTCGAATGAAGCAGATTTCATTTTTTTCCATCATATTTTCCCTTTTGGCAATGGTTTCAACCATTTGTTTGATTATAAATTCGATAATATGCGTAAACGGTTACTTTCTTAAGTGGTCTTATGATTTTGACCAGGACTGTACACACACACACACACACACACACACACACACACACACACACACACACACACACACACACACACACACACACACACACACACACACACACATATATATATATATATATATATATATATATATATATATATATATATATATATACACAGGGTGAACCCCTCAAAAAACGGTCCCCAACTCTTATTAGGCTCTGTTTCTTAGTGTTTTTCCGAATGAAATGAAACTTTGGTCATAACTAGTTTATTATATTCAAAACATCACATCAAAACACTAAGGTCTTTGGCCTTTTTTACTCCGTTCTAGATGGCCTCCATTTAGCTCTGTGCATTTCTTGAGGCGCAGCACGAAGTTGTCCATGACGTTCTTACAGACCGAATTGGTAATGGCTCTCATCTCCTTCCTGATGGCTTCCTTGAGTTCCGTGATGGTTCTGGATTTCCCTGCGTATACTCTGTCCTTAAGATAGCCCCAAAGAAAAAAATCTGGAGGGCTAAGGTCCGGGCTATGGGGTGCCCACTCAAAATCAGTCTTGAGACTGATCACTCGGCCTCCGAAGTTCTCTTTCAGCCAATTTCGGGACAGGTTTGAGGTGTGAGAACTTGCTCCGTCCTGCTGAAACCAGAATTTGTTCATGAGCGACGGGTAGATGGTATGGAGCTCACTCTTGAAGGTTTTGATGACCTCCACATACCACTCCTTGGTGACTGTCACTACTGTGCCAGATTCTTCGATGAAGATTGGTCCGATGATGCCTCTGTCCGAGATTGCAGCCCACACCGTGCACTTAGGAGAGTGCAGAGGCTTGGTGGCTACTTCATTGGGTCTGGAGGACGCCCAGAAGACGTTTGTCTTGGAGTTCGCTTTTCCATCAAGATGGAAGTGGGCTTCATCTGAGGTCCAAAGGAGGTTAAGGAAACCTGGTGTCTCCTCGATTTTCTCGAGCATCTTGACTGCCATAGCCCTCCTCTGCTTCTTGTCTGAGGCTGTAAGGGTCTGCAGCGTCTTTATTCTGTATGGGTAAACCCTGATATCGTTCACCAGCACTCTCCTGCAAGTCTCACGGGACATACCGAAGGACTGACTTCGCTTACACACAGATCGTTTGCTGGAGAGACTCTTTCACTCTTTCGACCAGCTCGGCTGTTCGCTTCTTGGGACGTCCCGAATGGCTTGGACAGTTCTCTCTGGCAGCGTTCAGGTTCTCCACGGTCTCATACTTTTCGAAGTGGTCCACCCAGTTCTGAATTCTGCTTTTGGATGGAGCCTTTTCACATTCGAACTGACGCATGAAACTGCCTTGGGTTTTCTTAAACGAACCTGTCTTGTAGTAAAATTTAACACAGTGTATTCTTTGGGGTCGTTGATTCTGCCATGTCCTGTAAAATAAGGGAAATCGGTGAATAACTAATGGAGATATCACATAAAGTGTACACGGGGCCCGTTTTTTTGGGTCACCGTATATATATATATATATATATATATATATATATATATATATATATATATATATATATTGCATATTTAAGATGACGCAGAGTTCATATTAACGATGAGGGAGACAAGACATTTATAACAGTGAGATGATGAGAATTGAGAGGACAATCATTACTTATGATGGAGAGCCAAATTACTTGGAAGGGGGTTATACAAACACATTTACCTCTCAGTTGTTGAATGACGACACGAATGTGACATGATGCGGACGGAGCGATGCCGAGTGACCTTGCTAGTCGACACGAATTCAGAGGAATTCGCACAGCTGAATTCTAATCATGATGATGATGATGGTTTGATGTTGTTTTAAACAGAAATGTCTATGGGATTTTGTCAGAAAGAAAAAAAAACAAATAATGGTTCTTATCTTATTGTTATTGTATATCCGTTAACAACGAAAAGGTTGTTTTTAGACCCTCTGTTGAGCGATATGAAGAAATCCAGAGATTCTTAAGCTGACAGCTTGGGGTGAGAATCGGGGGTGAGGGGTCGCCGCCAGGCATTGTTCGACCTGGAGGTGACTAATAGCTCCTAATTACATGATAAGGAACACCTCAGTGCAATGAGGGTTAAAAATGGGGATAGATAAAGCCGAAAGGAGGAGTAGAAATCAGGGAAACAGAGAGAGGGAGGAAATTAAAAAGAGGAAAAAAGAAAGGGAGTAAAAATTAATAGGATAAAAGAAGAGAGGGAGAGGAAAGAAAAGAGAGAAAGAGTGACTCCAAAAAGGTGGAAGGAGGAATTACTGATTTGATAAAAACAAGACACTTGGCTAATTGGGGTCTTTTTTCGCTGATCCCTTTCCGTGGACTGACAGTAGATGAAGAACGGAGAACTTGGTAAAAGAAACAAAACTGCCAGCCCCCTAAGTTGCATGACTAGGCCAGTGTGTAACTATTATTTGTAAAGTCGAAGACAATAATCAATTCTATGTTAAGAAAAACCAATTAAGTTTTGACTTTCTTTTCTTTGATTGGAATGCTGTTGTGAATGCAATATATTTCTCCGATAGCCCAGGTGACGGTTGGAAGCTGATTTGAAACGGAACCGGAGAGCGATCGATGACGACGGCGAAGACGAATTCGACCACTAGACGAAACCACGGGTAACGCCAAAGGTATCGGCTACGGGTGCATTTCAATCACGAGCCTATGCACCTGAGCTGAGCTGCACTGGAGAGGTTACACGAAGACAACAGTTAAAAAATCGATGATGTTCTTTATTTCATTTGACCGGTCGAAATGATGATGCCTCAGGAATTCAAATTCTGGATCTACATAGTTTAATGTTCTTTCCTTTGCTTTCAAAGGACTCTGACTCCAATTCTTTCTCTGACTGACTAGCAGACTCAACTTTCTGCCTCCTCTGCTTGACTGCCTTGATCTGACTAAAAACTCGCTCCTATATTGAGAATTCCTTTTTTGCTATGACGTCAGATATGTGGTTCCAAAACGTGACCAACTCATGTGGCTAAGCACACGTTCCAAACACACTTTTGCAAACAAAATAATTCTCAACTAACCTATTTCTTAACCTAACCTATTTTTTACAATATATTTTTAATTTGTATTGTTCATTCTTTTTAACTGACATTTTTAATCCAGTTTTCATAAAAGAACGAACAATCAAATTCTTTTTACAATACAAACAATATCTATTTTATATAGAATTTCGCAATAGATAAATTCTAACATTCCACTTTCTAAATCTATTACTGAACCTTGCTTACAAGGTTCGAGTCTCAGCTAATTCTAATTTCATTTTCCACTTATCTAATGCTCTTCTTATTTACAGGAAAAGGGGACAGCCCTTTTGCCTGTAACATTCCTATCCTTCATATTTTTCAAAAAATGTACGCATTTTTTTCTCTATATCTATACAACTACTTGGCTAAGAAAGATCAGACCCCATAAAAACTTCTTTAGTCAGCCCTTTTCCAACTGACTTCATAATTATTTTCTTTAGATCAGAATCTCTCTCTGATTTTCCTGGCATTTCCTTTTTGGGTGTAGGCTATACCTCCTATGATTCATATCAGCTGCTTCATCCAGGCACCCTCATGCCGTAAACCGAGGTTTCATTTTACCTCTTCACGAAATCGACGACTTTCTTTCGCCTGGCTGTTCTACTAATTAGTTTATATATAAAACAAAATGCTGTTGTATTTGGGAACCGAACGTTTGATTCGGTCCCGAATTTTTTCCACATTTAAAATGTGATATGAAATTCCGGCACTTCTACAATACTGAGTGGTGATCACGATTTTGGTTTTCAGTTTGGAGACTGTTAAAATGAGGACATTTGATGATCAGTCTGAAGCACTTTTTCTCTCATCACCTCCTTTTCGATTGGCAATGGTTCAATAGCAGTGAATAGCGATCATCAAGTGCACACATCACAATGTGACCAGATGGTTAATTCGGATGGTGACCTGATGACTAAGCATTCTTATCAATCCCTTAACTGTGCCTAAATGTAAACGTAGAACTGCTCGCATATGGAACTCTCTTCTGACTACAATATGGTCATCTTCAAGTCCAACGTGAACAAGTTCTTGATGAGCCGTTGCCGGAAGTAATCCAATTTACCAAATTTACAGTGCTAACGATTACTACGATAGTGTCCCACTGACTAACACACACTCATTAACCCTTATCCTCAAGTGGCCTCAGGGCCTTGATAAGTGGTGAATTCTGTGTAAAAAAATCACATAAGTTGATTAAGTTTAATTCTTATAAATTTTGAAGCAATTAATGAGAATTCGTAGGCATTAAAACAAAAATCTTGCAATTTGGAATTGTGTTGAGTTATCCTCCTTATTGATGAAAACCAGGCAGTAGAATTTCCTGTAGAATTTCTAAATTCACTACAACCGCCTGGAATGCTACATCATGATCTACTATTGAAGAAAGGAACTTCAACTATATTATTCAGAAATATTGATCCACCTAAACTGCGCAATGGCACGCAGTTAGCAATAAAATCTTTGGAAATCATGATAATAACTGGAAATTTTATAGATGAAACTGTGTTAATTCTTAAGATTTCCCTTATTCCTTCTGACATGCCATTTCAGTTTAATCGTTCACAATTCCCAATAAAAATTAGTTTTTCCATGTCTTAAATAAAGCTCAAGGATAAAGCCTCAAATCTTTACTTTTCACATGGCCAGTTTATGTTGGTTGCTCAAGCATTGGAATTCCTGAAAACCTCTATATTTACACACCAGGTAGAGGTCACACTCCAAATGTTGTTTATGTAGAGGCTCTTCAAAATTAATGCCATAGGTACATTTACCAGTGTTCAGATAAGCACTGGTAGAAACTACATTTTTATTATTTCGTTAACAGAATAGATTACTAATGCCATCTTTATATATATTGCCCATTAAATAGTTTTCAGATATGCACTAAGATATAAAATAATTGTAATTCTTACACAATAGTTTGAAAGGAGAATGGTTAAAAGATAAAATATAAAAGATAAACAGAGGATTAGGGCTACCGGCGAGATCTTTATAAAATAAAACTCACCTACTGCTCCTACCTCATGGAGGATGCGAAAAAAAGTAGCCATTATGAGTTTATGCTTCGTTTAATCAATTTAGCAATTATGCATGAGGATAGAATAATCAAATATATTAAATACAATCTGGCAACACCTGGTACTTCAGCTAGTAAATAAATAAAATAAAATAACAACTCGTCGTTTATGTAAATATTTTATGTTTAATTAAAAGGACGTTTTATATTGGTTAAAATTAGAAGCTGTCTTTTGCGCTTGTATTAATTGAGTAGACGTTTTTTTTGTGTCAATGTCTAAAAAATTCTTTCAACAAGAAAAGTCAACAAAACTCTTTCAAAAGTAAAGAAAGTACTTTAAAAAGGCGTCGCTATTACCAGCGTTTTGAAAATGAAAAGTTACGAAAGAAAAGATATAGAAGGTCAACGCTAAGTGTTGATTTAATTGCACTTTATTTGAGTGTGTATATATATATATATATATATATATATATATATATATATATATATATATATATATATGTATGTATGTATGTATGTATATGTATATTGTTTTTAAAATATAATTACCCACTAAACAAATTGGTTAAAGGGAAAATTATTCCGACTCGCATTACCAATACAATATTCCAACAACCTGTGCATCGGAGGACGACATGGATGCATCCTCGTTCAAAGGACTGGCATCTTATTAACTTCGTCATAACAAAGCGGAAGCACACTTCAAAATAACTCGCTCTTTCCACACTTCTTGCTATCTTTCGGATCACACCCTTCTCAGAAGTAAACTGTCGTTGCATGTGCGAAGGCACAGAGTTAAAAAATCAACAGTCCCCAAACGCATTGATGTGTGGCCTCTTAAATCCAGGGAAAAGAGAACTGAGCTCTCCAATAAGCTTGATGAAAACCTTGAGGGTGTTGGTGTAACTGATGATGTTGAATCTTTTTGGAAAGCATTGCGAGAAGCAACTCAAGCTGTAGCAGTAGAAGTTCTTGGAATACCGAAGAAAACACCAGGATTGGTTTGACGAAAGTGACGATGAAGTTAAAGCACTGATTAACCAAATGCACTCATCTCACAAATCTTGGATTGAGGACAAAAACTCAACAGTGAAGCACACAGCCTACAAAAAGTGTAAAGGTGAGGTACAGCGGGCTCTCCGCGCTATGAAAGAACAATGGTGGTACAATAAGGCAATTGCACTGCAG
>NC_136508.1:42953693-42991193 GCF_053919585.1 Euprymna scolopes | reverse complement strand
CAGCAGATGCACCAGCTCAAATGTGACAACAATACTCCATACATGGGCGAATGGTGGTTTGTAGAGGTACAGGGTACTTTCGGGTTGACAGATCAAAATAGTACTAGTATAGAAATGAAAATTATTCAAAATCAGATGCGCTGGAACTGGAAACTTGGTTAGGATGGAAGGTTATGTTATGCTGGGGCAACATCGGATGGTCTTGCTGATAGTCGATTAAGCGATTAAGAACATCGACTATTATTATTAAAGTAAAATGTTAGATAATGAACATTACTATTGTGTTGTAAACTGTTATGTAGAAAAAGGTATGCAGAGATAATCTTATTGAAACAAAGGATTAAATATTTTGGTTAAGTTTGAAACGATAACAAAGAAAGGATGTGGTGAACATAAGTAGAGTGAGTTTTATAATATAGGAGTAAAAACAATAAATTTGGCCAGAAAACGTGACTGAAGGTCACGTACTGGTCTTTGTATGATCGAGTGACGTAAACACAAAAGAAATTGTTACGTATATACAAACAGAGTTAGGAGTAAGGGAGACAGAGCTAGAGAATTGGAGACAAACAAAGAGAGTTGGAGTGTTGAAGACAGGGCCTATATAGGGGTGAAGCAGAGTCTGAGACAAGAATGCAACAAGGAAACCGAAGACTCCTGGTCGTTTTGTATGCATAACCACTCATAACTGTGTTCCGCTGCCTTTTGTGTTATCCGTATTGTAAATGTCCTGTAACCCATGCCACACACACATCCGCAAGGATTTATGAACACTAGATAACATGTAGAAACTTCATTATATACACAACTCATCATATACCCAGCGCACTTTATATAACAACATTCCTATCATCCATTTTTTTCAAAAATGTATGTTATTTTAAACATGTCTGTATATTTTTCTACTGCCCCTATTCTTCGATAGGTCTATACAGCGCCTTGCATATATATAGACCTTATATCTGCCACAACATAACATTTTCACGTGAATGCTGTTTGATGTCAGTCTCAAAAGAATAGTTACATATATACAAGAGAGTTAGGAGTTAGAAGGAGACAGAACTAGAGAGATAGAGAGCTAGACGGACGAACATAGATTGGAGACAGGGCCGTAATTGTCCTGTATGGGGGTGAAGCAGAGTCTTAGACAAGAATGCAATCTTTCAACACGGAAACATAGTGAAATAAAAGATGTCTAAAATATAACCGAAGGCTCCTGGTCGTTTCTTTAGAAGAAATGTTTATTCAGTTTTTGGCAGATTCATCAACCAAGCTCGGGATGAACAAAGGTATTATTTCTTTATTGGTAAGATCTAATAACCACCCAGATTTGTGTTCCGTCCCCTTTGTGTGATCGTATTGTAAATACCATGTAACCCATGCCACAACCATATCCGCAAGGATTTATGAACACTAGATGACACGAAGAAACTTCACTATATACACGACTCATCATATACCGAACCCACGTTATATACAGCGCATTATATATATATATATATATATATATATATATATATATATATATATATATATATATATATATATATATATATATATATATATAAACCAACGTAATAGGCTGATGCGAAGAAAGTGGGCTCTCTCTACTGTACTAGAAAACTACTTACGCCTAAAATTATTCTCTATAAGGCAACCATTCGTCCATGTATGGAGTACTGTTGACACATTTGGGCTGGTGCATCTGCTATTAGTCTCTCACTCCTGGACAGAGTTCAAAAGAGTCGCCAACTGGATAGGTCCTAAACTGTCATCTAAGTTTCAGCCTCTGTCTCATCGACGAAATGTTGCATCTCTCCGTCTGTTCTACAAGTACTTTAATGGTGAATGCGCTGACGAACTATAAGCACTTGTACCCTCTCGACGTAAATACCCCCGACAAACCCGACAAGTAGCTAAATCCCACGGCTACACTGTAGAGATCCCTACTTCAATAGTTTCTTCCCCAGAACTGCTAGACTTTGGAACTCCCTTCCGAGATTCTGCTTTCCCAACTGTATTGACATGCAGAAGTTCAAGTATAATGCGAACAGGCATCTTGCTACTCATCTCCCTTCATAATATCCCTGCAACTTATGTCTCCGATATTAGGCCCCTACTTCAAAGTGACACTGTGCCTTGTTTGGGGTGAAAATTAAATTAAAAAAAAAGAAATTAAAAAATAGGAGGAAGACCTCCTAAACCACTGTTTTATGGCGAGATAAGAAGTAAAAGGCCGCAACATTAACCAAGAAGAAGGTTTAAGGATTCTCTGAAAAAACAACTTGAAGAACGCATAAACGAAGGATCGATCACTGAAAAAAACCACCAGAGAAGTCTTAATATTTTTGAAGAGCGGCGTGTAAATCTTGCTGTCTTAAAACGTGTTTTAAGGAAGCTGGACGAAAATATAATGTCAGAGAAAAAAAAAACAGGAACTGAAGTGCACTGTTTGTGGCAGATACCTTTTTATCGAAAGCTGGTTGTATAAATCATCTGAAATCACACAATCAAAGAGATGAATGGAAATCAGATGAGGAGGCTATTATAGCACATCCTGCAACACAAAGTTGTCATATTTGTGGTCTGATCTGAAAATTAAGAATAGCTTGACACGACATTCGAGGATTCACAGTATTATCATGTGATCACCTTTACAGGAAGGGAAATTTTTATGTCACATATGTGTAATTTCATGTATGACTACAGCTGAATTAAAAAGCCACCTACGTGCACACAGCCACGCAACACTAAACTGAAGAAATAGAAAACTGTCAATAAAGAGGCAATCATATATATATATATATATATATATATATATATATATATATATATATATATATATATATATATACTAGCATTTCAGCCCGGCGTTTCCCGGGTGTTTGGATATGTCTGTTGAACAAAAAAAAAAAAAAAAAGCAAAAAAAAAGAAAATGTGATAGGAAGGCAGGCTCGAACCCGTACCGCGAAGGAGGTAAAGTACGGGATAAAAACCTAACGTCTATGCTGTTACGATCACCGCCAAACCGAAAGCGACATTTTTTAAAATTAAGGCTAGACAATCTAAAGGAGAGGATAACTTTAAAAAATACCGGAAAAAAGTACATCCCCCCTGTAGAAAAGTGCCTAGTAAGATATTAATGTTTTTAGCCAAGTTTTCGATATTTGTCGTATGAAAGGTCGAATTTTAAAACGATACTGATCTTGGTAAAATCCGTCGCCTCTATTGAAAGTTTTAGGCAGACATGCATACATACATACATACATACATACATACATACATACATACATACATTTATATATTCGCAACGAAAAATTTTCGACCCAAACTGATGAAAAAGCTTGCCATATCTCTGAATACCCTATATTTAAAATTTCAAATATTTAGAACAGAAACTGTCTGAGTAATTTGGAAGAGACCGCAGAGGTCAATTTTTTAAAAACCTTAACCCCTTTTTTGACCCCTTAAAATTTATTGTTTTGAGCTCAAATCAAGTTATTAAGTTAGATCCATGTCCAAGGAACCTATATCAAAAATTTCAATTGTTTAGACTCAAAATTGTCGGCGGAGTTTGGTAGAGTTCTCGAAGGTCAAATCGTTGAAGTTTGACCCCTTAATCGCCAAATTTGTGGTCGAAAACCGATCACATCGATTTTCTCAAATCTCAGTACCCTGTATATCAAATTTCGAATCTGTAGACTTAAAATTGATAGAGTTATTGCGTATGGAAATGTACACACACAGACACACAGACAGACACTTTCACTTTTATAGATATATAAGATAGACAGATATATTCAGACAAGTATTGTTGAATAGCATAGAATGTTCTTGCTTAATAAGCTTTTTTTTGTTTGTAATTTTTCAATCTTTCGAATTGTCGTTCTTATTTCTCGGTTGAATCTGCATAAGAAAGTTCCATAGTCGTCTTGATCAAGCAGATTTTTTTTTTTTCAAAATGTTCGAAATTCTGTGCAGAGTTTGACAGAAAACATTCCGGTGTCTGACATGATAGACCTGAAGAAGGTCGGAGGTTACATTGACCAAAATGTTCTAAAAATAACAATTAGGATGAAAACAGTAGTCTGAAGAATTTAAATAATACAAATATCAAAATCGATGTGTATTTTGTCTTCTATTTGTGGTCTTTGACGATTTGGAAAACATACAACATTACCGATTCGAAGATTTAACGTATGAATCGTTTCTGAAATCTAATCCCGCGAGCGGCATTAAAGAAGAAAGGTTAATAAGATAATTGGTGGCGTGAGCATTTTGGAACGTAAGGGTGTCTGGGTTGGTTACCTTCAGTACATTGGGTGGGAGCGGCCTAATATGAGGTGGGGCGGGGAATGGGGGTAGGGCAACTGCATAGCCATCTTGCTGTGAGTGGATAAAGACAGCTGGTAAGACTATAACCCTAATAACCACACACGCGGCGTGGCCCCAGCCGAGGGCACCACCAGGGGAGATTACTAATTAAAACTGTATGAACACACAACTGGATATCGCCATGTGCTCGTGCAGGCGTACACGCATACACAAATAGACGCCAACTCACTCACGCATGCTTTTTTTTTTTGTCTTTATAGTTGAACCAATAAAGAATTTCAAAAGCGCACACAAAGCAAATCTATGACTTCATGCTGAATATGTAATCACACATGTCGCTGTGTATGTGTGTTTGTTTGTGCATTATAAGGAGAGAATAAAGGACAAGTGAAGTAACCCAGAGAATGGAGTGACGCTCTTCCCCACACCTCGTTGTAGCAACTGATAAAAAGGGAGCCTTTGAGTCGCTCAAGACTATATTTGGCCACTTACTAAGTGTGTGTTTATGTGTGTTCGTGTTAGCATTATAAGGGGAGAATAAAGGACAAGTGGAGTAACCCTGGTAATGGAGTGACGCTCTCCCTCACACCTCTGTGCAGCAGCTAATAAAAAGGGAGTCTTTGGGTCGCTCTATACTATAGTCGGCCACTTACTGAATGTGTGTGTGTGTGTGTGTGTGCCTGTTAGCATTATAAGGAGAAGATTAAGAACAAGTGGTGCTTTCCTCTACATCCTGGTGTAGTAGCTAATGAAAAGGGAGCCTTTGAGTCGCCCTCTACTATATACTTATTATTTTCCCTCCTCCCCCTTTTCTCTCTCTTTTTTCTCTCTCTCTCTCAAATATGGGTTAAATATTACTAATGGCTGTGGTGATATTCTCTCTTACTTTTAATGAACTGTCTCCTATCTTCTGTTATATAGTTTGTTTTCTTAACTTTCAGTTTTGAGAGAGAGAGAGAGAGAGAGAGAGAGAGAGAGAGAGAGAGAGAGAGAGAGAGAGAGAAACCAGGGTGGATTAGCAAACTATAAAATAAAATCTGAGAATGAGGTCAAACATGAGAGAGGGCGGAGGTAATAGGTAGAAATTTCGTAAGAGATAAATCTCTTGAGTAAATTGCAACTAATTAGAACCATTAAAAGATATTTTTGTTTCAGACATAACTCAATCCTAAGAATAAGAAACATTTTAATGTATTTTGTGTGATTCATGATCAGATGCAGTTTTAAAGTTCGTTTTATGTGCTGGCATATGTTGGCTGTCTTTACACAGTTATTCTTACAAACTAACCTATCTCTGGCCAGGTTTTTATTCATCCTTCTTTCCCTCGTGCCCACTTTTATCATCTCATCCCATGTATTCCTTAACCTTATCCTATAAACTAAACTTGCTACCTCAACTGTTCTACAACTACTAACCAAAGAAATCTAATTGATGGAAGTCCAGTGTATCTCGGAAACGTTGTAGGTGAAAAAAAAATGAATTGTTTTGTCTGAAATAAGAAATTGAGTAGCTATATATGTTTCAGCTAACATCATATATTTTTTTTTCAAGAGTGTGTGTATTGTATGTGTGTGCATGTATGTATATAAGTATGTATGTGTGTATATGTGCGTATGTGTGTACATGTATGTATGTATGTGCATGTGTGTATGCGTGTGTGCATTATCTTGCCTCTCTTTTGTGAGTGAAAGAGCGCTCATCGGAACTCGTGTGCGAGAGTCGTTCATGAATATCTACTTTTGTGTCTGCCGAAGGCCTTCAGTCCAAAAGGTCTATGTTAGATTTGAGACATATGCACATCCGTTGGTTATAATAGGAAAAATCGCAGGAAAGAGAAAAAACTATCTGATTGGGTTTTTATATTATTTGCAAGAATTCAGAACGAATATTCCTATGCTTCCATGTGATGTAGCTAGGTTGAACAATAGTAGTTTCTCGTCAGCCAAGAAAAACGAACTCCCAACACAAATTCGTTTGTTAGAAAAATATAAAATTATTATTTTATTTCTTGCCTGGTTTGCGCACTTACAACCAGTAGACAGAGGGGGAAGCAGGAGAAAGCAGATTCAGCGGTGGACGGCTTTTGTTGCTGTCGTTTATGGACTGCTTGGCTCTTGTCTTCGCCTGATTATATATTAACCTGTTTTCTATCAGATGATTCAACCTCGACAGCTGTAGGGTCAATTATTTGACATATTCACTTCCAGCGACGTCAGTTTTGACAGCTTCACCTTATCACATGGTGCATTTTAGCTTCAGACCCTCCTTCGTGTGTGTGCGTATGCATGTGCACAGTCTAAACATGCGACATTCAGTTGTTTGAAAGAAATTAGAGATTTAGTCCAATCGACAGTCAATACTTAAAAACAATATTCACTGTTGCATTCGTTTCCCCGATATCTTTCTAGTTAGAATTCTTTCTAGAATGAGATCAGGTACTTACAGAAGAAACCATATGAAGGTTGCCAACATCCCTAAGTGAAAGAGTTTCTGTGCAATAAACTGGATTCAAACTTAATACACCCAGCCGTGCTGTTAACCACTCAGCTACTGTCACTTCTCTGTTGTTGAGGTTGCTGGGAAAATCGTTGGATCATTCTACTGCACCAGAAATATCTGACATCTGATGCAATTCTCTATAAGAGTCAGATATGTCAGAAATTGGAGAATTGTTTAGTAGATCCTAATCAGAGCACTCTTTCTTGCTATGACAGTAAAAAGTCTATTTCGCAATCTAGCGAAAGATGACCTTTTCTGTTTTCTACAACCTTTTCCTCACAGAAAATCTTCAGGTTCTGCCTTGTAAGATTTTCACAGCAAGAACTCGTTATATTACCACAGTAGCAAAGCTGTGTCTAGCATCAAACTGAATTGTCAGTTTAAGTCTCCATGTTCTTATTGCATTTTAAATCAAATTGGTAATCTTGCTTGATATTGTATGCATTTTTATGCATTCTATTATCCATGCTTGAGGGATCCTGTCGTATGCTTTCTTGCAGTTGATCCATGCCATGGCTATGTTCTTTTTTCTAATTTTTACCTCCTTGAGGATCTCATGGTTTATGTATAGTAGGTTATCGTTTCTTCTTTTTCCTTTTTGGCAGCCTTTATGGTCCTCAGGAAGTACGAGTAGTCCACAATTATTAAGAGAGTGGTAAATTTGTTCTCTCAGATAATAATAATAATAATAATAATAATAATAATAATAATAATAATAATTATTACTATTATTTTGTCATCATTATTTTTATAATTATTATTTTATTGTGATTATTATTATTATCATTATTATTATTATTATCATCATTATTATTTTTTATTATTATCATTATTATTATTATTATCATTATTATTTTTATTAATATTATTATTATTATTATCATTATTTTTATTATTATTATTATTATTATTATTATTATTATTATTATTATTATTATTATTATTATGCTTGTTTCTTCCTTACTTAGTCTGTACGTTACACTTCAAAAAGGGCCAAATACAATTTTTGATGCCAAACTGCTTCAAAAAAAGCCAAATTCACAAAATTTCGTTATAAAAAGTCCAATCCGACAAGCTTAGCTAAGAACATGAGAGTGACCTTTCTTTGCTATAGAACATTGCCAAGAGGTGCTGGACTGATGAGTCAATTAAAGACTGTCTCTCGCAGTGTAATTTTACTATTTGCATTGAACTATGTAGCACAATATTACTTTATGAGTATTTATTTGTGCTTAATTATTTATCTCATTTGAGTCAGTTCTATATATATATTCTATAATATATCACAGTATTTACAAAGAATAGTGTTGTGAGATCGAAACTAACCTGTTTCATGGACCCTTCCAGTACTATATCACTATGTGAGATAACCTTCTTAGGGGAGTAGTATCGTAATACCGTAGAGTCAGCAGGAGTACTAGTCGTGCGCAGCATGTACAACTATCCATATTGGGCACCATCGGATCGTAAGCTCCGCTTACCCTTTATCCTATCCTTGTAATCTTTTGAGTGAATATATCTTTCTTACACCTAATCCTTATTCTGTTTTCCTTTCCGTGATCCCAACCTTGAGTCCACATCAAATAGCAAAGTCTCTCGGCAAGTATTCGTTTATATTGGACTTGAAAACAATCGTGTAGTTCGCTTATAAGCAGTCCTAAGCATTGTGTTCCGTAGATGAGAAGTTCTTAGAAAGAAACTTTTTTCATGGAAGTTTGTTTGATTTTAGATATGCAGAGGAAAAAAAAAGGAAAGTTATTTTCAAATGGTGATAGAGGGACGAGTTTTTGCTGTGAATGTTTTACGAGGGAAGGGAATAGAGATTTGAGCTCATTTTAGCACTTTCCATGGAAGTAATGATAGCGCAGAAAAAGACTAAAAATGTTTCTTCTGTCAGAAAGATGTTTAGGGAAGAAAAGGGGATATTCCCCACTAGATTTCAAAGTCAGTTCTGTATTTCAAAGCAAGAAAGAGTGCTACATCTTAGGACACACATGAGGTTTATATAGTATCGTTAATCTATTCTCTGGGAAGCGAACTACATCTATACCACATGAATAGTATTTTGAGTGTCGTCCGCACTGAGGATTGTATCGTGGGGAAAGACGTGCTTCTACCAACAATAGGTTCCCGTTCGGTGATAGCTGACAATGAACAATGGCACGAAGAGGAACAGCTTGTTGGTGAGAGTACCAGAGGAGAAAGCAGTAAAAAAAAAAAAAAAAAAAAAAAAAAAAAAATGGGGACAAGTATCGTTGTGATAAAAAAAAGAACTCTAGAATCTCCTCTTACGTTACCCGGAAGTAAATTACTTCCCCTTGTGAATTTTTAATTTTAGACAGACACGGTTCTTGCATAGTTCTTAGTAAAATAAAACTTTTTCAAGTAAATTTTGCACATTCATTGCGATCATAACGCAAAAATTAAAGAAACATGAGCAACATGATACCTTATTTCGTCCGTTTGCATATAAGTTACGGGATACCTTCAATAGGTTTCCAGACGTTTTTCGCTTGGGCACCTTTCTTGATAGCACATCCATGAAACTCTTAATTTCGAAGTGATCTCTTCCGTCTGCAATGCATTTCTACTATTCAAAAAAAAAAAAAAATCTGGAACGCCCCATGGAAACCATCTAGTGTGAGCGTGTCAATAACGCTCATCACAGGCTCGTTTATCTGTTTATCACATAACCACAGTCTCTTAAGTTTTTCTTGAGTTTAGAGAATAACCAAAAGTCAAATAGTCTGTGACAAGGATGGAGTTGTGAACTGGTGCATTCACGCAAATCTTCCACGCGAATAATTGCGTGTATAGTTCACACATTTACGTTAAACTGTACATTTATTGTCCCAACATTACCAAATAATGCCTATACACACACATACGCATATACACACGCATATGTGTGTATATATTCATACATATAAACACATCTATACACGCGCATATGTGTGTTTATATGTGTGAATAGTACGTAATGAGTAGGTGGGGGTAATCCAGCAGCTGTAAGCAACGTCAAGATGATATCAATTAGCCTCCCTCCCAGTTGACACTGGGGGCAATTATATCACCTTGGCAAAGTTCAACGCACTTACTGACCCAGACCTCTGGATGTCCAACAACTTGGAGATGACGATGACGACGATATGAAGGATGATGAAAATCCTGTCTTTTTCTCTTTATTCGATGTGAGTATATTGCTGTGATCTTAAGAGTAATACTATTTTGCTTTATATTTTTCTCATGTTGCTTATATATGTGTGTATATATGTGTATATATATATGTGTGTGTGTATAAATTACACGCACACACACGCAAACACACATACATACATATTGAAATAAAATTATTTAATTTTGTAATTAAATATAAACATTAAGTTCCTTAAAATAGCTCGATACTGCAATAACAGAGTTATAAAATTTCCCTATATATATATATATATATATATATATATATATATATATATATATATATATATATACTAGCAGAAGTATCCGTCGTTGACTGGGTTCAAAAACAGCCTACAGAAAATGGACTGTGATTGATGAAAGTATGATAGATTATGAAAAGGAGGGGGTTGTAAAGAGATAGTTTTGATGCTCAAAAATTTTACCCTAAGCAAAATATGATGAAAGTAAAGATAATTTTCGCGAAAATATATTTTTTTTATATCAACTTTGTTTCCATTCGTAGCCAAGAGTGACCAACAAAATGTTTCCTTACAAAGAGAAAATGTTATATATATATATATATATATATATATATATATATATATATATATATATATATATATATATGTATATATATATATATAATATACAAGAAATAAATGTTACCATAGTCAATAAAAGTTACTTTTATGATAGAAAAGTTCATTGGTTTGTATTTTTAAGTAGTTTGTAAAAATAATTTTTTTTTTAATTCAGGAACCGGTTTAAAAAAAAATCAAAATGGCAGTGACTTTGAAATGGAGAGCCCCGTTTTCAATTTGAAGGAGGGGCACCCGAGCATTCTGTGTTAACAATTTAAGAGAGTTCCGTCAACGTAAGGAATATTTATAAACATATTTTAATGTTTTCCGTTATTTTGTGCTTGAGGAATATTCGATTATGGCATGCGTAGTTTATATAAAAATTCATTTAAGTAGTTATCGCCTCAAATTTCGTTTTTTTTCGCTGAAATTATTTACAGTAAATAGCATTAAAAACTATTTCAAAACAAAAAAAACATGAACTGAACTTTTATTGACTATGGTAACATTTAGTTTTTCGGGTAGTCGTTAGTTGGCTTTTCTGCTAAACACTCTTACTAAATAATATCGACGAAATATCGAAAAACAAAGAAACAAAAACAGTTTTGAAAAATAATGAAGCTTTACTTACTTTAGTAAAATAATCCGAAACAGCAAAATGGGAGACAAAAAAAGTAAACACGTAATTACTTTAGTGTTTTAAAGCAAAGAATCGATATAAATATGAATAAGAAGAAAATGGCGCCCTTTTCAAGCAGAACAGCTTCGTTTCAGTTTTACAGTATCGAACGATGTAGTATTGCGCCGTCGCATTCAGGGTTGTACTATTGTAATGTAAAGAACACACAGAAAGGGTTGTAATCAACTGAATTCCTTCTAGTACACTGACAAAAAAAGCTTTAACAGATATATAAATAAAATAAAATAAAAAGGTTATGCAAATGTTTTTAAAAAGACATGTAATCACGTGAGCAGGATTTTTCCTTCTTTTGACACGATAACAAGTAACGTTCTTATTTTTTATTATTTATCTATTTATCTATTTTCGAAAGAGTGCCACGTGCAAGTGGAAAAGGGAAAAAACAGTTATGTAAAATTTGTGTCGAGAATTGTTTAAAGTTCCGACTTTTTTTTGCTTTCACTTTAATAAGAACGTGAATTTATGAGGTGAATTTATTCGACACAATATGATTCAACTCAAAAAAATAAATAAAAACTAACGTGAATTAAGATTAAAGTTAAGGTGTTATTGTGGATCCTCACCCGTTGTAAAAAAACGTTGTTAAACTTTGTGACATATTTACATTCTATGGAGGTCAGGTGCGAACGAACACCCAATAATTTTATTATACTATATTTCTTCAAACTGAAACATAATTAGCAAAGTATACTTACGCAAATAGATATGAAATATAAAGTTTGTGCCATATTTTCAGGGAGTACAGGCGCGAACGCAGACCCCATAATCAATTTTATTATACCATCCCTATTTAAGTTGAAACATACTTATCAAAGTATTCTTATGTACATCTATATCAAAACCCCTTGTAAACGTTTTTTTTTTTTCATTTTTTATTTCCATACTTTGGGGGCTAGGCGCATTATCATTATATGTAATCAGTTTTTTTAAAATAGTCAACCATATAGGAGTCTATTCGTGACTACACACACACACACACACACACACACACACACACACACACACACACGCATACATACGCAGACGTTCAGTTTTATATTATAGATATAATTATTTCAATTGATATAATTATTTTCACTGCTAGACAACGTCGCAGCTCAAAAGAGCCATGCGAGGTGGGCACTCTGCCAACTGAGCAAACACGCCGCACACATAAGAAAGTCTACTAGCTGACACAGATCAAGCAAATCGCGGCGAAATCCGACAGTGGGTTGAACCTATCTCGTACCGAACAAGGGACGTGATCATCGTAACCAGCTATAACCCAAGCCGACGTCTCATACTAGTAAAAGCGATGCAATCACGACACGCTAACCTAGCAAGCAATCAGAAATTCTTCTAAATATGAGAGAATATATAATGATTTCCAAAGCCAGACAATATATATATATATATATATATATATATATATATATATATGTGTGTGTGTGTGTGTGTGTGTGTGTGTGTGTGTGTGTGTGTGTGTACTAAAAGTTATAACTATAAGCTTTACTATATTAACTTTTTAAGATACAAATTAATAATTGATTTGATACAACCAGGAAGTACATAAAACTCCATAAAAATCCATAACTTAACTAAGATTAAAAGATGTCTAGATGCGATATATATGCATACGTATGTGTATTTTTCTGTATACTTGTTTATATGTATGTTTTTTTTTTTTTTACACAGTGATCACCACTTATCAAGGCCCGGAAGCCACTCAGGGATAAGGGTTATTGCAAGTACATTACGTTAGTGTGGAGATTTGATGAAGTGTTTACTTAAGGGGGCGGTTCATTAGGAATTTGTTAACGTTGGACTTGAAGACATCCAAGTTGTAGTCAGGTGGGAAGCAGGCAGATGGAACAGAGTTCCACAGGCATGCAGTTCTAAGAAATAAGCTTTGTTCATGGAATCCACGTTTTGATTTAGGCACAGATAAAGAGTGGGGGAAATTTTTCACAGTGGATTCAGCTAGACGGGTGTTTTTCGTGAAAGATTGGCGAGGGGGGGGGGACCAGAGATTGGAGTTCAGACGAGCACCTGCCATGGAAATAACGATAAAACAAGGATAGGCTCGCAACGTCTCTTCTGTGGGAGAGAGGTTGCAGGGTAGAGAAAAGGGCATTCCCCACTAAGCCACGAAGGCTATTTTGTATCTGTCAAGGCAGGATAGGCTGTTTTTAGCAGCTCCTGCCCAGATATGGCAACAGTATTCCATCCTTGGACGTACTTGGCTTTTATATAGATAGAGAATTGCATCAGTAGGGAGATATCTTCTGGAGCGGTAGAAGGATCCCACCATCTTTCCAGCGACCTTGGCAACAGACTTAATGTACGTGTTCCATTTCAGATCAGGAGTAAAGGTCAAACCCAGAAGCTTGTCAAAACACGGGGCCTCACTCAGACGAGAGCAATCCATCACAATTGATGCCAGATGGGGATCAGAGCGTTGATGATGTAAGGATAGGAGTTTGGTTTTGGATGTATTAAAGGTAACCAGCCATCTCTTCCCCCACTGAACCACGCGCTCGAGATCAGAGGAGAGAGAATCAGAGAGAACTTTGTCATTTATAGCCTTTGATGTGTTTCCGTAGATGGTCGTGTCATCAGCAGAGATGTCAACGAATGATTTAAGTATGTGTTTAGGGAGATCATTGATGTAGATCAGGAAGAGAGTTGGGCCCAGGATTGATCCCTGAGGGACTCCAGCATTTATATTGCAGGCCTCCGATTTTTGTCCATCTACCACTACTCTTATGAGCCTATCGGAGAGAAATGATTTAATGATTGAGAAAACATTTCCAGTTATACCGTAGCTGGAAATCTTGTGAAGTAGACCCTTATGCCATACCTTGTCGAAGGCTTTTGATATGTCAAGAGCAATTGCCCTAGAAAGGAAGCCTTTGTCAAGAGATTCAATAATCCTGTGGGATATAACCGTCAGCACATCTGCAGTAGATCTTGCAGAGCGGAAACCATATTGTGCGTCACTAAGAAGGTTATTCCTGCTGAGGTGGTTGACTATTTCTCTATTTAATATGGACTCCAGCAACTTACTCATAACACACAGGAGACTTATTGGTCTGTACTGAGAGGGAGATGACTTATCACCTGAATTCTTAAATACAGGGCAAACTGATGAGGTCTTCCAGAAAGTCGGAAAGCACTTCTCTTTAAGGCAGCGCTTTAATAGTTTCGTAAGTATGGGAGCAAGTTCTGGTTGAAGCTTTTTTAACACTATAATTGGGATGCCATCAGGGCCAGTTGCTTTACTGGAATCTAGGTTCTTGATTAGCTTGGCGACCTCATGCACGGATATTTGTATGTTACCTTGCGTGTTCTGTGTTATAGGAGGAAATATGGAGAGTTGATGGCCTTCGTCACATAGGGTAGAATTAGCTGCAAAGTTCTTTGCAAATAGTTTGGCCTTGTCTGACGCTGACGAGATGACCTCTGGTCCATTGATAATGGTTGGGATAGAACGCACACTTCTGTTCAGGATCCTATTTGTTATTTGCCAAAACTGGTGGGAACCAAGCCGCTGATCAACTACCTTGGATTTAACAGACTGGGCATATAGCTCTCTTGCATTTTTTATTACTCTTTTACAGTGGTTGCTGGCGTACCTGAAAGCAGCTTTAGTCTCAGTGCATCTATTACGTTGGTAGCTATGGAAAAAGTGATTTCTGTGTGCCATAGCAGCAGCACATTCTAGGGAGAACCATGGCTGGCTGTTAGTTTTTTGTTGGAATTTTTTAGATGATATGAATTGGTCTATGCCTACAATTAACCATTCGGTCAGATCTGATACTATAGAGGACACTTCCTTTTTAAACATGGAGTGCAGAGGTAAATCAGATATGAATGTGCGGAAGCTATTCCAGTCAGCCATAGAGTATCGGTATACAGTACGGTGGAGGGGTATGTCTGGGGGCTTCTTACATTTCGTTTTTATCTTAACTGATACGACGGAGTGGTCGGAGGATCCTAGAGGAGAATGAACGGAACATGAACATAGCTCAGGGGAAGTTGACAGAAAAAGGTCTAAGAGGCTTGCATATTGACCGGTTGTATCGGGCACATGGGTGTGTTCGCGAACAATCTGAGTGAGGTCATAAGCAATGGCAAAATCATGACAAAACCTCCCCTCATCATCTGTCTTATTTGAATGGGTCAGCCATTCCACGTTATGGACGTTGAAGTCACCACAGATGTGGATGTTAGCCGAGGGATGTGAAGACAGTATGTGGTCTATTTTCTCAGATATGCTCTTAAAGATAGTAACTCTGCTGTTGTTGGGCCGATAGAGGGCAAATATAAATGCAGTGGTGTTAGCAAGCGCAACCCTGAAGCACATATAGGGTAAATTAGGATCTTCCCTAGAGATATCCCTGCCACACAGGAAGCCATCCTTAATGTAGGCACATATTCCATGCCCATGGCGATCTTGGGGGTCAGATTTAGCTGTTAAATTAGAGTATCCGTTAATTATGAACTCATCTAGGGAAGTGGTCGGCCCTATTCCAGTTTCACTTAGAAATAATATGTCCGGTTTCGTCTCCTGTAATTGTGTTTCAACCTCTGGAAGGTTGGAACGTAGACCCCTGATGTTGGAGAAGGAGACCTGGTAGTAGGGGTCTACGTTGGAAGATGGGGTTCTAGGGTTAATCGAGTTTTTATTCTGGAGATATTTCATGTTGAGGTTTTGGGATTTGTGGAATAGGTCGGCATGTATGTATATATGTCTGCATATATATGCTTGTGCATGTGTAGGTATATATGTCGTATGGTTTGGTATATTTCATATGTAATATGTGTATATGAATATATTTGTGTGTACATACATATATATATATATATGTGTGTGTGTGTGTGTGTGTGTGTGCTGTATAAGTATTGATATTGTGTATTTCTATGTATGTATCTATGTGGATATTGTGTATTTCTATGTATGTATCTATGTGGATGTTGTGTGTGTGTGTGTGTGTGTGTGTGTGTGTGTGTGTGTGATTGAGTCTAATTTAAAAACAATGCTTTTCCTCTATATCTACCATTCTATGTATGTATGCATGTATGTATGCATGTAGGGAGAAGAAAAGAAGAGATACATGAGCACACAGACGGACAGAGAAACACAAAACAGTCTGAAACCCAAGAGGTTTACATTGATATTTTAATGTTTGAACAAAAATAGGAAGAAATTAAGTAAATTAAGATAAACATAAAAAAGAATTTTCGTTTATTTATTTTTAAACATAATGTGTGTATATATAAATTAACGAAAGACACCAGAATCTACAGTAAGCGTTTAAAAAAAATAAATTATTATTGTGTGTGTGTGTGTGCGTGTAGACAATCCAGACAAACAGCGTGTCCTTTCGCCTTGTCTCGCACCTAGAACCATCATAAATTTATAAGGCCAAGCTTTTGCTGAAGAGATTCCACTTAGCTTATCTCCAGCATCTGCTTATCTGTCTCCAGGTGTATATGTACGTACGTCTATAAACGTGTTTGTGCGTATCCTGTGTGTGTGGGGGTACATGTAGAAGCATATGTGGTAGTGTGAGTGTGTATATGCATGCATGTTCACATGTGCGAGTGTGTTCGTGGGATGCATGGGTGTCTAATTCAAAGTTTTATGAAAGACTTGCTTTTGAATAGAGGCCACACAAGTTGTTGACCATTCCAAGTCAAAAATGTTGAAACGGTCATATTCAAATAGATCTTAACCTTATTGACTATACCCGTGCTCTTCCTGCTGCTAACCTTGCCCGCCCTACACTCACATTTCCATCATTCACACTGAGAAAGACCAAATTTCGGTCGAAATTATGTGCTTTTAAAAGAAACATTCTTGTTTATTTTTCAAAAGATTTTTTTGTATTCCTACACGTCAACACATAGGAAATAAATACAGAAAAGATATAAACATTTATATATTTTTCGTATTGATTTTTTTTATTCATACATTTTTACATATATATATTGTTTTAACAAAAACCAAGACATCAAGGAATGGATTGATAGCAACCAATAGTGTATTACATCGTTAGTTACAATTGTTTCAAGACTATTCGGACAAATTCAAACATTATGTCGTTTGAAAATTTTCACAAAAACAGCCCTTCGTCAGACTTATTGAATGAAAAACACGTTAACAATAAAAAAAAAACATTATGGAAACCATTTCCCTTATAAAGAAAAGAAAACAAGCAAAAATATTTTACCTATATCTCATCCTTGCAAATTTTTACACACACACACACACACACACACACACACACACACACACACACACACACACACACACACATATATATATATACATATAAGGAATATACCTAATACACCCATATAATTAAGTATCCCATTCGTTTAAATCTACCACTAACAACTAGATAAGCCCATATTACCACTCTTCCATAATAACACCAAGCCAACTAATAATATAGTTCAAAGTACATACTTTACAAGGTATAAAAAATATTAAGAGGAAATGTCGTTTTTATAATGATAAATTAAGTTCTTAAAAAATACACTATAAAATTTTAGAAAAGGCTATCAAACTGTAGAGATTAACGGTGAAATTGGGCCAATTTTAAAATTATTTGGAAAGTCATTCAAAAATGTTTTAGATTTATATATCAAAACTTAAATAAATAAAAAAAATTAATATGTTTAATAAAAGAAAATAAATGAAATTAAATAAGTAAATAATAATAATTATGAATTGCAATAAAAAAAACTGATATATAAAAATAGTAATAAATAAATACATTATAGAAATTTCAAACACAATCTATACATGTACATATGCTTGTGTACGTGCTTTTGCGTGTATTTCTGTATGTGTATGTATATATATATATATATATATATATATATATATATATATATATATATATATATATATATGTAGTTGTGTGCGTGCTTATATGTGTATATATATATATATATATATATATATATATATATATATATAAACAAAATAAAGGCTAAAATAAGAACTATTTGATAAGCTTAAATATTTTAATTTATTAACATATAAATTATATAAATAAATTCCCAACTTGGTATAACTGAAAAAGTCATTGTTAATTTCAAAACAAAAGGTATATGTTGTGGTGGCACCCACTCATTTACATATGTGGATAATATTACACATAAATAGCAAGACTCGGTTAGTCTGAGGTGTGTTAACCAGAAGCCACCGAAGGCCGAGCCGAGAGCAGATATGTCCTCCAGCCAAGACTCTCTTACTTGACAACCATTATGTAAATATACTGTAAATATACTTTTCCTAATACACTTCTTATTGATCTACCTATGTTTGTTGAGTCTTCATTTGTATTGCCTTATATGTTATTTGGTTCAACCTGCAAACATAACAGCTGGCGACGAAGATGAACGTCAAACATAACAATATAATTAAAAAAAAATTAAAAATATGGATAAAAAATGAACGAAAAACGTCATGTTTTATAGATAGATAATATGACTCAATTTATTTAATCCTTTTTTTCCATAGCCGAGACACTCTTAAATGACTAGAATTATAAAATTGTTATCATCTTCCTGACACCTTCGTTTGTTAGATGTCAACGGTTTCCACCCCTCCCTTGTCCATTTCTCCTTCTTAGTAAATGCATACCTCCCTCTATATCTTTATATTATATTACCCTTCCCCTCCTACCACTCTCTCTAATCCTTCCCCAAAGATATCTTTTTATTCCTACCCCTTATTAAACTGAAATTTAAATTTTGTAATTAAATTTAAATCCATAAGATCATTAACCTTGCTTCACGCCAGTCATGGCGAAGTATATTTTCTCTCCTCTTAAATTGAAAATGGTCTTGAACCCTTTTTCAATTTTTGGATTTTTAAATCATGATTATGATGATTGAAACAGTCTGCACACCATACCAAGACATGACTGTATTTAAATAAAGAATAATAAAAAAAATATAACTTGCTCTATTTGATTGAGCACTATCAACGACCCTTGTTGAAATTCAATTATTCTTAATTTTTGGAATGAAATATAACGAGGTTAATTCAAGAGTGCTCAATATCGAAATAGAGCAAGTTATACTTTTAATTTGTCTTTATATAAGCAGTAATGTGCTGCTACACAGTCATGAGCATATTTCGATCTTCTAGTATTTAGTAACTAGAGACCTGTTCAGACAACCACACTTATATTCAAAAGAAAAAAATCCGTTTTGGAATGTAAGCGTTGTTGTCTGAAGAGGTCTCTAGCTATTAAATATTAGTAGACCGAAACATGCTCATGACTGTGTAGCAACACATTACTGCTTATGTAAAGTATAGGAAAAAGATAACGAAATACCTAAGTCTTATGTATGACATGAAAAGAAATTGGAATGTTAGGAAGATCTCTGTCATTCCAGTAAATAAAGGAAAACCTGGACTCATGAAAAAACCACCTGGCAAATATACTCGGTGAACTACGTGCAAGTTAGATCCAAACAATTGCAATTAAACGGATGGTCGGAACGTTAGAAGATCTCCAGGTTGGAATATATGATAGCAGATGGACGTTTGGCATCCGGTAGGATGTCCCATCTTCAGCTTGAACAAACTGATAAGAAAATTGTAATATATATATATATATATATATATATACTCATGAACAAAAAGAAATGGGCCAGAAAAGAAATTTACAATTTATTGCACAAAAAGTTGCATTACGCAAAATGCAATTAAATAATAAACGAAAATGAGTAAAAAATATAAAGACCAAGATATTTACTTTAATAAAAACTTAGTATGGAATGGAATTTCCCTTAGATCTTTTTAAAAGGTCAATTCTTTTTATCATGCTCTCAACCAACTTGGAGCACTGTGAAGAGGAGATGTTATTCCATTCTCTTTGTACTGCTTCCCATAACTTTTCTTTGTTGGAAAAAGTTTTTCTAACTAATGCACGAGATATTATAGCCCAAATATTTTCCATTGGGTTTAAATCTGGGCTTTGGCCAGGCCAAAACATCACATCAATTGAATTATCAGTAAGCCACTTCTTTGTGACTTTTGCTGTGTGTGCAGGGGCATTATCATGTTGAAAAATAATGTCATTGTTCATTTCTAACTTCTGGATGCTTGGTAATAGACCTCTTTCTAATATTTGAATGTATTCTTTGGCAGTAATTGACGCATCACATCTGATAATTTCCCCAACTCCTGCAGCAGAAAAGGTCCCCCATACCATTATTCCTCCGTTTCCATGTTTTACTGTGGTTTTTATGCAATTCGGTGAAAATCTTTCTCCGGATCTTCGGATGCAACGTTCAGGGGCATCACTGGCAAGGCAAAATCTTGATTCGTCCGACCAGAAAACATTTCTAAACCAATCTGCATCTTTCGTACCATAACATGATGCAAATGTCTTTCTGTCGCTGATGTTCTTCTTAGTTAACAAAGGTTTTTTTTGCACATCTTTTTGATGAAAATCCCATTTCCTTCATCCTTCTGGATATTGTCACTCTAGAAAGAGAATTTCCTTTTGCTGTTTCGAATTGTTTGTTATGGTCAACATAAGTTTTTTTGCGATCCTTCAAAACGGTCATTTTAAGCCTGTGATCGTCCTTCATTGTGGATGCTCTGGGGCGACCAGAACCAACTTTCCTGCTCACTGTGCCTTCAATTTCGAACCTTTGCCCAATTCTCTTCACAGCTGAAAGAGATGTTGCCACCTTTTCTTCTTTCAAAATGTCGAAAATCTGCTTGTAAGTCAAATTTGCTTGTCGTAATCCTGCAATTCAGTTTTTAATTTTTTCGTCAAGATGTCGTCTTACTTTTCTTGGACTCATCTTTAATACTAATAATCTGAAAAATACTAAATAACAGCTAATTATTAGCAAACAAGCGATAAAAATTTTAAAAATTGTTTTCTTTCCAATTTCAATCATGGCCCATTTTTTTTGTTCCAATTTTAATCATGGCCCATTTTTTTTGTTCACGAGTGTATATATGTATATATATATATATATATATATATATATATATATATATATATATATATATATATATATATATATATATATATATATATATATATATATATATATATATATATATATATATATATATATATATATATATATATATATGGAGGCAGTAGCCTGTCTAGCCGCACTGATGAGCTGTGAAATAGCGAAACAGTACTGTATGTGGAGGACTATATATATATATATACGTATTGAGCACTTTTTAAGTAAATACTTAAAGTTTACGCATAAATCTATACTTTCGTATATTAGGTCTATGTGAGTAAACGAAGTAGTTATAGTAGTTATATATATATATATATATATATATATATATATATATATATATATATATATATATATATATATATATATATATATATATATCAGGAGGTACTATTCTCTGTTGTTCTGAATGAGTCAAGATGATTCACATTAAATCGTTCCTCATGAATATTTTTATAACTGTTGTAGTCACGAAGATAAATGATTATTACCTAACACACACACACACACACACACACACACACACACACACACACACACACACATATATTAATGTACATGTATATATGCATGACGTGGGCGTAATTTGTTGATGGGAAGGCATTTTATTATTAACGCATGCAGATAACGACCATTTTGTCCATCATTGTCTATAAAAATATGTAGACATGCATCACGAGTACACAAATACATTTACACACACACACACACACACACACACACACACACACACACACACACACACATGTATATGTACGTACATACATAATATATATATATATATACATGTATATATATATGTATATATACATATATATCTACATATACGTCTAATATATATATACACACACATATACGTCAAAAATATATATATATGTGTGTGTGTGTGTGTGTGTGTGTGTGTGTGTGTGTAACGTCTTATGGCCTTTGTTTACTGCAAGTATAAGCAGTAGATTATCTTAACGCTAAAGATAATTCTTGCCATCTCATATTTAATACCTAATAAAATATGTTTATGCGTTTTACAAATGTGCGTTTTATCTTCGCAGTTCCCCGCGCTTGAAATTCATGTTTCAATCAAGGTGTTACAAGGAAATGCTGGAACATCCAAATATACGTGGCTTAACTGCAGAAATTTTCCAGCTGTTTCCGAAACGAATCCAATATGGTCGAGCGAATCGATTGGGATTTCAGCTGCCCGAAATATGTTTCCACCCTGATTTAGAGTCGCTTTAAAAGTGTTCTTTTTCTTTTGATGTTTCCGATGTTACAGGATAGACTATTTGTCGCTGTTCGTTAAGATTTAATTTCATTAATTTGTTATTTCATACATGTTATTTCATTCGTTTGTGTTTTCATTAATTTGTTATTTCATTAATTTGTTATTTCATTAATTTGTTATTTCATTAATGTGTTATCACATATATGTTATTCCATTAGTTTGTTATTTCATTAATTTGTTATTTCATACATGTTATTTCATTCGTTTGTGTTTTCATTAATTTGTTATTTCATTAGTTTCTTATTTCACTAATTTGTTATTTCACTAATTTGTTATTTCATTAATTTGTTATTTCATACATGTTATTTCATTCGTTTGTGTTTTCATCAATTTGTTATTTCACTAATTTGTTATTTCACTAATTTGTTATTTCATTAATTTGTTATTTCATACATGTTATTTCATTCGTTTTTGTTTTCATTAATTTGTTATTTAATTAATTTGTTATTTAATTAATTTGTTATTTCAGTTATTTCTTATTTAATTAATTTGTTATTTAATTAATTTGTTATTTCATTAATTGTTTTTTTCATTAATTTTTCATTTCATATATGTTATTCCACTAGTTTGTGTTTTCATTAATTCACTAATTTGTTATTTCACTAGTTTGTTATATCATTAATTTGTTTTTCATTAATTTATTATTTCATTAGATTGGTATTTCATTAATTTGTTATTTCATTAATTTGTTATTTCATTTATTTGTTATTTCATTAGTTTGTTATTTCATTAATTTGTTTTTCATTAATTTGTTATTTCATTGATTTGTTATTTCATTAGTTTGTTTTTCGTTAATTGTTATTTCATTAATTTGTTATTTCATTTGTTTGTTTTTCATTTATTTGTTATTTTATTAATTGTTGTTTCATTAATTTGTTTTTTCATTAGTTTGTTTTTCATAATTTGTTATTTCATTAAATTGTTATTCTATTAGTTTGTTATTTCATTTATTTGTTATTTAATTAATATGTTATTTCATTAATTTGTCATTTCATATATGTTATTCCATTAGTTTTGGTTTCCATTAGTTTGTTTATTTCATTAGTTTCTTATTTTATTGTATGTTACTTTATTAGTTTGTTATTTAATTAATTCATTACATGAATTTGTTATTTCATTAATTTGTTATTTCATTAATTTGTTATTTAATTAGTTTGTTATTCTAATAATTTGTTATTTCATTAATGTATTATTTCATTAATTTATTATTTCATTAGTTTGGTATTTCATTAATTTGCTATTTCATTAATTTGTTTTTCATTAATTTGTTATTTCATTAATTTGTTTTTCATTAATTTGTTATTTCATTAATTTGTTTTTCATTAATTTGTTATTTCATTAATTTTTTTTTTATTAATTTGTTTTTCATTAATTTGTTATTTCATTAATTTGTTTTTCATTAATTCGTTGTTTCATTAATTCGTTATTTCATTAATTTGCTTTTCATTAATTTGTTATTTCATTTATTTGTTTTTCATTAATTGTTTTTTCATTAATTGTTTTTTCATTAATTGTTTTTTTTTTTCATTAATTTTTGTTTCATTAATTTGTTATTTTATTTGTTTCTTATTTAGTAATTTCATTTTTCCTTCATGTCTCATTTCGTTTGTCGTTTATGTAATTATTTCTTTTGTATAATCTTCCATTGGTCTGTTATTATATTATTTCTTTGTTTTGTTATTTGTTTATCTGTTATTTGATCATTCTTTTGGTCTATTATATGCAGAATTTCCAAACTTACAGCCAATCAAGGGTGTACAAATCAATATTAACAAAGTGTCGACTAAACTCCTAAATCTTAACACTAACCTTTAGTGTAAGGTAACAATACGGCCTGTTCCCCCACACCATTGTATCGCTTTTGTTACATGTTTTTTAACAATTACAATTTAATACTAGGACCCACATGTTGTATGCAGACAGTCACAAAGGAGTAGAAAAAAAGTGAAGACCTTCAACTCGGTATTTTATGTTAAAATGAAAGGATTTTATTTATTGTACATTCCAAATTAACGCATCACATCCTGCTTTAAAGGTATTTTTTTCGTTCATCTCGTCTGCAATGTAGTTAACAAAACCCTTCCGTCTCGAGACAAGCTTAAAAGTCTCTCGGCTGCTACGGGCCACATGTTCATCTTACGCCGGCACGCGTTTTTTTCCCGGTAATCGCCATGGAATCCATTTTTTCTCTCTTTTTTTCTTTTTCTTTATTTTCTTCCGCGTACCGACTTGTTCATTTGCATATGTGTCGTGCGGCTGCTGCTTAATACATTAGCAACTCTGTTACACCAAAAAGCAAAAAAAGCAAAATCAAAGAAACATCTGTATGATGTACGTAACAGTGACGAAAAGAAACTATATGCATGGAAATAAAAATAAATGTAAATTGATAAAGTAATTTTATTTTTTATAAAGAAAATCATTTGAAAGAATATTTCAGTTTTTTCATTGCTTCCACCGCACTCATATTAAGAATGACTTTTTAAAAATATCACAAGTTTAAATTATTTGGAGTTATCTTCCTTGTTTCTTCCGATTGTTTTTAAGATACCGTTGCGATATCGGCACTTGTAGTTTTGCTATAGAATTTGATTTTCTTATTTAAAGATAAACTCCTCGATCAATGAGCGCGATTTTATGTGGGCGGTGATTTCTTTCCTCATCAACACGTACATTATAAATTTTTTCTTTAATTTTGCTTTTTTGTTCATCGGGGGACTTCTAGACAAGCACTGCAAATTATTAACCCTTTATGACCTGAATTGTGATGTAGATAATTAAAAAATATTTATTGTTAAGTTTAGTTAGTTTAAAGGGTAATGATACTACGATTTTAAGACTTTTTCAATATAACAATCTTTCATTATGAAGTTCAATCGTTAAACTACCCCTGAGAATTTTTGCATTTTATAAACTTACCTTGATTATGATCCAGAATGCTTGGAAAAAGTGTGTTTATGAACACAAATGAAATCCTCCACTCTTTGAGACAGATGGCGGCATACTGAATGTAAGCAATGGACTGTTGCAATCTGGAAGTATCTGGCATCTACCCAAACACTGAACTAATACGTACAAGGTGTGTTTGAATCAATTCCCACTTTATGCAGTTGTATTCATTTATTTACGACTGAGCGAATTAGTCAAACCAGGTCAGAAAGGGTTAACACCAGAAGCGCTGACGTAAGATGAAGCAAAATAGGAGCACCCGAGACAATACCAAACGAAACGACAAGTAGCAACACGTTTTCGGAAAATAAAAAAAACTTCCTTAATCGTAAAAAAAAAAAAAGCATGCATTTCGTCGCGAATCTTGTGGAGCGTTTTAAAATCAACAACTGCGCAACGGGTTGCTTTAAAACAAAAACATGAAGTGAAATCAAGCCTTTTCTTTTTCTTTTTTTTCTTTTTTTTCCACCCCGTTCACCCCAAACAAGGCAAATTGCCACTTGGACATAAGGGGCTACTAATTGGGACCATGCGTAAGAAAAGTTAAGATGTTGGTTTCCGTTGCATTTGAACTTCTGCATATCAGTACAGTTTGGGAAGCAGGTAGCAGGAAGGGAATTCTAAAGTGTAGCCGTTCTAGTGAAGGGGTATTAGAGAAAAAACTTTCTGACATTTAGGGACCTCAACAGTGAAGGGGTGTGATTTTGTTGCTAATCGGGTTTGTCGGGGATATGGACGTCGAGGGGGCACAGGTGCAACGAGTTCATCAGCACATTCGATTAAAATACTTGTAAAACAGGCACAGGGATGCAACATTGCGGCGACTAGTTGACAAAGTGGGACCTTTTAAATTGTAAACTCTTTTTTGGACATATCCAGGAGGGAGAGACTAGTGGCAGCTGCATCAGCCCAACAAGTGACAACAATAGTTCATGCATAGGCGAATTGTGGCCTTGTAGAGGTACAGAATACTCTCAGGTGGGAGTAGTTTTCTAGCACGATAGAGAGAGCCCACCTTCCTTGAAGCAGCCTTGGCAATTCCCTCAGTGTATTTGTTCCAGAGGTAGGGAGTTATTTGTCATAGATATCGGTGGATGGAGAGGCTTCTTGTAATTGTTAAAGAAAAGCAGCTTAGTCTTACTAGCATTAAGATATAGTCAAGATGTGGTCATGTCGTGGTCATAGCTAACCAAAGTTTCAGTATCAATTACAATACAAGAAGAACACACGCAATCGACAACTTATTCGAATTGATGCATTATACAATAGAAAGTGACCACAAAAATCAAAATCTTGAAGACACATACAGATGGCCAATTCTCCTCTACGGCCGCGAATGTTGGACACTAACAAAGGTTACTGAAAGTCGTTTGGAAGCAACGGAGTTATGGTATGTAAATAGAATTCTAAGACTCTCATGGACAGAAAGAAAGACAAAGTGGACTTTCGCTTCTCTTATTTTGTCCTTTAGTCCTCACATTCCATTCGCGATATTTATGGGGAATACTTTGTTTTCTGGGTTAAAATTTATCCATCTAACACTTATTCTTAGTTTTCGACCTTTAGTTTTAGGTCCTTACATCAACTGGCTTCGTGCCTTTTCTGGAGCGATTTCAATAAAAAAAAAATTATGTGTAAGTCATAGTCCAACATGTCAGACAGTTCTGTGGACATATAATGCGGGCAGACAGGATGTAAAAATATTTGATGTTAGGAAAAAGTGTCGACAAGAAAAGCAGGAGAAAACAGCAAAATTCACGGGTGATCTCAAACCTAGACCTCAACGACTGAATGCAAAATGAACTGGAGAGCCAGACTTGATACAAGAAGAAGAAGAAGAAGATAGAAACGAACTCGAAGAAAAGGTGAAAATTCTAAAATCAATTATCAGAAAGATAAAGATATTTCTCTCCCACGGTAAGATTATGTTACATAAGAGTCGGAAAATAGCGTTTAAAAATCGCTGCCCTAGACAGAGAGCACTCTGATTTGCAAAAAATGTCTGCGGATTCCTTTGAAGCGCCTCGGGCGATTAGCATTAAATTAAACTCTTATCAAACGGAAAAGGCAAAGCATGAGATGGTGGACCTCCTAGGATTGCACATATCTCAATCAACAGGAAACAAGTGATGTTTGTTTTGGTGCAGTGATTATTAGGAAGATGAACATTAATCAATGAGCTTTAAAATGTGAAATTTAAATTCATGTGTTTTAAAAACGTATTTTAACTCATGGCTTTAAAAATGTGAATTCATCGTTTTTTTTTTTAATGTAAAATTTTTTTATTCATGGGTTTCAAAAAACGTGAAATTTAAATTCATGTTTTTTTGTTTGCTTTTTAAACGTGAAATTTAAGTTCATGTTTTTTTTGTTTTTTAAACGTGTAATTTTAATTCATGGGTTTAAAAAAAAACGTAAAATTTAAATTAATGTTTTTTTTTTTTTAGAAAATTTGAAATTTAAATTCGTGTTTTTTTTTTATTAAAAAACGTGTAATTTTAATTCATGGGTGTAAAAACACGTGAAATTTAAATTCATGGGTTTAAAAAACGTGAAACGTTAATTCATTGAGTGATAGAATGATTTTTTTAATTGTTTATGAAACATTCATTCCTTTTGACAGTACGTAAATAATTTTACTAAGTTTCAATTGAAACTATGAAGTTTTCTGAAATTTTAATTAATGATGTTTTAAAAAAGTAAACTTTTAATTCATGTTTTTTCCTGAGATACGAAAACTTTTAATTAATGGGTCCTAAAAAATGGGTGAACTTTTAATTCATGGGGTTTCAAGAAATGTGAAATTTTTAATTCATAGGTTTTTAAAAATGTGAAATTTGAATTTATAGGTTTTTCAAAACGTAAAATCCTTATTCATGGATTTTGAAGAGATATGAACATTTAATTTATGTTTGTCTTTAATATGTGAACTGGCGCTACTGTTGCTTCGTTTGCGTTGTTGTTGCTTTCTTTATTTTTGTCAGTACGTTAAAAAATACAGTAAAGGTGAAAGCGCATACAATTTTCTTTTGGTTATAACAAAGTTTTTCTCTGGTTTATTCATAGTTTGAAAAATTCGAAATAAAATGATACGCTGATAGTTTATTCTTGACTTATATGTGAGACTGGTGCATTCTTTTATTATGCTAGTGAACATGCGATGAGCTGCTATCTCTAGAAGCCTGACTTAATATAAACTCGTCCAATCATCTTCTCTTTCAGTATGTTGTTCAGTATCCTGCATCCATACCCACTTTTCTCTCTACTGTCTTTGCATCCTCGATTTATAGCATACCACATTCCTTGCATTAATTTCGATTCGAATAGCATTTGTTTACCAAATTTCTAATTAAACTTTCCGATTTTATTTTATAATTTAATTTTGTTTTAATTGTCCACTACCCGTTGACTTATGTTATAAATGTAACGCTAACACAAAATTGCATTTCAAAAATTCCTAATCAAACTACGTTATTATAATTATTTCGACGTTTTATACGAGGTTTTGGAGTTTCATTAGTAATTTATGTCTTCTCGCTTATGTGCTGCGGAATTTTTTAAGTTGATGGTAGTAAATATAATAGTAGCACTATGACAAATAAATGACAATTCTTCAAAATCCAAACTTACAGAAAACAAAGTATATATATATATATATATATATATATATATATATATATATATATATATATATATATATATATATATATATATATAGTAAGTTATAAAATATATATGGCGATTATGGTTACATTTTATAACTTACTACCTAGCTCTACCTACGTATTGAGCACTGTTGAAGTAAATACTTCAAGTTTACGCATAAATTTATACTTTCGTATATTAATTTATGTGATTAAATGAACTAGTTTATATATATATATATATATATATATATATATATATATATATATATATATATACAGGGTGACCCAAAAAAAACGGGTCCCAACTCTAATTAGGACCCGTTCCTTAGTGTTTTGTCCGAATGAAATGAAACTTTGGTCATAACTAGTTTATTATATTCAAAACATCACAACAAAACACTAGGGTCTTTGGCTTTTTTTCTCCGTTCTACAGTATATGTTCTAGATATATTTCTATGTTGTTTTTTTTTGGTCACCTTGTATATATCTATATATATATATATATATATATATATATATATATGCGGCTTTTTACATTCACACGTACGTTATCACTTTCTATACCATGTATTTTTATGAGGTTTTCTGTAAATAGTATTTGTTACAAATATATAAGCAGTATCCGTTGCAAATATATAAATGGTACACGTTACAAATGTATAAATTTCTGTATTCGTTACAAATATATAATGATATTCGTTATAATAATTTAAATAAAATAGTATTCGTTACAATTATATCAATTGTTGTATTCCTTACAAACATATAAATAGTATTCGTTAAAAATTTATTAATAGTATTCGTTTCATATATATATAAATTATTATATCCGTTACAAATGTATAAGTAATATTCGTTACAATATGTATAAACAGTATCCGTTACAAATATAAATAGTATTCATTATAAATATATAAATCGTCCCTACCGTATATGTAAAGAAAAAAATCTAAGGCTATCGGAGTCTGTGTAGACTTCTCGACTGGGTTGAATGCAGCATTAATGGAGCATCATTACCTGCCACCCCTGCACCGAGGAAGTTTTCACTAAACTAAATGGAGGGAAAATATTCTAAAAAATAATTCTGAGTTAAGCGTACCTACAAATTCTCGTTGGAGAAGAATGTTCGAAACGTTTGTATAGTTCCACTCACAAGGGACTATTTAAATTCAGTAGAGGTGCTTTTGAAATCAAACTTACCCCAGTTATTATTCAACAGATAATCGATGCGATGTTGAGCGGAATTGATTTTTCCATCGGTACTTGGACAATATTATAATGAAAAGCGAAGCTATAGAGCAACATAGAAAATACATTTTTCATGTATTCGAAAAGATAAATAAGTACGGCTTCACATTTAAAAACAATAAATGTAAATTTTTTACTTGACAGCATAAAGTATTAGGGCAAATAATAGACAAAAAAGAAACATTGCAATTTTTTAAGGCTTAGCCAACTATTACCAATCCTTAATTCCCAATATGCACACATGGCGCGCAACTTTAAACGAACTATTTATCTTGCAATATTTTGGATTCATAATGCGGTAGAGGTTATTTCCTGCCCACCTCAGCAAAATGTAGCACAAGGCCGGAAAGTGGGGATCCAGCAGGCTCTCCTAAAGGAGGGGCACTCCTGCAATTGTAAAAAATGCGTGAGTAACCCCGCCCGCATTCCCCAGTCGGAGCGCCTCAGGCAGTAAGCAATAAACTTACTCCACCGGAAAGCTCGGTGGCAAGGCCTGGGAGAGTGGACCTCTTAGGTATTACCCAGGCGGTGTACCTCAATCCGACAGGTGCTGAGCCCCTTCCCGGCTCCTCACCGGTCGGACTGAGTGTCAAGAACGGATCCTTGACGAGTACGACTACCCTGTCTCCCTGCAGCCGAAGCTTCAGGCGACAAGCAATTTTGCCCCACCGGAAAGCCCAGTGGCAAGGCCTAGGAGGGTGGACCTCCTAGGTGGTTTCCAAACGGTGTATTTCAGTCCGACAGTCTGTAAGGCTGAGTGTCAAGAACGGATCCTTGACGAGTACGACTACCCTCCCTGCAGCCGAAGCCGCTAGAAGACACATCCCATTATCCAAGATGAATAATGGGGTATGATCCCACACAGTCTGGTGGTTCTATTTATAAACTGACGAATCGAATTAATTCACGTTCTGCTACCAACCAATCAAAAACCAGAATTGCTCCATAAATATTAAACCTTTTCTGTAGCAATTTCGCATGTTTTTTCCGTCTCGACACGGTAAGAATCTGTTGCTCTGTGGAACTGTCAACTACAAACCAGTCACCTCTCAGGACTTGTATGGAACAACGAACCATCGTAAACTGTTCTGAAACTAAACATGGCTTACACTTCTAGAGGTTATGCGCCCAACGCGCGTCTTTATTTCGATGGATCCAAATCAAAATTCGAATTGTGGCAAGTTAAATTTCTAGGATATCTACGAATCCAAAAGTACACAAAGTACTTCAAACACAACCTGAAAACAGAAACGACCCCGACTTCATTGAAAAGAACGCAACTGCCTTTGGGGAATTAATACAGTGTTTAGATGACCGAAGTCTATCACTAGTAATGAGAGAATCCCTGGACGACGGCTGCAAAGCATTGAACATATTGAGAGAGCATTATTTATCGAAAGGAAAATCCAAAATTATTACTTTATATACTGAACTGTCCTCTCTAAAACGAATGGAAGCCGAAACTATTACTGATTATATTATAAGAGCCGAAACGACTGGTGAAGTTATAAGTGACAGTCTGTTAATTTCCATGGTCCTTAAGGGATTACCGAGTGATTTCAAGTGATTTACCACCGTGATAACCCAGAAAGAAAAACCCATGACTTTTAGCCAATTCAAGGTAGCACTCAGAAGTTACGAGGAAACTGAAAAATGATCACAGAAAAAAACGAATCTACAAATATCATGAAATTTAAAAATACACACATAAAAACACCAAAATTAAATTATACCCATGCCAGGAATAAAAACCGCAATTTTGCCAAAAACAATTTTTCTCCTAAGAAAAGTACAAAAATTATTTGCTATAATTGTGGACGACCTAATCACAAGAGTTTCCAATGTAGATACAGGCGACTCCATTAAAAATGTGGAGAGTTTTTTTTTTTTCGTGTACGTTTAATGCATCAACAAACAATAATAATTTTCTTGTCGATTGTGAGGCCACGGCACATGTGATTACAAAGGAATCTGATTTTATCAATTTTGATCCCAACTTTAAGCCACAAAATAATTTTGTAGATCTAGCTGACGGGAGTCGAGTAAATAATATCATTCTGAAAAGAGGCGATGCCAAAATCTCGCTAATGAACAATAAAGGTGAACTATGTTTCTATATTCTAAAATAAACGCTCTTCTAATCCCAAAATTTAAACAAAATATATTTTCTGTACAAGCTGCCTCTAAACAAGATGCAAATATAAACTTTAGCCGCAATATATCAAAATTGGTGTGCCCGAATGGAACTGTATTCGACATTAAAGAAAATGGAAGACTATATTATTTGAATAGCGTAGTCCCATCGAAAATCGCCTGCCATGATCTACAGACATGGCATAAAACTCTTGGACAATGCAATATTCCTGATATCAAAAAGTTGCCGACTGTAGTTGATGGAATGAAAATACAAACATCAAAAACTTCAACTGCAAAGTCTGTACGCAAGGGAAAATGACAAACTATCAAAACAAGATACCAGACAAGAAGACCAAAAAAATCCTATCAATGGTGCATTGTGACTTGAACAGCCCCGTGGAACCGATGGCCAGAGAACATTATAGATATGTGTTGAATTTCATAGATGACCATTCAGATTTAATAATGGTTTACTTTTTAAAGAACAAATCTGATATCCTGCTAGCAACTAAAAAATATTTAGCCGACATGGCTCCCTACGGTGAAGTAAAGTGTATTCGCTCTAACAAAGGTACGGAATTCACAAATAAAGACTTTGAACTTTTACTAATTAACCATCATATGAAGCATGAAAAATCAGCTCCTAGATCGCCACACCAAAATGGGACTCCTGAAAGAGCGTAGCGGACACTTTTTGAAATGGCAAGATGCCTACTCATTGAATCAAAACTCCCCAAAAACCTCTGGACGTACGCACTTTTGGCGGCAGCCTATATACGCAACAGGTGCTTTAACAAAACACTATCTAAAACTCCATATGAATCTTTCTGTGGTAAAAAAAAAAACACATTTCAGCAGAATGTATGTATTTGGTTCAACTTGCTTCGCATATACAGATAAAAAGAGTAAATTGAATATTAAAGCCGACAGAGGTGTATTTCTTGGATACGATAAAAACAGTTCAGCCAGTTTAGTATTTTTTTCAGAGAAAAATAAAATAAAAAGAATCCGATGTGTAAAATTCACAAACACGTTTAATTTTAAAGAAGAAAACCCGTCATATGAAGAGGATGAAATTATATTTCCTCAAATTATTAAAACAATAAAAATGACGAAAACAAGAATATCCATGATGATGATATCCCAAAAGGCGACCCGATTTTTTGTGGGCGACAATATAAAAGATTATCAAATCGACTATTTCTATTCAATGGAAAATGGGCCAAAAAGCTTTAACGAAGCAATTAATTCAGACCATTGTGATGAATGGAAAATTGCCACGAAAAAGGAAATAGATGCTTTAACCAAAAATGATACCTATACGGTAGTGCCTCTCCCAAAAGATAAACATGTTATTTCTACAAGATGGGTCTTTACAAAAAAGACTACAGCATCAGGCGTAGAACAGTACAAAGCTAGATTTGTTGCTAAAAGATACTCTCAGATTTACGGTGTAGAATATTTTTCTACGTTTTCACCGACCACAAACCTAACGACAATCAGAATTTTACTGCAAATCGCATCGCAGTATGACATAAACATCCATCAAGTGGACGTAAAAAATTCTTATTTGAACACCCCAATAGACTGTGAAATTTATATTACCCCTCCAGAGGGATTTATAATGAAAAATAAAAAAGCGTGTGGCGACTTAACAAGTCATTTTATGGTGTAAAGCACAATGCTCAGTGTTGGAATACAGTATTTCATGATTATATTATTAAACAACAATTTAGACAATGCGCTGCAGATCCTTGTTTATATACCCAACACAAAGACAAAAACTACTGATTTTGGTTTAGTGGGTCGATGATATTTTAATCGCACCAAATTGTGATATAATGTCGACCGATGATTCAAAATGACCGATCTTGGCAAAATATCCTGGTTTTGGGGGATAGAATTTACTCAAAACAAAGGACTTATTACGATGAACCAATCGAGATACATCGGCAAAATACTATTAAAATTTGGAATGGGAGAGTGCAAGAAACGCTCTACACCGGTCGAAAATGATATTAATAAAAAATATACACACAGAATCTGAAATAATAAATGATAAATTATACCGGGAAATTATAGGTAGTCTTGTATATTTAATGACTGCGACTAGACCCGACATATGCTATACAGTACAAAACTCTCACAAAAATTATCACGACCGACAATGAAGGATTTAAACAGAGCTAAACAAGTCCTTCGTTATTTAAAAGAAAATAAAGAACAGAATTTAGTATTTAGAAAATCAAAAAATTCCCTAAAATTAGAAGGATTTTCGGATTCAGATTGGGGAAACGACGAAGATCGAAAAAGTATATCTGGATATTGTTTCAGACTCTCAGAAAATCAGCCTATTATTTCATGGAAATCTAAAAAGCAACAGATTGTATCTCTCTCTACGTGTGACGCAGAATTTATCGCGATCACACACACGACCCAGGAAGCACTTTACCTTAAAAATATCCTAAAGACTATTTTAGAGCCAGAACTAACTAAAAGCCCCGTAGTAATTAATTGTGATAATCAAGCCAGTATAGTCTTAGCACAGAACACGATAATCAACCAAAGATCTAAGCATATAGATATAAAATACCATTTCATAAAACCGAGGTGAAAAAGGAATCCATTATTTTGAATTACATATCATCAGAATAAAATATCGCTGGTGTAGTCACGAAACCAGCAACAAGAATAAAGTTAAAGCGTTTTTCTTCCAAACTTGTTGGGGGATTCGACTGAATAATTTTTCACCGACCTGTATGTATGTATATAAATTTCTATATATCAAAAACAAAAAAAAAAAGAATAAATAAATAAATAGACCTGGACAAGACGTTAAACTGTATCCATTTTGTTTGTATTAACACTTAAACCTACTAATGCGTAACTGATACTTTTGCTGAAATAAAAAAAAATAAATATTTAAAAAGTCACTTTTTAAGACCTTTTTTTGTAAATTTCCTTTTGACAAATAGTTTTTTTTTGTATCATTTCTTTTTGAAAACATTTTCTGTGCGATTTTTCTTTTCGACAAATACTTTTTGCGTGCTTATTTTAAGGCGCGCATAAATTACAATTGACTTTTATTTTTTTGTGCACATTAGTTTTCTTTCTTATTTTTTTAAAAATGTCCTATTTTTGCATTGTTTTAATTTAAAAAAAAAAAAACCCTCTCATTAAACGGGTACATATTGCATGTATGTTTTTTATGTATATTTATTTATATGTATGCGTTTTTGAACAAAACTGCATAACCAAATTTAAAAATGGTTTCTTTTTCACATACCCACTCCTTTTTATGGTGAAAATACGTTCCATTTCTTTTATTTCTCTCCTCTGTACACATATGTTTGACATTTAAACACAAGTAAAAATGAAGACTTTTTACATGCTAAAATTTTAAGATCCAAATACTTTCTAATTTTTGTTATGTATAATTGAATATAAAAACATATATTTATTTTTGAGCAGAATGAACACAAGGGACTTCCCCATTATAAAAAAATAGGGAGGATGTTGCAATATTTTTTATTCATAGAGATTTATTTTTTCTACAAAATTACTTGTTGCAATATTTTTTATTCATAATAGGGTAGAGATTTATTTGCTGCCCACCTCAGCAAAATGTAACACAAGGCCGGAAAGTGGGGATCCAACAGGCCCCCTAAAGGATGGGTACCCCTGCAATTGTAAAAATGGCCTGAGTAACCCCGTCAGCATTCTCCGGTCGGGGCGCCTCACTCAGTAAGAAATAAGCTTACTCCATAGGAAAGCCTGGTGGCAAGTCCTGGGAGGGTGGACCTACTAGGTATTACCAGGCGGTGTACCCCAGTCCGACAGGTGTTGGGCCGGTTCCCGGCCCCTCATCTGTCGAGCTGAGTGTCAAGAACGGTCCTTGACGAGTACGACTATCCTGTCTCCCTGCAGCCGAAGCCGCTAGGAGATACATCCCATCATCTAAGATGAATAATGGGGTAGTTATTTAAATGCTGCCCACATCAGAATTATTTGGCACAAGGCCTGGAAAGTGGGAATCCCGCAGGCTCCCCTAAAGGAGGGGCACTCCTGCAATTTTAAAAATTGCCTAAGTAACCCCGTCGGCATTCCCCGGTCGGGGCGCCTCAGGCAGCAGGCAATAAACTTGCCCCACCGGAAAGCCCGATGGCAAGGCCTGGGAGGGTGGACCTCCTAGGTATTAACAGGCGGCGTACCTCAGTCCAACAGGTGCTGGTCCGGTTCCTGGCCCCTCACCTGTTGGGCTGAGTGTCAAGTGAAGAATCCTTGACGTGTACTACCCTGTCTCCCTGCAACCGAAGCCGCTAGGAAATACATCTCATCATCTAAGATGAATAATGGGGTATGATCCCACACAATCGGGCGATTCTATTTATAAACCATGCTGCTAGGAACTGACGAATCGAATTAATTCACGTTCTACTACCAACCAATCAGAAACCAGAATTGCCCCATAAATATTAAACCTTTTCTGTAGCAATTTCGCATGTTTTTTCCGTCTCGACACGGTAAGAATCTTTTGCTCTGTGGAACTGTCTACAGCAAACAGTCACCTCTCAGGACTTGTGTAGAACAAGGAACCATCGGAAACTTCTGTCTACTGCAAACCAGTCACCTCTCAGGACTTGTGTGGAACAACGAACCATCGGAAACTGTTCTGAAACTAAACATGGCTTACACTTCTAGGATAAGATTTATAACTGTACCAGGGAAAGCAAGATGGCGTTCGGAAAGCTGAAAGAAGTGCTCACATTGGAACTATTCCTGACTCACTACAACCCAAATTTATATATTATCGTCGCAAATCACACGAGCACATATGGAATCGGCGCGTACATCTTGCATAAAATGCTGGACGCATCTACGAAACTTATAGCACACGCGTCGAAAACCCTACTACTTACGGACAGGAATTATTCCCAGA
>NC_136508.1:42931193-42948693 GCF_053919585.1 Euprymna scolopes | reverse complement strand
ATCGATTTGATTGATAAAGATCACAGATTTGGATGACAATAATAGTATTAAAAGTGTAGATTATGTAGAATATTTGTTTATCCTCATTCAATCCCGGACAACGTAGGATCTTCTTACTAGTGTGTATATATATATATATATATATATATATATATATATATATATATATATATATATATATATCATCCTTTTGTAATTAAATTCTGTTTTAAACTGGAAGACTTTTGCGAAATCGCAAGTGCTAAGTATATTTCGATTTAACAATTTTAGTTAATGCCTTTTTTTCCATCCTTATATAAATGAATTCTCTTTTATCATTATAAAATTTTTAGAAGTCGGATTATGTAGGTGCTAAGTCTGCGATGGGTTAAAGTTAATATTTTTTTCCTTCCGGGAATTTAAACTGCATTCTTTATTTTTATTTTTGCATTTTTTTTATTCAAAGCTTCTTTAGAAAAAAAAAAAAAAAAAAAAAAAAAAATATATATATATATATATATATATATATATATATATATATATATATATATATATATATACTAGCAGTTCAGCCCGGCTTTGCTCGGGCCCTATGTACTGTTCATTACTTGCCCGACGTGTGATTACACGTTATCTAAGATTTCAAATGTTTAGACCAAAATTTGTCTGAGTAATTTCGTAGAGACCGCAGGAATCAATTTTTTTTTTTTTACGTTTGACCCCAATTTTGACCACTTAACATTTATTATTTTGGTCTCAAATAAAAATAAAAATTTTACTCATGTTCAAATACATCTAAAATTTTGAGTCTTAAGACCCAAAATTGGCGGAGGAATTTGGTAGAATCTGCAAAGGTCAACTCTTTCAACTTTAACCTTTAAACTGATTAAAATGCTTGCCGCATATCTGAATATCCGTTATGTATGAATTTCAAATGTTTAGACCCCAAATTGGCTGAATAGTTTGCTAGACACCGCCAATGTAAAATCTTTTGAACTTTGACCCCTTGGCAGCTCAAATTTTTTACCCAAACCGATTAAAAAGCTTGCCTATCTCTGAATACCTTTTATGTAAAATTTCAAATGTTTAGACCAGAAATTGGCTGAGTAATTTGGTAGGGACTGCAGAGGTCAAATTGTCAAAACTTTGACCCTAATTTTGACCCCTTAACATTCATTTTTGGGGGCTCAATTCAAGTTAAAAAGTTTAATCCATGTCCAAGTAACCTACATTTAAAATTTCAAGTCTTTAGACCCAGAATTGGTGGAGGAGTTTGATAGAGTTTACAAGGTCAAATCGTTGAACTTGGACACCTTGACAGCCAAATTTCTGGTCGAAAATCGATTAAAAAGATTTTCCCAAATCTCAATACTCCTTATCTGAAATATCGAGTGTCTAGATCGAAAATTGGCAGTGTTATTTTGTGCGATAATGTAAACACACACACACGCACACACACACACACACACACACACACACATTTTCACTTTTACATATACTAGACTACCCGTGACCCGTTGGGTCAGTATGCTATATTAGCTATGGAATTAATGTAAGCGCATGACACTTGTGACGTAAAGAAAATAGTTTTTTGTGACATAACAGAAACATTTCTATGAAAGTATATTAAAATGAAAAAAGAATATAGATAGATTTCTATGAGTCGTTCTGTTTATAATTGTTCAAAGCAAGGTGGTGGGTAAATCGCCGTTGTAAAATGCGCTTACGGTTGTCAACGGGTTAAAGTAGATTTATTTGTAAGAAAATTGCGTTAAAATAACTTAAACGTAATACGAAAATGAACGATGTAAAAAAAATGCAGAAAGTATTAACATATGTTTATTTGGATAATTTAAACGCAAAAAAAATAAATAAATAAATATTTGGGACGCTGAAAGCGTACACAGTAAAACAATACGTTTTATTCTCACGTTGATTATTTATTTGTAAATATGTTTTGTTTTAATTTACGTTACAAATAAATAATCAACGCGACAATAAAACGTATTGTTTTACTGTGTACGTTTTCAGCGTCTCAATTTATTTTCGTGTCTAAATTATCTAGATAAAGCATTTGTTAATACTTTCTGCTTTTTTTTTTACATCGTTCATTTCCGTATTACGTTATGGATTTATGTTAATGTACGCATGTGCAACCGGAAGACGTAAACCGGATGTTGGGTTACAAACACCCGTTACAAGGTCATTTGAGTTTATATATATATATATATATATATATATATATATATATATATATATATATATATATATATATATATAGGGTGAGCCAAAAGTAGGTGGACAGTAAAAAACATTAATTAAGAGATCACGTATATACACAACTATATATATAATAAGGCAATTATATTAATGAAAATTAAATGTTATTTATCAACGCAAGAGCTCAAACTGTTTTCCTTCTTGATCTACACAACTTAGACGGCTGCCTCTTACACTTCGACAAACATTTTCTATTTTTGGCTCACCTTATATATATATATATATATATATATATATATTTTAGTCTTTGAAGTTTTTAACCTTTAAAACTATACAAAAAATATTTTTTATCATTCGTTAGAAAACTATCTAGTCAGTAAGTTATTTAATCACCTGCAATCACTGCATCAACTCGCTCTCGAATTTACTATAGTACCAATAATTTATTTTTCAAGGGATCATCAGTTGTTTACCATGAAACACTGTTTCGGGGATTTAAAAACAAAACAGTATATTACATCATGGCTCCACACCAGTGTTGATCAAACACCACTACCCTTAATCTTAAGAAGTAGACATGTTACAAACATTTGGTCCAATTTCCTATTCTTAATTGCAGTTACTAATCTTTTCATACTATAAAAATGAATTTCTTACCGGTGTGATTCATCAATTTCCACATTTAAAATGGATATATTTTTTAATTTATCAGTCTTGTATTTATAAGATTACGGATTAATTCATTTAACTACTTATCACCCTTATATATATATATATATATATATATATATATATATATATATATATATATATATATATATATATATGACAGTTCTGCATTACACACACAGCAACTTTTTTTTACTTGTTTCACTAAACTGTCGCCAGGTGGCGCTTTTTGAGCAAAGAAGTCCAACCTGATTCAAAAGTGACAATAAATCTACCAAGTTCATTCATTTCACCCCCTTCAAATTGTTTATTAATTTAAAAATTAAAACTATAATAAATAATATATATAACTTTAACCCTTCAACAGGTGCCACAAAAATTAAAACTATATTTTTTTACAAATTTTTTATTTTAAATTTACACACTATAGAATTCATTTTCCCCAGCTAAACCCCAAATATAAAGTTTCGCATGAGTTCAAATACCATATATATTAAGTTTCATATCTGTACACCGAAAACTGACAGAGGAGTTTGGTAGACAAAATCATTTTAAAAATATATACACGCACACACACACACACACACACACACACACACACACACACACACACACACACACATATATATATATATATATATATATATATATATATATATATATATATATATATATAAAGTATTGTGTTTACTATGACCTTTTTACTCAAATATTACGCAAGTATAAATCACATCGAATATCTACATAAATATATTTACATGTAATAGTTCACTAAAGATGATCATCTCATAAGAAAACCGAAAAAAAAACTAACAGGGAATTAATTAAAATGAGCGTTTTGCAGATGAATGCAATTCCATGACCCATATATAACAAAGTTGTATTTTCTTTTTAAAAATATAGAAAAAAGGGTTTTTAATATGAATATCAATACACAAAAAATAATTTTATAGGAGTATATATATATATATATATATATATATATATATATATATATATATATATATATATATATATGACGTGTGTGGCGGATATAGATAGTTACTAAACACAGACAAAGAGAATGAGTGATTAGGGCATTCAGCTTTTTTTTTTTTTTGTTGTTTTTCCTCATAAAAAAGAACGAAAGAAGACGTGCAATTCACGTAATTGTCTGTTAGTTTTTCATCCATTTTTCCGGAAGTGAATGTCATCCCCCACATGTGACCATTTAAATGTGCAAATGTTATTTTTTGCCTCCATCATCAAAATTATGACTTTCCATCCTTTTTTATAGATTTATTTATTTGTATTTTGTTATATTTTTGTGACCCCCCCCTTTCGTTCACCCTCTCGTATCGCACTGAATAAAACTACAAATTCATAAGCCTTTAAAATGTCAAAGATGGTGTAACCGGATTCAAATCTTTACAGGCGAACGATGTTTACATTTCTAGCGCAAAATAAATAAACCATATCTCATTTTTATCTCTGGAGTTTGAACTTTATTTGTCCAATAGCAGAATTTCGCTTCTCATTTCCTCTAGTCAACCCAAACATTGAGAAGGCGAAAAAATAAATAAATAAATAAAATAAAAAAAACAAAAATAAAAAAAAAAAAACAAACAAAAATGGCCCCAAAAATAGCAAAAAAACAAACAAACAAAAAAAAAACAGAAATGATTAAAACGAAAGAAAAAAAATTTAAAAAATGGTGGACGTATACGACACGTACCTTCCCCCACATTTTACTGTAACCTTTTTTTTTTTTTTTTTAGATGTGATCCAATTTATGAATTAGATGAAAAAAAATTTTTTTTAACTTCTCCAAAATATTGTTCCCTAAAAATATCGCCCCCAAAAAGGATCTCCCAGTAACTAAATTTAAAGAAAAATTCAAATTTAAAAAAATATCGAAGAAATACATGTCCGTTCCACCATTTTTGCTTAACCTTATTTAAAGTGGTCCAATTTATGAATAAACCAAAATGATTTTGTTTTAATTGTTTTTTCTGAAGACCAATATGAATAAATATTCTGAAATGACATTTTTTTTATTGCATTTTAATCTCAAACAAGGCACAGTGCCACTTTGATATATCAGGAACATAATTTGCATGGGTACTATGTATGGAGTTGAGCAGGAAGATGTCTGTTTACATTACAATTAAACTTCTGCATATCAGTACAGTCAGGGAATTCAGAATCTATAAGGGAATTCCAAAGTATAGCAGTCGTAGGAAAGAAACTATTTGGCTAGAAGGCTTTCTTACATCTAGAGATTTCTACTGTGTAGAGGTGAGATTTTGCTGCTTGTCGGGTTTGCCGGGGGTATTTATGTCGAGGGACTTGTAGTTCATTGGAGCACCTACCATTAAAATATTTGGAAAACAGGTAGAGGGATGCAGCATTTCGTCGATGGGGCAGCGGTTGAAGCCTAGCTGATATTGCAAGATTTATTAGGTTTGTGACTCTCTTTTGAACTCTGTCTAAGTGGGAGAAACTAGTAGCAGATACATCAGCCCAAATGTGGCAACAATACTCTATATATGGGCGAATGGTGGCCTTGTAAAGGTACAAGATACTCTCAGGCGTAAGTACCTTTCTACGGTAAAGACAGCCCACCTTCTTTGCAGCAGCCTTGGCAATGCACTCAATGCATGTGTTCCAACTCGTGTTCTCCGTGAATTTCAAGCTGAGGAGTTTGAACGAAGTACTTTCAGGTAATGTATCATTAGCAATTACTATTAGTGGTTGAGAATGTTTCTTTTAGTTATTAAAGGAAAGGAGCTTAGTCTTGGCAGCATTGAATGTGACCATCCACTTTTTCCCCATTCGACAACGAACCAGAGGTCTTACTCTAAGGTTTCTGCTATACTGTTGAATACGTGTTCATTCGTTTTTCCCTCGTGTCCGTTATAGAGCGTAGTGTCGTCAGTAAATATACGCATCTCAGAGACAATTTTATCAGGGAGGTCATTTATGAATATCAGGAATAATAAAGGTCCAAGGATCGACCCATGGGGTACAACTGCATTTATATCATATTGTTTTGACATACGACCATTGAGGACAACCTGGATTCTTCTCTTACTTAAGGATTTAATTATGTTAAGTATTCGTCCAGGAATACCATAGGATCTGATTTTCATGAGAAGACCATCGTGCCATACCCTGTCAAAAGCCTTAGATATATCTTAGTCTCCGTTGCTTTATCCAGTGCATGGTATATACGTTCAGAGATTATAGCTAGGCTATCTGCAGCAGGACGAACTTGCCTAAACCCATGCGGTTGGTCGGACAGGTTTAGCAGTTGTAAGGTTGTTAACTAGAGCTTAATTATTTATTTTGGTGAAAAGAGGGAGGAGGCTAATGGGCGATAATTTAATGTGTCAGCTCTTTCGCCAGAATTCTTGTAAACTGTTACCACAGAAGCAGAAAGGGTGATTTTTAGATTATCTAGTGTGGTTTCTATCAGCAGAGGAAAATCTGGGAAGGAATGGTTTGTTGGGTTTAAAGAAGAATTGGAGGTAAACCGACGGGCAAGCAGATTAGTCTTCTCAGTTGTTGTGCAAACAACATCAAGTTAGTTGGATAATGAAGGAATTGTTGATTGCCCATTATTTACTACGCTGTTATAGATTTTTCAGAAATAATGAGTTCCTAATTTCTACGCTTTAATGCGTTTTCTGGTGGTTTCTGTATATCCTCTCTTGGCTGTGGCTATTTCCTTCTCACAATTATTTCTAGCTTCTATGAACTTTTGTGTATTTGCAGTGGATGTATGTCAGATAAATCTGCAGTATGCATACTGCTATTGAGCAATGACAGCTTAGAAATAAGTCATTGGGGAAATGGAGTTACGTGTGGGACATGTGCTTCAATTGCCGCTTTGAATCAATCACTGGGCTCATTAGCGCACTGTTCCGCAGGAAGAGAAAAGATATTTCCCCATGGAGCAACTCTGATGGCATTCCAGTCTTTTGATTTGTTCGTATGTGCGTGAAACGATCAATCAAAAAGCCATCAATTTTTTCTCTGTGTGTAAAGATTAAAAAACAAACGAAGAAAAAAAACAACAACAGAAGCTGAGACTAGCAGTATCACGTCTGTTATAGGGTGTAGAGAAGAAATGGTGGTGTAAACCAAATTACAGATACGCTTCTGAACATTACCCAGAAACCTCAAGTGGGAGTCCAGTTCACCAGTCCAAATATGATACTCCATATGGTACTCTATGTCACTTAGAAGATTATTTTTGCTGAGATGGTTGACTACTTCTCTATTTAACACAGATCCCAGCAACTTACTGATGACTCACAGGAGACTAATTGTTCTGTACTGAGACGGAGATGAGCGATCACCAGAATTCTTAAATACAGGGCATACTGATGAGATTTTCCAGAGTGTTGGGAAGGAATTCTCCTTAAGATAACGCTTAAACAGCTTTGTAAGTATGGAAGCTAGTTCCGGTTGAAGCTTTTTCGTCATTATGATTGGAATGCCGTCAGGGCCAGTTGCTTTACTAGAATCGGTGTTTTCAATTAGTTTGGTATATGACACTCCATACGGTACTCCATTTAATGTCTATTGGTATCTTTGCAGAGATAGAGAATAGCCTCAAGTCTTAGAAAGTGTTTGGAGCGATAGAGAGGACCGAGTTTATAAGAAGCAGAAAGAGCAATGGATACATGCTCCCCACGATAGATTTGATGAGAAATATTTTTACAAAGTTTACAAATTTGGATGGAAAATCATGACTCACAACAAGAACAAAAAATGGATATTATCATATATCGTACTTTAATGGAATGTGCTCTGATGAACTCATCAACTTGTGCCCCCCTTCGACTTACAGACTCCTGACTGACGCAATAAGCAGCAAAATCTCGCATCACCATTGTTGAGATAACTAAATACCGGAAAGCCTCCTACTCTAATAGTTTATTCCTTCGGCTTGTTAGACTTTAGAATTCCCTCCCTGTTTTCTGCTTCCCTGACTGTATTCACATGTAAATTTTTTAAATGTAATGTGAACAGACATCTCGCTGCTTAACTGTTTACAGTCATCTATCATACGCAATCCCAAATAGTAGCTCAAAGTGGCAATATGCATTGTTTGGGGGCGGGGAGTGAAAAAAACTGAAATACTGAAGCCATTATTTTTCGTAAAAAAAAAATCTTTGTTTTATTTACAAATTGCATGCAACAACCTGATGGAAACATTTTATTTGTTTACGTGGCGGAATTCTGAAATATGGACGAATTTCATGATGATTTTGTATGGAGAATACTCAGGACAAGACATGAAAACACTTGATGTAAATAACTAAAAAGAATGAAAAATAAGTAACGCAAAGACAGGAGGTGTTTATTAACCTTAGTTTTGAAATATCAAGCTTATACTCCGGAGAAAAATAGTCAGCAGGAAGATAGTTTGGAAAGGGAATGAATTAGAACGAGTTATTTGAACAGCGAATTGTTAAAGACTATTAGTAAAACGAACTGGAACAATGCACCAGGCAATTATGAAGCAATTATGAAGCAACATCACGTCTGTGAGTGGGTGTAGAGAAGAGTAAAAGGTGGTGTGAACCAAATTACATATACGCTTCTGAATCTTATTCAGACCACTAAAATGGGAGAAAGATTCCTCAGTCTACATATTACAATGCCACATTTTTATCGATAGAGAACAGATTCAGGTATAAGAGGACCAACTTTGTAACGTTGCAAATAAAAAAACAAATCACGAAAATAAATAAATCCGACTCGGTGTTTCTTTCTTTTTTAAACACAAGTCGTTTATCACCATTTTTCTGTATGACCGTATTGACACCAGATGAAAATTCTCTTTCCCACTGTGGGCCCACATGTCCATCTCACCTGATTAGTGTTTTTCTTTCTGTTCCACGACATGTCGGCTGTAAAACGGCCATTTCTCGTCTTCGACTTTACACGTCCATCTTTTTCCAACCGCATTTTTTCTTCTACCGACCATGTGGTGTCCTTTGTTTTCTTGTCGCACACTTCCTAATTTGCGTATGTGCTATTTTTTCCGGCTGCTGCTGCTAATATACTCGCAAGCCAGCTATCTTACAGACGCTGCTGATATTTTTCCATGCGCTCGTACGAATTCTGTTATGAGAACATTAGAGAGCAAGTGATCTAATGTATGAAATGCAGGCAAGCTTTTATGAGAAAGGATTTTTAGGAAAGGTAATGGTTTTACTTTCCTAATAAAATATATTTAAAGAACGCAGCACAAAGGAACAACAAACAATTTGAAATATTTTATTGGTAGCAGGAACTGGCAGGTCGGACTGCGAAAATGGAAGAGGGAACAGAAAGTTCTTTTTGAGGTCGTCGTCGGTCAGTGAGTACTGTGTCGTCCCCAGCTAATAGCAGTTGTCTCTAGTGGAGGCCGTCGATTCTATAGCAGGATGCCCAGTGGACAGGGGACGAGAAAAGAGGTGTTGCTTGACTGAACGTCCGGTCCTGACTGACTGACGTTCCATGAAGACTTTAAGGGGCAGATGAATCAATGCGCCCTGTTAACTGATAAGTCAGCCTATGGCCGAAGAACTCAGATGGGGGGGGGCATTGATTCACAACAGAAAATAGTTCTCTGTAACTGGTACAGATTTTACAAAATTCACAAATTTTGATGGAAAATCATCAATTACAATAACAACAGAAAATGGATAAATATTTATTTATCTCTTGCATATTCGTTATAAACACGTCAGAAAATTACTGAAGAATTTCCAAGAATAGTAAACCTGAATAACGATAGCACAGAAATTGAAAAAAGTACAGATATCCGAAAATACGATAACAGAAAATTGAAACACTTCTTAAAAATTAAATTTGTATTCGTCTTGCGGTGGCCTTAATTTAAAACGTGGATTTGTATTACAATCCACAGAGGTACCAAAAATAGCAAAAAATATATCATACAGTGTTTATCAATATATATAAACAAGACAAATAGCGGCTGACTGTCAAATAGGTGAAGTTTGGAAAAATAAGTTAAAACTATAAAATTGTAGAAAACACTGAAAGAAGCCCAAAGAATACATGTCACAGTAACATATATCGTGTGATTTTCGGACCGTTTAAACGTTTGAAAGTGCGTGTGACTACTAAAGACTTTTCCAGATAGGTAGAAGAGTAGCTTATTTTGCTTTTGATAACATTTATTTGTTATATATCTTTCTTTTTTTTTACCACTTTTTCGTACCTTTGTAGATTGTAAAACAAACCCTAAAAAGTAAATATCTTTTCGTAGTAATAGTGTTTTATTTTCGGGAAAAATATATAGCTCAAAATGTTAATTGCAGGTAAAAAAAATAAAAAAAAGACTACCGGAAATAGTAATGGATATGTTTGTATTGATTGGTAATCGAAAAGGTTGAAAAACGAAAATTTTTAAACATCAAATTTAACAGAAAAGTCATTGATATTGAACAACGGTAGAAATATCTCAAATATCAACAAGGCAAAAAAAAAAAAAAACGTTTCAGGTGGCACGTCAGGAAAAAAATAAATTGGTGAATTTATTTGGAATATCCCATTTACAGGTAGGGGGATAAAATGAACCACCATGGCTGAAATAATCTAAAGTCCGCTTAAGCCATGCGTAATTATAAGGCTTGATTTTCGTAAACAGATACTTGTAGATATAATATTAAGCTGGATTAGTGTTAGGAAAGATGAGTAACGATTCAAGATCATTTGGGCCAGGCGTAATTATAAAAGTCTGATTGTCGTAAATAAATACTGGTAGATATTTTATTAAACTGGATTAGAGTTGAAGAGAGAATGGAACAGAGTCAAACGTATTATAAAAGTCAGATTGTCGTAAAAAAATACGAGTAGATATATCACATAGCTGGGCTAAAACTGAGAAGAGAAGAGTAACAATTCTAGATGATTAGGGTCAGGCGTAATTATAATAGTCTGGTTTTGTTAACAAATTCTTGTAGATATTTTATTAAACAGGGTTAGAGTTGAGGAAAGAATGGAACAATTCTAGAAAAGGTATGGCATAAGGGTCTACTTCACAAGATTTCCAGCTACGGTATAACTGGAAATGTTTTCTCAATCATTAAATCATTTCTCTCCGATAGGCTCATAAGAGTAGTGGTAGATGGACAAAAATCGGAGGCCTGCAATATAAATGCTGGAGTCCCTCAGGGGTCAATCCTAGGCCCAACTCTCTTCCTTATCTACATCAATGACCTCCCTAAACGCATACTTAAATCATTCGTTGACATCTATGCTGATGACACGACCATCTACGGCAACACATCAAAGGCTGTAAATGACAAAGTTCTCTGATTCTCTCTCCTCTGATCTCGAGCGCGTGGTTCAGTGGGGGAAGATGTGGCTGGTTACCTTTAATGCATCCAAAACCAAACTCCTATCCTTACATCATCAACGCTCTGATCCCCATCTGGCATCAATTGTGATGGATGGCTCTCGTCTGGGTGAGGCCCCGTGTTTTGACAAGCTTCTGGGTTTGACCTTTACTCCTGGTCTGAAATGGAACACGTACATCAAGTCTGTTGCCAAGGTTGCTGGAAAGATGGTGGGATCCTTCTACCACTCCAGAAGAAATCTCACTACTGATGCAATTCTCTATCTATATAAAAGCCAAGTACGTCCAAGGATGGAATACTGCTGCCATATCTGGGCAGGAGCTGCTAAAAACAGCCTATCCTGCCTTGACAGAGTACAAAATAGACTTTGTGGCTTAGTGGGGGATGCCCTTTTCTCTACCCAGCAACCTCTCTCCCACAGAAGAGACGTTGCGAGGCTATCCTTGTTTTATCGTTATTTCCATGGCAGGTGCTCGTATGAACTCCAATCTCTGGTCCCCGCTCGCCATTCTTTCACGAAAAACACCCGTCTAGCTGAATCCACTGTGAAAAATTTCCCCCACTCTATATCTGTGCCTAAATCAAAACACGGATTCCATGAACAAAGCTTCTTTCTTAGAACTGCACGCCTGTGGAACTCTGTTCCGTCTGCCTGCTTCCCACCGGACTACAACTTGGATGTCTTAAAGTCCAATGTTAACAAATTCCTAATGAACGGCCCCCTTAAGTAAACACTTCATCAAATCTCCACACTAACGTAATGTACTTGCAACAACCCTTATCCCTGAGTGGCTTCCGGGCCTTGATAAGTGGTGATCACTGTGTAAAAAAAAAAAAATGATTTGGGCCTAGCGTAATTATAATAGTCTGATTTTGTAAACAAATTCTTGTAGATATTTTATTAAACTGGGTTAGTGTTGAAGAGAGAAGATAAACAATTCTATATTAGTTGGGCCAGGCGTAATTATAAATGTCTGGTTCTTATTAGCAAATGCTTGTTGGATTTAATCTCATGCAAGAATGTTATACATGAAACCGAAATGCAGCTTGGCAGTTTACAAGTTTTATTAATATGAACCTTAGTCTTATCTGTTGAAGATTAAATGTTCACTTTGCATTGCAACTGCAATATGAATCCACTTGCTTAAATAGCAATTGCGTAAAAAAGCGAAAAAAGGCAAGAGAAAAAGGGAAAAGAGATGAGGTTGTCTGCCATTCACGATCTGGCCAAGCAAAAGAGCGATTTTATTAACTTTTATTAATCTCCGCAACAAAGATCTGGCCAAAAAGTGTGTTATGCAAATTCAAACGATGCTTTTTTTCTTTCTTTCTTTTTTACTTTTATTTACAAGGATAAATACCAAAACATGATTTTTACTTTTATTTACAAGGATAAATACCAAAACATGATTTTTACTTTTATTTACAAGGATAAATACCAAAACATGATTATCTTGCAAACTACCAACTACAGTAGTAGTAGTAGTAGTAGTAGTAGTAGTAGTGGTTGTTCATCTTCATAATAATCACTATCATCTCCACTTCAATCTCTATCCATCCATTTCTTTTTCTACTTTAATAATTTTCTCGACACTGCAAGCAATTCTCTTGGTCTCAACAAGTAAATTGAGTATTTCGACCTTTTGATCGTCATTGGGAGTGGTATCCTGGAAGGAGCTGTGTTTGATTTTATATACTTTTCCAAGTTTTCTTACAGGGAGAAGGTTAAAGATGGGGTGTGGGTGACTATTATTTATTTAATGTTGTAATTCTATATAAGCTTTGCTTATTATTTATTTAAGTTTTTTAATTGTCGAATACGTGTAATATTTAATATATTAGTATCTGCATTAAATGCTATTCTGTTATTAGATTGCATTTTTTTATTAGTATTGTTTCTAGTAATTTTAATCTGCAATTAATTTGTTAGTATATTTCTTATTTTAGCAGACCTTTACTCAGAAACTACCGAATCGCTCTGGCTGAAATTTTGCAGTGATCTTTATTATGATAATGTACAGCGAACTAAGTATTATGTTATCCGTTCAATGCACAGTTAAAAATAAGATTAGCCACTGCAATACTACATTTACTTTAGAAGATTATCCATGGAGATATTGATTCAAGTTATTATCCGAGCATCGTGCATCCAACACATACCTGTGCACGTTTGTGGAACTGTTCCGTCTGCCTGCTTCCCACGTGACTACAACTTGGATGTGTTCAAGTCCAACGTTAACAAATTCCTAATGAACCGCCCCCTTAAGTAAACACTTCATCAAATCTCAACACTAACGTAATGTACTTGCAATAACCCTTATCCCTGAGTGGCTTCCAGGCCTTGATAAGTGGTGACCACCGTGTAAACAAGATAAAAAATAAATAAAATACAAGGAAGTCACCATGTTGTTATAGATTTCAGAGTCGAACATTTGAGGACTTTATTCATTTGGATATGCGATATGCAATCAGAAAAAACTTTGATGAAGAAATTATCTTTCTTTTTTGGTTTAATCGGAATATTTTTATCAGTTGTTTGAAGAAATTGTTGGACTGTTCTTTCTCACTGAAATGGTAATTTGAACTTTGAATGACTTTATAAGTGGCGGGCTTCGGCCCACATAGTGACTTGAATTTTTTGCGCAGCCACGAGAAGTTTGCATCTCGACATTTTGTCCTGCAATCAGGAATTTTGAGTGACTCATTTCTCCTCATCATTATCGATTACCTCTATTTTCTTTCTTTCATTTTCCTTCTTTGCAACCATGAGAACTTTGTACCTCGACATTACGCCCCATAATCAAGATCTTTGAATGACACTTATATATATATATATATATAGATATATTATATATACATATATATAGATATATTATATATACATATATATAGATATATTATATATACATATATGATGATTGCAACGTCTTGTCAGACGAGTGCAACTCCCTCAGACATTTAAAATCCATGAGCCCAAATGTCTGAGGGAGTATCTATACAAATATGATGTTAAAGAGTCTTAGCTTTGTACGACAGCTAAGTCTCTCTCTTGGTTCAAAATGTTGAGATCCAGCAACAAGCAAAAGCAAGATAGCCAGCAAAAATTAAACTGCAGACAAGCTTAATGCGGGTACTGGTCTTCCGCTTTATGGTTTTTTAAATCAGAGGTTTATTTCTCCTAGACAGGTTGCCTTCAGCACGGCTTACGGGAGCCCTCTCTACCCCAATACACATATACACACACAAATATACATATATATACATATACATATATATACACATATATATACATATACATATATATACATATGCATATACATATATATACACATATATTATATATACATATGCATACATATATATACACATATATTATATATACATATACATATATTATATATACATATATATACATATATTATATATACATATATATACATATATTATATATACATATACATACATATATTATATATACATATACATACATATATTATATATACATATACATACATATATTATATATACATATACATACATATATTATATATACATATACATACATATATTATATATACATATATTATATATACATATACATATAATATATACATATATATACATATACATATATATACATATATATAATATATATACATATATATATATAATATATATACATATATATATAATATATATACATATATATACATATAATATATATGCATATAATATATATACATATAATATATATACATATATATAATATATATACATATATATACATATATTATATATACATATATATACATATATTATATATACATATATATATATATACGTGTTTGTATATATATGTATCGGCGTATATATATGTGTGTGTATATATATATGAATATGTGTATATATATATGTTTGTATATATATGTGTGTGTGTATATATATGCTTGTATATATATATATGTTTGTGTATATATATACATTTATATATATATATGTGTGTGTATATATATATGTGTGTATATATGTGTATATATATATATGTTTGTATATATATATACGTGTGTATATATATATACGTTTGTATATATATGTGTGTGTGTGTATATATGTATAAATGTGTATATATGTGTGTATATATATATGTGTATATATATGCATGTGTGTATATATTTATTTATATATATATATATGTGTGTGTGTGTGTGTGTGTTATTAAAACAAAAGAAATAAATAATTTTTTTGTTTTCATGTTAGCCGACGTTGTACTTATTATTTGACTCATATCAGATGACACAATGAATTATGATATTATCTTAAATAATGACGCTTGTTTTTCAAAGCTATTTCACAGATTATATTTAACAAATATTGCAATATAAATAATGTAAATTTTTTAAATATATTTAAGATAGTGTTCAAGACAACATAAAGCTTCTGTTTTTTAATACGTCCTGTATTTATTTAATTATTCGTATTAACTGTTCTTTATATATATATATATATATATATATATATATATATATATATATATATATATATATATATATATATATATATATATATATATATGTCGAAGGTATGGATGTATGGTCCAAGCATTTTTTCTTCTACGCCGTATATACAAAAAGGATAATACGAAAAATTGATTTGGTAGGTTGGTTGTTTTTGTTTTACGGCATATCAACCCTTTTCGGGTTATTTAATGCCGAATCCAAAGATTTTGAAAAAAAAATTTTAATAGAATATATTTGTTGTTTTCAAGTCGGTTTCTATTTAACCCAAAGTTTGAACTCTAACAGGTACTACCACTCCGGGTCAGAGTGGACCTGGGAGCAATGGTAATTAAATGGTAGCTCAAACACTCCCCAAAGCCCGCAATCTGGGGCCTCACCACTGGATATAGTTTATGGTCATATCCAGGACCCCAATTGAGGGACTTTTACGCTCTGCAGGGGGGCAGTTGGTGTATTCTAATGCCCCACCGACAGGGCCACGAAAAATTGAAAAAATAAAAAAGGTATTACAAAACAGAAGCTTTCTGTTGTTTTTAAATGAAAAAATGCTGCCTAAATGTACGCTATATATATATATATATATATATATATATATATATATATATATATATATATATAATGAATGTCATTATATTGAGCTTCTTAAATAAGGATTGGTATATATTATAAAGAAAAAAATATATTTCCACAGAAATATATATATAAGTGTATATATATATATATATATATATATATATATATATATATATATATATATATATATATATATATGCATATCTGTGTGTGTGTATATATATATATATATATATATATATATATATATATATATATATATATATGATTGATGATGATTGCAACGTCTTGTCAGACGAGTGCCGCTCCCTCAGGTACTGAAATCCATGAGCCGAAATTGACTTTAGTCCTGCCGGTAAAATTCATACGCACAAGCAGACATGACACTGAAGACGGCCACTGGTCTATATACATATATATATATATATATATATATATATATATATATATATATATATATATATATATATATATACATGCACGCATGCATACATATATACACATGCATACACATACACACATACAAATAACCCACATATATGCATGCATACATACATATTACATATATGCATACATAGACATACTTATACATACATAAACATACACAAGATGGTCATTGGCATACATACGTATATATATATATAAACGTAAATATACATATATACACATACACACATATCTGTAGACATACACACATATATACATACACCATGAATAATACACATACATACGTATACAGGCACACATACATACATACATACATACACATATATAAATACATACACACATATACCCATACGTACACATATGCACATACATATATACATACAATTACCTACATATGCATACACGTACATAAATATGCACCCACATATACATACATGCTCAATACATATACATACATCTACATACATCTACACGTGCATAAATACACATACGCACACAAACCTATATACACATACATATATACATATATATACACATAGATATACACACATATACATGTACATAAACATACATACACCTATACATAAATCCATATAATGATGGCAGATCAATTATTACATGCTTCCAGCATTTTAGACATACACGCGTCACAAATTTTCCATAGCAATAGGACCATTTTTTTTTTTAGACAAATGCCTGAGGAAGTATCTATACCTGATGGTGTTACAGAGT
>NC_136508.1:42913693-42921193 GCF_053919585.1 Euprymna scolopes | reverse complement strand
GACTGGGTTCAAAAACAGCCTACAGAAAATAGACTCTGATTTATGAAAGTATGATAGGTTATGAAAAGGAAGGGTTGTAAATAGATAGCTTCGAATTTGGGAGTATCAAAACCAAAGCAAAATATGATGAAAGTAAAAATAAAATGGATAAACCCCATAATTTATTATACCATACTTGTTCACACTGAAACACTTACCACGATATTCTGTGGATCTATATTAAAAAGGTGTTAAACTTTGTGACATATTTCCATTCTATGGAGGTCAGGTGCGAATGAACACCTCATAATTTTATTATACCATATTTCTTTAAACTGAAACATAATTATCAAAGTATACTTACGCAGATAGATATGAAAAGTCTTTATTAAAGTTTGTGCCTATTTCCATTCTATGGAGGCCAAGCGCGAACGCAGACCCCATAATTTCATTATACCATCCCTATTTAAGTTAAAACATACTTATCAAAGTATTATTATGTACATCTATATAAAAAAAAACACTTGTAAACGTTTTTTTTTAATTTTTAATTTTTTTATTTCCATACTTTGTGGACCAGGCGCGTACGCAGACCCCACAATTTTATGGATCATCATTATGCCAGATCAAACATACCCATTCCTGTGTCTCGATACATCTTCTATCATTATATGTGATCAGTTTTCTATAATAGTCAACCACATAGGAGCATATTCGTGACCAGACGAACACACAGACGTTCAGCTTTATATTATAGATTATTATTGCTCTTGGTGATGTTATTATTGCTATAAAAATGATGATGATGATGATAATAATAATAATAATAATAATAATAATAATAATAATAATAATAATAATACAAAAACGACAACAAAAACAGCACTAATAACATTAATATTAATAATAATCTGGGGAAACTTTTCACTTAGACTCCAGGGAACACCACAGGTCGTTCTCAAAGAGAAATCATCGATGTTGCCCTCTGTGAAAACTAGTGAATGAATAATAATGAAGTTTCTTAGCAATTGACTTTAAAATGCATAAATAGAATTAAAAAACTTTAAAAAAAAAAAAACCCTATAATATTAGCATTGGCAATGGAAAGGAGCCGATGACATTAATGGGGGAAATGCTGCTGCTGCTGCTGCTGCTGATGATGATGATGGTGAATATGATGGAGCAGAAAGTTCTTAAACAGATGTTCCGTTTGGTTTTTGGCTTAAATCATCTACCGTGTTGTGGATTGGCAGGTGTGGGTTGGTTGGTCCACCTGATACAGCTGAAGCCATCTTGCTCAACCAACCAGGAGACAAAAGGTTCTTGTGTCCTTTGTAGACCTTTGAAAGTGCTTACACATTGCTTATACTCACATGTGTGTATGAAATGGGCGAAAGAAAAGGAGGAACCCAACAACACCATCAACTACTACTACTATCACAACCTACTACTACAATAATAATATTACTAGTATTAATAATAAGAATAAGAAAAATGAAACAGTATAAGATAAAGGGGAAGAAAAATAAGACAAAAAAGAATCTGAAGAGGAAGAAAAAGAAGAATAAAAAGAATAAAAATAAAGAAGAAGAAGAAAAAGAAAATGTTGGGAAAAAGAAAAAGATGAACGGAACAGTAGAACATAAAGAGGAAGAAAAATAAGACAATAAAGAATATGAAGAATAACAAGAGGAAGAAGAAGTAAAAGAAAAAGGAAAAGAAAAAGAAGCAAAAGAAGAAAAATATAAAGAAAAAGAAGAAAAAGAAAATGTTGAGAAAAAAAAGGTGAATGAAACAGAATAACCAAAAGAGAAACGAAAAATAAAACGAAAAAGGAGGAGGAGGAGGAGGAGGAGGAGGGAAGGAGGAGTAGGAAAACGTTCTTCAAGTACTTACCTTTGCGAAGTAAATCCGGTTGATTTTGAAACTAATTGGATTTTTTTTTCTGATGACTTCTTGCCAATTCTACAATTTTTTTTTTCTATGTTGTAGAAAAAAATAAGGATGTGAGGAGAAAAATACACGACATTATCGAATTTTTTTTTTTAGTTGTAAGAATGCGCTGTGTGCAGAGTTAGAACTACCTACCTCCGAACCTCCAACCGTGGAAGTAGATCATAGTCCACCGACCTGGGGACGATTACTGAAGAAAAATTATTTCGACAAAGCTATGGAGGAGTCTCTTTAGTTTTAGTGCTGTACATCTAAGGACTGACAATGCGAACCAAAGAATTTACCGCTTATATATTAGACGTAACACGATGCACCATTTAGTATGAATTAGCATTATCATTCAGTTGTACCTTTCCAAAAAAGCCCCCCCCAAGCATTAAATATTTAACGTAGTCGCAGACTCCGTATTTAAATACGTACGCATATTGACGACTAACGTCAGCATTTAAACCGTGAGCGTGACGTCACGGAATGAAATGCACATACAGGCATTAAAATAGAGGAAGGATAAAGAAAAGGAAAAAAAACGCGTGGCGATTCGAAAGGTACGCTTGACAATCCCGCGAGTCGCCACCTCCTCTTACCCCATCGAAGACGTGGCGGTCGACCTGTTGCGAGGATTACTGTCACACAGCAGCGAATTGGCCGTGTTGTAAATACGTGTCGGCGGCTTGAGTGTGAAACCGAATGAAATAAATAGCTTTTTTTTTACTTTCACCTAAAAATAAGTTTGTGTCAAAGTTTTCTTTTATTCGCGACTCTCTTCGTACAACGTTTGGTCCATTTTTCTTAAAGGGAATCTATAGTCATATATAAAGGTGATTTATGACAAGCGACCTAATCACGTTTCAAATACGAGCTGACATCATCTAACTGTAATGTAGTTGCTGGGTCCATCATTTAAATCAGCGGTCGCCAACATTTAGAACTTCATGGACCACTAAATATATAAATTTTCATTTGGCGAACCAGTAATATGTATTTAGAAAACCGGTACTGTAAATATATTCATACAATAATTATCAGAAGAGTTTTATATTTTGATACGAAATACACAAATTAAATTCATATCTAATATATTGATGTTGGCCTTCTGTAGATAGCGTAAATGGAGGCGCTCTGATATTGTTGTAGCTCTTTTGTTAAAACTGCAAAAGTATCTAAGCTAGCACGAACGCCCGGTCAAGCCCGGTCATAAAGTACGCTTAAATGTGATATTTTAATTCTTGTAGATCGTGTATATATTATTATAGAGTTAATGTTCTATCGATTGTATTATATTATAAAGTTGCGATTTCAAAAAATAATAAAAAAGAGTTTTTTTTTTGTTTTTTATATGGAGGTACCACTTATCAAGGCCCAGAACCCACTCGAGGATAAAGGTTATTTTGTGTACAGTAATCAATGGGGTAGTGTTATAGTATTCATTAGTATTGGAGATTTGACAAAGTTTCATTACTTAAGGGGGCGGTTCATTAGGAATTTGTTTATGTTGGACTTGAAGATATCCATGTTGAAGCCAGGAGGGAAACAGGCAAGCGGTAGAGAGTTCCACAGAGTAATTATTAGCATTAAAAAAAAAATACGAAATACACAAATTAAAAAAAAAAATACAAAATACACAAATTAAAATAGTTATATAGAAATAATTAGAAAACAAAAATAAAATCGAAGTTTAGTCAAATGTTATCCATTTTTAGTGTGATGGTTGTTCCAGTTTATTTGATACTAGCATTTCAGCCAGGCGTTGCCTTGGTGTTTGGATGTGTCTGTTGAGCAAAAAAAAAAAAAAAAAAAGTGGTAGTAGAAAGGCAGGCTCGAACCCTTATCGCGAAGGAGGAAAAGAACGTGATAAAAAACGTGACGTCTTTGCAGTTACGACCACCGTCAATCTCAGTACTATGAATATCAAATTTCGAGTCTGTACACTTAAAATTGACAGAGTTATTGCGTAGTGAAATTGACAGAAGTTGACAGCAGTATCGTATTTTAATTCCTGTGACAGATTAAAATGTTTTTTCATATAAATATGTTGTTGAAAATTGAATCAAAATTGTCATTGCTTTCTCACTCAGTGATGGGTATTCATTTTTTACAGAGAGCCAGAAATGAGATCTTGATAATGACTTAAATTTTGCTTTGAGAGTGTCATCACAAGCTAGATCGATAAGTCTTTCTCATTCATCATTAATTTGCTTTTTTCGATGTTAGTTACGTTTACTCTTAAGTGGCTTTCGGACCTTTGTAAGTGGTTACTCCCTTGTAATATATATACATTTTTCCAGATACATCTGCCTTACTTAAAAATCGCTAGGGTTATTAATGGCATCTTCTACATATAAAAAAAAGCACTCAATACTTTTGCTGATGAGGAGACTTTGGTTAAAAAAAAAACTATATGTCAAAATTATTGTCCGTGGCTTAATGTCTATCACAATAAAAACATCGTTTCCGAAACGATCGTACAAATTATTGACTTTGTTGTTGTTCCTTCTCATGAAACAGATTTTTAATTTTGAATTATCAATCACATTACTATATATATATATATATATATATATATATATATATATATATATTATACACTACAAGACCGCCCGTTATTGCCCTGTCGTAAAATACGCTTAATTATGATATTTTGATTAATGCACATTTATTATTTTACTAGCGGGGCCTGTGGCAATTCAACAACGGACTCATTCATATGTAATTTCATTCATATGTAATTTCATTCATATGTAATTATGTAATTAGATGTCCAGTATAAATGGAGACGCTCTGATATTATTGTATCTTTTTGTTAAGCTAGCATGAACACCCGGCAAAGCCCGGTCGTATAGTACGCTTAAATATGATATTTTAATTCTTGCAAATTTCGTATATATTTTTATAGAGTTAACGTTCTAAAGTTGCGATTTCAAAAATAAAAAAAGATATCCATATGACTTAAGTGCATTAGCTTGTATCGAAAGCAAAATAAACCTTATGAAAAAATATATGTATGTATATATATATATATATATATATATATATATATATATATATATATATATATATAACTTGAGTTCCTTCAGCCATAATCGAAACCAAAACTTAAGAAGAATTCTTGGCAAAATTATTTATGACAAGGAATTAAACACCCCAGATGTAAGCGTGACACAGAAAATAACACACACGCTATCGTATTATATATATATATATATATATAAAAAGAGAGAGAGAGAGAGAGAGAGAGAGAGAGAGAGATTATATTAGACCCAATATGTAGTAATGATTTTAAACGTTTAAAAAGGACACATGCGCCACCATCGAGAATCGAGACCTAAACGTTTAGCTTCCGATTTACTTGTTCCTTTGACGTTAATACCTGAGCTATGAAGACATGTTTGTTGCAAGGCTAAAAATTAAAACATGAACAAATAGCTATTACGTTACGCATGCATATTCGTAATACAATTGTTCGACCTTCTCCTAGCAAATTGCATTTTTTTTTTATTTTCACTTTTACACCAATTTTTCCCAGCTAAACCCCAAATATAAAGTTTCGCATGGGTTCGAATACCCTATATATTAAGTTCCATGTCTGCAAACCAAAAACTGACAGGAGTTTGGAAGGCAATTTTTTTTAAACAACTATATATACTCATATATAAATATGTATAAAAAGAGGCTTGTGTTTTTTTTACGCAAATATTACGCAAGTATAAATCATGTAGAATATCTGCATGAATATAATGACACATAACTAACCAAAAGATGATCATCCCATAAGAAAATCGAAAAAAACGAATAGGGAATTAATTAAACTGAATGTTTAAAAGAATATGCAAATTAGCTAGATCTTTTGCAGATGAATGCTATTCCATGACCCATATATAACAAAGCTGTATTTTCTTTTTAAATAAATAGAAAAAAAATGGGGTTTAATATGAATATCAATACACACACAAAAAAAAAATTATAGGAGTATCAACTATATATATATATATATATATATATATATATATATATATATATATGATGATGATGATGATGATGATCGCAACGTCTTGTCAGACGAGTGCCACTCCCTCAGACACTTAAAGTTCATGAGCCCAAAAATGACTTAAATCGCCACAGAACCATTTTTATAGACAAATGCCTGAGGGAGTATCTATACACAGATGATGTTACAGAGTCTTAGCTTTGTACGAGATCTAAGTCTCTCACGCGGTTCCAAAATGTTGAGATCCAGCAACAAGCAAGAGCAAGATAGCCAGCAACAAGTTAAACTGCAGACCAGCTCAATACGGGTACTGGTCTCCCGCTTTATGTTTTTTTTTTTTTATAATCAGAGATTTGCTTCTCCTACACAGGTTGCCTTCACCACGGCTTACGGGAGCCCTCTCTACCCCAGCACACACATACATAGATACACACAAACACACACGGTGCTAGTGGGCCGTTGACCCCGAAAAAAGGTTAACATATATATATATATATATATATATATAATAGTTTTCAAAATTCCAAGATCAAGTCTCCTCAGTTGCTATTATTACATTTCAAAATGAAGCTTATATATATATATATATATATATATATATATATATATATATATATATATATATATATATATATATATATATATATATATATATATATATATATATATACGGAGAATAATACACTTAAAAAGAAGGATATTAATACACACATATATTTCCATAAAGTAAGTATAAAGATATACGTATACGCACAAACACACATTAACACACACACACACACACACACACACACACATATTTATCTATAAAATAAAGCTCAACGTCTTTATGTGTATCTCTCTGTACTCGAATGGGCTTCTTCATGGTTTACTATTATACCAAATCGACCAATTACAATTAAAGAGTAGATATCCAACAGCCAAAAATAGTTAAAATAAAGTCACATCCTCACCAATGCGGATCTAAATTTAGTTTAAATGTTTTCCAGTTTGGAATTTTTTAACTTTGGGAGTTTTATGATAAAAATATTTAAATTTATCATATATGAAATAACAAGATATTTGACCTCATACTATGATATATATATATATATATATATATATATATATATATATATATATATATATATATATATATATATATATATATATCTTCTATCTATTCTATCTTCTATCTTCTTCTATATAAATAAAATGAACTCATTTTTTCCCGTCTGATTTTGACATTAATAGGATTAAAAATCAAGATATTTCATGCAAATATAATATGCACAAACGGCAGAACAATATCTGAGGTGTGTTATAGTCTTATTATTTCTCAAATTCCTCGATAATCTTAGATTTCTATACTTTTTCTGCTGAGAAGTCACGGCCAAAATCGGTTAAGATCAACGGAAGTGGTAAAATATTTTCTCTCTAATAAATTCCTCCTCCCCCTGCCACCACTTAATACCGTTTGGGGATCGTTCACAAGGAACAGTTGAGAAGAGAACACCGGTTTGGCTTCGTAGTTCTTTCATGTGAAGTTATTTAAAATCACTAAACTAAGCTGCAGTGCTCTGTGGCGTAGTGGTTAGCGTGCT
>NC_136508.1:42873693-42908693 GCF_053919585.1 Euprymna scolopes | reverse complement strand
ATTTCTGGCGAACACTTGTTTTCAGAGAGAGAAAGAGGGAGATGAGAGTTAAAGAAAGAAATAGGGAGGGGGAAAACGTCTTTTTCAGTAGTAATACCCTTTTTTCATTCTACACAAGTCCAAACATTTTTCTGCCCACCCCCTTCAGCTAATGGAGAGAATTAAGAGGGGTGCGTGGTGGCGTTGAGTATCAGGCATATGCGATGCCATGAATTCAATCGGTGTAACGCGTAAAATGTACGGAACACACCAGTGTATTTAGTTTTCTTTCATTTCGGATATCGTAACGTTTGAATGCTACGATATCAGAAGAAAAAAAGCACGTGTTCCTATTTACAATGCCCCCCACCCACCCACACGGGACAGAGTTAGACACCAGGGTCGTTTTTTAATGTGGAGTAAACAAAAAAAAAAAAAAAATTAGAATTGTCTCAGTCGTGAAGGATTTCTCCTCCACTAACAGAGAACAAGAAATTGAAGTGTAGCATCTGAAAAACAGATAGTACACTTTGATCTTGACCCAAAGCACGTGTTAATAAATGAGAAGGGGAAAAAATCATACGTTAAACTCGACACGAGTAGATTTTCCTTTTCTGTGCGTTTTGTTTTATGACAAACAGCAAATGTCGTCAGTTTGCGAAACATAAAAAAAGGATGTTCAGTTAAACGAAACTGAAATGGGAAATATAACGAAATACCAAAGTCTTACGTATGGCATGAAAAGGAACTGGAATCTTAAGATCTTTATCATTCCAGAGCAAACTGGACTCATGAAAGGCAATTTCAAAAACTATCTGGCAAATATACCCGGTGAACCAAGTGCAAGAGAGATTCCTGCACTTAACAGAACCATCAGATTCTTAATATATATATATATATATATATATATATATATATATATATATATATATATATATATATCTCGGTTGGAACACATGAGTTAGCGAGTGAATGTTTGGCATCCGGTAGGATGCTCCACTCTCATCTTGAACAAACTGATAATAATAAAAAAAAAAAAAAGGAAGAGATATTATTTAATATTCGAGAGTAACACGCTCTTGTTCTGTCAGCCATTGACTAGGTAGAAGTCCTAAGTAATTTGCAATATTGTATCTCCCGCACTTTGGATTGAAATATTCCAGAGTTCGACAAGCTACGCCGAAGAAGGTCGGAGGTTGCATCAACCGAAACGTTGTGGAAATAACTCAATGAGAATCCAAATACAAATTATCAATCCTCATCTAAAATAAATTCAGAAATCAGGGTCACTTAGTAAATGTGGGATTTTCAGCATATACAATAAAACAAAATATTTGTGTATATAAAACACAATGTATAACGATTTAACGAATAAATGTTACCAAAGGCAAGATAAGTTACACTTTTACCTACTCTTCTACCTATTATGTGCTTTAACATATTTTAAGGCACTTACAGAATTCGAAGCAAAAGTAGTCCTGAATTGGGAAGTTAGAACGACAAGATGGCCGACACTAGACGTTTAGCTGAAGAAGTCTCGATAATCGCTTCAATCATGAAAATAAAACAAAATGTTAGTAGAAATTCACTGAATAAATGTCATGGTGATACTAATTGGTTGGATTTCCATCAGTTTTTGTTTTATTTTTCGAATTTTGAGCCATTAATGACACTATAAAGACAGCATGTTCTTGTCGGACATCTTGTCGCTTTAACTTACTAACTCGGCACTACTTTTTTTTCGAATTTGATAAAAACTTTAGAATGCGTAAACACACAACCACACACACACACACACACACACACACACACAAAAAAAAAAAAAATTTTATGTAGAAAAGTAACTTATCTTGCATTTGGTAACATTTGTTATATATTTGTTTTTTGTTTTTTCTATTTTTTTTTTTTTTTTTTTTTTACACAGTGGTCACCACTTATCAAGGCCCGGAAGGCACTCAGAGATAAGTGTTATTGCAAGTACATTACGTTAGTGTTGAGATTTGATGAAGTGTTTACTTAAGGGGGCGGTTTATTAGGAATTTGTTAACGTTGGACTTGAACACATCCAAGTTGTAGTCAGATGGGAAGCAGGCAGACAGAACAGAGTTCCACAAGCGTGCAGTTCTAAGAAAGAAGCTTTGTTCATGGAATCCACGTTTTGATTTAGGCACTGATAAAGAGTGGGGGAAATTTTTCACAGTGGATTCGGCTAGATGGGTGTTTTTCGTGAAAGATTGGCGAGGGGGGACCAGAGATTGGATTTCAGATGAGCACCTGCCATGGAAATAACGATAAAACAAGGATAGGCTCGCAACGTCTCTTCTGTGGGAGAGAGGTTGCTGAGTAGAGAAAAGGGCATCCCCCACTAAGCCACAAAGTCTATTTTGTACTCTGTCAAGGCAGGATAGGCTGTTTTTAGCAGCTCCTGCCCAGATATGGCAACAGTATTCCATCCTTCGACGTACTTGGCTTTTATATAGATAGAGAATTGCATCAGTAGTGAGATATCTTCTGGAGCGGTAGAAGGATCCCACCATCTTTCCAGCAACCTTGGCAACAGACTTGATGTACGTGTTCCATTTCAGACCAGGAGTAAAGGTCAAACCCAGAAGCTTGTCAAAACACGGAGCCTCAGCCAGACGAGAGCCATCCATCACAATTGATGTCAGATGGGGATCAGAGCGTTGATGATGTAAGGATAGGAGTTTGGTTTTGGATGCATTAAAGGTAACCAGCCACATCTTCCCCCACTGAACCACGCGCTCAAGATCAGAGGAGAGAGAATCAGAGAACTTTGTCATTTACAGCCTTTGATGTGTTGCCGTAGATGGTCGTGTCATCAGCATAGATGTCAACGAATGATTTAAGTATGTATTTAGGGAGGTCATTGATGTAGATCAGGAAGAGAGTTGGGCCTAAGATTGACCCCTGAGGGACTCCAGCATTTATATTGCAGGCCTCCGATTTTTGTCCATCTACCACTACTCTTATGAGCCAAAACATGGGTCCTCTCCCAGACGAAAGCCATCCATCCCAATTGATGCCAGATGGGGATCAGAGCGTTTATGTTTTCATTTTGTTGTTTTTATTATAAAATCCTTATTTATTGTTTTTATCTATTCTGTGTTATTTTATATTCACTGGTTATCACTAAATCAACAATATCGATACAATTCATAGCAAAAGCTCAACCTATGCCGGTCATGTATGTGTCAACGATTTGGCCGTGAATATACACAGTGCAGTCATGTTTATTTCTTGGTTACAATCCATTGTACGTCACATAGTACATTACACGAGATTTTATGGCCCTTGTGCATTTTAATGACTTGGGACATTTTTTGTAGATTCATTTTTTTGTTTTTTTTTGCGGACTGTTATCCTTATAGTTGTTGTTTCACCACGTTTTGGCCAATTCATCCTCTGGGAACCTGCGACGAGATAAAAATGCTGAGTCTTGTAACTGTATCCCCAGTAATTACTGCCTTCCATAGTTGTTGTTATCTCGCTGCGTTTTGGCCAACTAATCCTCTGGCAGGCTTTGAGTAAAATTGAAATCGCTATCTTCAAACAATGCTCACCTGAAACCGTAGAGACTCAACAGCTCTATTCACTGCGCCATGGGCCTCAACGGGCAATCAAGGTTGATTTTATGGTTTTATAAATCCAATTTTGTGTTCTTATCTGGTCTTCGATTGTCAGGTTCGTACCGAATGGTATCATATATTATGTTATATATACATTATACTAGCAGGCATTGCCCGGTCGGAAAATATGCATAAATATTATATTTTAATTAATACAGAAATCCAGACATATGCATGCAAATAGTATGCTTTTTCTAAACAGTTCACTTCTTGCAAATAAAAAATCAAGCTGTACGATAACCATTAGACCAGTTTAACATGTTCTCTACAAAGCGTTTTCAAACCTACTTATTTTTTATTTTTTTTACATAGGAGTCACCAAGTATGAAAGCCCGCAAGCCACTCGAGGATAAGGGTTAATGAGTGTACAGTAGTCAATGAGATAATATAGTAATCGTTAGTAGTGGAAATTTGGTAGATTGGATTATTTAAGGGTGTGGTTCATCAAGAATTTGTTTACGTTGGACTTGAAGACCACTAAATTGCAGTCAGCTTAAAAGCAGGCAAACAAAAAAGAGGGCCACAGGCGTGCAGTTCTAAAAAAAGGAGCTTTGTTCATGGAATCTATGTTTAGGTTTAGGCACAGATAAAGAATAGGAGCAATTATTGATATTGGTTTTGGCTAGACGAGTGTTTTTCGTGAAAGTTTAGCGAGAAGGGACCATAGATTGAAGCTCATACAAGCACTTGCCATGAAAATAATAATAAAACAGACTCAGGCTTGCAACGTCTCTTTAGTAGGAAAGAAGTTGCAGGGAAGTGAAAAGGGCATCCCCCACTAGGCTATGTAGTCTATTTTGAAATCTGTCAAGGCAGGATAAGGTCTTTCTAGCTGCTCCTGCTCAGATGTGGCAACAGTACTCCATCCTTGGACATACCTGACTTTTATATAGGTAGAGAATTGCATCAACAGTGAGATATCTAATGGAGCAGTAGAAAGATCCCACCATTTTTCCAGCAACCTTGGCAACAGATTTGATGCACATGTTCTATTTCAGATCAGGAGTAACGGTCAAGCCCAGAAGCTTGTCAAAACATGGATTCTCCCTAAGACGAGAGCCATTCATTTCAATTGATGCTAGATGGAGATCAGAGAGTGGATGATGGAAAGATAGAAGCTTGGTTTTAGATGCATTATATGTAACCAGCCATCTCTTTCCCCATTGCACCATGTGCTAAAGATCAAAGGAGAGAGAATCAGAGAGAACTTGGTCGTTTACGGTCTTTGATGTGGTGGCATAGATTGTGATGTCATCAGCATAAATGTCTCCAAGAATGTGTTTGGGAGATCATTGATGTAGATCAAGAAGAGAGTTGGGCCCTTGAGGGACTCCAGCATTAATACTGTGAGCGTCTGCTTTCTGCCCATCAACCACTACTCTTATGAATCTACCAGAGAGAAATGATTTAATAATTAGGAAGACATTTCCAGCTATATCGTAGCTGGAGATAATTTAAATATGTTATAGCCTTGGGGACTTTGGGGGCTAAATGGGGAGGCAAATGATGGACTTAGTGATTTACTTTTTTGCATAGTGCAGAACTACAATTTACATATGTTACGGCCTAAAACTTCACTGTTTGTTAATTTTTACCAGGATTTGTTATCCCCTGGGGACTTTTGAGGCTAAATAGAGGGGGGGGGCAAATGCTGAACTTAGTCATTTTTTATGCCTCGATCACTGTATACTCACGGGGGGCATACATGTTTCACTTGTCACGATTTTTGTTTTTTTTACTCATCTTCGCTCCAAACAAGGCATATGCCCCTTGAACGTAAGGGGCTATTAATCGGGACCATGCCCAAGAAAGATTAAGCTGTTGGTTTACATTACATTTGAATTTCTGCATATCAGTACAGTCAGAGAAGAAGGTAGCAGGGCAGAAATTCCGAAATCTAACTGTTCTAGGGAAGAAGCTATTAGAGTAAAAGCTTTCTAGCATTTAGGGACCTCAACAGTGAAAGGGTGTGATTTTGTTGCTAAGCAGGTTTGTCGGGGATATGTAAGTAGAGGGGAGCACCAGTGCAATGAGTTCATCAGAACACATTCCATTAAAATACTTGTAAAACAGGCACAAAGATGTAACATTGCAGCGATGAGACAGGGGTTGGAACCTAGTTGATAAAATGGGACCTATTAGATTGGAGACCCTTTTTTTGGACCCTATCTGAGAGGGAGAGACTAGTGGTAGATGTACCAGCCCAGATGTGGCCACAATACTCCATACATAATGAATGGTGGCCTTGTAGAGACACAGGATACTCTCAGGTGTGAGTAGTTTTCTAGTATGATAGAGGGAGCCAACCTTCTTTGCAGCCTTCCCAAGGTCTTCAATGTATTTGTTCCAGTTCATATTTCCTGACGTTAAGCCGAGTAGTTTAAAGGAAGGATTCTCAGGTAGGGTGTTATTTGTCATGGATATCGGTGGTTGGAGAGGCGTCTTGTAATTGTTAAAGCAGAGCAGCTTATTCTTTCTATCATTAAATGTTACCATTCAACTACGGTCTGGGGGTCATTTTCTAAGGATTCAGCCATTGTCTTAGATTTATGTACATCCGTTTTTCTCTCAGGCATGTTATAGAGCGTTGTATCATCAGCAAATATATCCATCTCAGACACAATATTATCAGGGTGGTCATTAATGAATATCAGGAATAGGGCCTAAGGATCGACCCCTGGGGCACTCCCGCATTAATGTTATACAGTCTTGAGAAAAAAAAAAAAAGCCAGAAGTGAAAAAAAGGAAGAAATCGATTTTTCAATATTTTTCCATGCATTTTTGTTAATTTTAACTGAAAATTTCTATTTTGCAGATCATTATTATTATAGCATATAATAACAAGTAGAAAAATTAATCCTAAAAATGGTAAGACCGCATCCTGACGAGGATATAAAAAACCGAATTGCAGGATTAAGGCAGTCCAAAATGACTTACAAGCTGATTTTTGATATTTTAAGAAAAGAAAATGTGAAAACATCTCTTTCTGCAGTGAAGCGAATTGGTCAAAGATTTGAAGTCAAACGGCTCGCCCTGCAGCATCCACTTTGATGGACGAACATACGCTTAAATTAACTGTTTTGAAAGATCGGAAGAAAACTTCTGTTGATCATAGATAAGAAATCAAAACAGGGGCTGGAAATTCTCTTTCTAGATATACAATATCTAGACGAATGAAAGAAATGGGATTTTCTTCTAAAAGGTGTGCAAAGAAGCCATTTTCATCTAAGAAGAACATCGATGATAGAAAAAGATCTTTCTCGTGTTATGGCAAGAAATATACAGACTGTTTCAGGAATGTTTTCTGGTCAGATGAATCAACATTTCGTCTTGTTAGTGATGATGCTCCTGAACAATACATTCGAAGAACTGAAGAAAGATTTTCACCAAGTTGCATAAAAACAACAGTTAAACACAGGAATGGAAGGATAATTGTATGGGGAACCTTTACTGCTGCGGGAGTTGGGGAACTTATTAGATGTGAAAAGTTAATGCAAAGGAATACATTCGAATATTAGAAACAGAACTGTTATCAAGTATCCAGAAGCTGAGAATATCTCAGAACATTATTTTTTCCACATGATAATGCCACTGCACACACTGCTAAAGTCATAAAAAAATGGTTTTCTGATCATTCAATTGATGTGATGTTTTGGCTAGGTCAAAGCCCTGATTTAAACTCAATCGAGTATATTTGGTCCATAATATCTCGTGCATTAGCCAGAAGAACCTTTTCGAATAATGACAAATTGTGGGAAGCTGTGCAAAGCGAATGGAATAGCATCTTCTCTTCATAGTGTTCCACTTTGGTTAAGAGCATGTCTAAAAGAATTGATTTTTTAAAGAAATCAAAAGGGAATCTGATTCCATACTAAGCATTTATAAAATTAAATGTTTTGTTCTGTGTTATTAGTCTCGTTTAAGTTTCCTTGTTCAATTGTTCTTTGTTCAATATGGCTTTTAGTGCAATAAAATGTATAAAATTGTTTGGTCCATTTTTTTTTGTTGTTGTTCACGAGTGTACTGATTGAATGAACGTCCATCAATGACAACCGAGATGACCCTATTATCTAAGGAGGATCTAATTATATTTAGTACTCGTCCAGTTAGACAGTGTGATTTAATTTTCATTAGCAGCCCTTCAAATTTTTAGTATTTCATTTCATATTATTGTATTACTTTAGTATACTTGTCTGATTTTACTTAAAAGTTACACGAAACTTTGATATTTTCGGATAGAGTCTTCTTGATTTGCCCCCCCCCACCACCACCGTTCTGAAAGGAGTTCTCCAGAAATGAAAGCAAAAATAAATGTCCAAAATAAAAATGCAAAAGTGTAGAATTTTAAATATAATTTTTATTTTTAATTCAGTGAATAGAACCTGACAAATATAACCCTAACCCAGCAAATCCAATATATAAAGTTATCTTGTCGGATTTTCAGTCAGACCTAAATAGCATTTAAGCCAACTAATCTAACTTTGTTTTAACTAGACACTTAATTTGTGACAGTTATGCCGTGTTATTGGCAATAAAATAACTTTCTTTGCTAGAGTTTATTTTGAAAACTACTTTTCGGTTAGGATTAAGGTGTAATATCTGTTCTTAGCTAGCTGATTGAATGCCCCCCCCTCTATCCCCGATAGAAAACATCCAAGATGCCCGCATTCCACCTTTTCTTTTTTGTCCCCGGCCACCCCAATAATTGATCTTATTTTGGAACATCATATATACCCCAACTCCCCCACCCCATGATTTCTTTGACCCAGCTAGAATGCAGCCCCATTTAGATGTCGACCTGCTTGTTTTCGTCCCCCATCAAGCCGGAAAACAGTGGACGGTCTACCATCTAAAGAGGGTTGGCAGGGTCCCACTAACATTTTTTTTTTCGTTTTTTAAATTTATTTTAGCTTTCTTGCCACCCCACGTCAATAAAATAATAAATAACCGACTTTTTTTTTTTTTTTTTTTTAAGTTATTTTTCCATATAGTACATATACACATTTTAATTAAAAAAAAAAAAAAAAAAAAAAAAAGAAGAAAATAAACCGATTTGACTTGGGAATCTTAAGTAGGACGACCCCCCCCCCCCCGATGCGCTCGAGGTATTGATGTGAATGAGAACTTTAGCTAGGATTAGCATAAACCAACAAAAGGTGCAGTGACGAGGATGACCATAGACCCTCCCCCCCCGCCTTCTCCAATTTTTGAGTGACCTTGATCCTAGTTCTTATTTTTTATTTATTTGTAATTTTTCACGAAATAAAAAATATACATCTCAAAGTGTAGTATCTGTTCTGATACTACACTTCACGTTTTCTATTCTCGGTCAGTGAAGGCGAAATCATTCTAGGTTAAAGCTTTTTTTTTTTTTTTCATCTGGGAAGTTAAGTTTTCCCTCGCATTAAAAACCGGCTTTACGTTTAAATCTGCCCCCGTGCGGGGGAGGGGTGGTACACATTAAATAGGGACTCTTAATATGGAACAGTTTTTAATAAATACCTAAAAATAAAATGCAGCCGGTGGGAAGACAACTCACTTTTAATCGAAATACTTGTATTATTTGGATTGTTCGGACTACTGATCTCGTCTTGACTCTTATTGTATGGCTGACGGAACAAGAGTATTCTACCACCGTGGATTAAAGAGTCCCGTTCGAAATGTCGTGCAAATTCCCGAGTTCGACTGTGATATAGTAGAAAATCCTGACACCCTCTGAGAATGGATTACTCCAGTCTATAAAAGAAGCTAGCAAGCCGTAACCAATGAGAGCAAGCAAGCTGATCTTAATACTCCAGTATTCAAGATCCATTCGAGTGTCAATTTCTTGTTTGTTACATTGTCCATTTGTGCAATCAACTTGTTATAATATATTCTGCGTGTTGAATCTCATTTCATCTGATTAATTTATGCTGATTATATTTTATATTTAAGCCAGGGATATATCAAACTGAATGATTCCCGAGTTCGACAGAGAAATTCCAGAATTCGACAAAATATACGAGGACGGTTGGAGGTTACACCTGTCGGAACAGTGTGTGAAAATGGCACGCAAGATGAAAACAGTAGTCCGAAGAATCCAAATAATATAAAACACCAATCCTTATCTAAAAAATTGGAGAACATAATGGGGGTTGTCTAATTTTAAAATGTACAGACAAATAAAGATTAAAATGACTGCACTGCATCCCGGGCAATACCATAACGAAAGAAACATTTCATTGATGAAATCAAATCTTTCTCAGACAAGGTTGGTTTCGATGGTGGTACGTTAAAACCTTGAACATAAATACGGGTGTGCCACAGCGTTCGATACTTTGACCGTTATTATTTCTAATCTTCATAAACGATCTCCCTAAAAAAATTTCTACAAGATGGTATCGCAATGCCTCCAGTCAGTCTCGAAAGACAAAGAATACCCACAAAGAATGCACATGTAATTGCGAGGCAAGGGTTGCGAAATCCCCAACCACACCTCTCCTGAATCGGCACTGTTTGAGTCCAGTGACAAGGAAAAGTCCAGGACGATTGGAAACCATGCTGAGATAAGCGGAGAGCACATACAGCACCTGGAAGTCCCAAATAGTCACCCATTTAGTACTGATCAGGTTCAACGTTGCTTAAGAAGATGGTATATTTGCTGATGACATCACGCTCTAGAACAAACGTAAAGGTAAAACGAATGTACACTTATCTAAAACAATGGATTAAACCGTAGAGAATGATTCCTCCCTATTCTGTAGTAGAATGGGGAACATAAATGGATTGTAACATTTAATGCTACTAAGACTAAGGTTCTTTCCTTTAATAATTACAAGAAACCTTGTCAACCGCTAATTTTTATGACTAATTATACGCTACCTGAAAATTCTTCATTCAAACTCCTTGGCTTAACATTCACAGGCAAAATGAATCTGAACAAATATATTAAGGACATTGCCAACGTTACTGATTAGAAGATGGGCTCTATCTACCCTGCTAGAAATCTACTCACACCTGAGAGTATCTTATACCTCTACAAAGTCAACATTCGCCCATTCATGGAGTATTGTTGCCACATCTGGGCTGGTTCATCTATCCCTAGTCTCACTCTATAAGACAGAGTCTAAAAGAGAGTCTCCAACCTAATGGGCCCCGTACAATCAACCAAACTTCAATCCCTGTCCCATAGTCGCATCTCTGCCTGTTTTACAAATATTTTGATGAAATGTGCTCTGAAGAATTCACATTTGTGTCCACTTGATGTAAATATCATGTGAACAGACATTTCACTGCTGAACTCCCTACATAGTGTCCCTGTTGATATGGTCCCAAATAGTAGCCCCTTACATCCTTGTTTGGGGTGGATAAGAGTTTGCAGCAGACGAAATTGCGACAAACATAAGCAGGAGTGAATTCTCGCGGTTGGAGATTTTGAATACACTTCCTTCCTGGCTTGTCCAATCAGAAACCAGTTCTCTCTCGTGACTGAGTATGTAAAACGTTAAACCGACAACACACTCTTTCTTCCCAGATCTTGGACGGACCACAACTCCACGTGGAACGGACTTGTCGCCTCCAACTTTTCTTGGGACTCAACAAGTCAACACCCGGCCTTCGGGCTCGGGATTCGACTACGACGGAATACAACCAAGTCAACATAGCTATCTTCACATGCGATGCACACACACGAACTCTTTCTCATTCTACAGTGCTGTCTCTAATAATCATTCGTGACGCACGCTTCTACTAATAACTTCTAGAAGACAAATAATCAATCATGGCTACGAACCATGACGTCAACACATGAACATTTTTTCATTCATCAGACCTGTCTAATCTTTAATCTACGTCTCCACACACGAACCCTTTTAACGACTAGCCCTTTTTCTATACAACACGTTTCCTTATGCTTACTAACGAAGATGACCAACAGAGGTGTTTTTAAATGTTAGAATGAGATTTCGTCTTTTATTCAACATTTTGGCGATTCCCGACGTGATGGCGAACATGCAACGTTTGTCAATATCTTCACACTAAAAAAAAAAAAGAAAAAAAAGGAAAGAAAACAAAAAAAGAGGAAAAAACAGAAAAGAGGGGAAAACAGAAAAGAGAAAAAAAAAACAAGAAAAAAAAGAGAAAAAACAAAAAGAAAAAAAAAACAGAAAAAAAGAAAAAAACGCCCCAAAATACAAATAAAAAATGGAAAGGTTATTTTGATCGCTAGTTAAAAAAAAATATATATATATAGAGTTTAGTTGTTTGACTACCCAATGAGTTTATTAACAGTTTCTTTGGATGACCATAATTCCCCATAAAAGAAAATACGCTGATCTCCTCTCGTACTTCCGGTGTTCATACTCAAAGGTAGGTAACTCCGCTTCGAGATAAACAGATTGCTGATACCGCAGCAGTTAAACGGTGTTGTAATAATAAACCGAACCCAACTGGCATGTCCTTTGCCCCAACCATAGAGCGCTCGTATCGTATCTCAATTTTATGGGGGGTCATTAAGTGTACACGGGATCAAAGAATCGAAACCAGCTGCTTACAAAAAATGCCCCACCTCTTGCTAAAAAGAAAACGGGACAGAAGGAGGGGGTACGGAGAAATTTCTCAAAGAAACATTCCAACAAGTGGGTTCGTTCAGAGACAGGCTTCCGACTACTTCAAAGACCGTTTCGTTCTTGCTCCAATTCCAACGAGGGGCTGATATTTTTTCAGATCATTCCTTTTTCTTACGATCAAATCTCAAAATGCACTCAAGCCCGTCCTTTGACCTCTCCTCATCAAACGAAAATAGGAACACCTTCTCTCTGTGCTTTTGCCGACGTCTTGCCCCCCACCCCCCATTCTGCAAGAACGCATTTTATAGAAATACATTGACGCAAACATTTTTTTCAAACTTACCTGAAGCACTCGTTAATGACAGTATAACATGAATTAATCCCCTCTTTTCTCTCCCTCTTCTCCTTTTTCTCTTCTTTCTCTATCTTCTCTCACCCCCTTCTCTTTCCTACTCTCTACTTTATCTCTCTTATCTTTCTCTTGTTTCTATCTTCTCTCTTCTTTCTTTTATCTCTCACTATTCTCTCTATATACTCTCTCCTTTTTCATCTCTCTCCTCCTCGGTCCTGGATATGACCTTAAACTATATCCAGTGGTGAGGCCCCAGCTTGTGGGCTTTGGGGAGTGTGGAGCCACCCTTTAATTACCATTGCTCCCAGGTCCACTCTGACCCGGAGTGGTAGTACCTGTTAGGGTCCCAACTATGGGTTAAATAGAAACAGACTTGAAAACAATAAATATATTCTATTAAAAATTTTTTCTTCAAAATCTTTGGATTCGGCATTAAATAATCCGAAAAGAGTTGATATGCCGTAAAACAACCAACCAACCAACCAACCTCCTCTCCTTCCTGTTTATCCTCTCTCCTCCTCTCCGCTTTCATTCTTTTACCCTCTCCTTTCTATCTTTCCTCTGTTTCCACTTTCTCTCTTAAATAAAAAAAAAAACGTTTTGATTATCTCACACAAGCTTCCAAAATAATTCTCATTAAAAAAAAAAATCGCATTGACTCTAATAAAATCCCCAACTTACATTCATACCGCATCAATCAGTGGTTCTTTTGTTGGCATTGGTTTCCCCGATATTTTTCGTCAGAACTCTTTCGAATTGTTACGAAAAGGATCACATGAAAGTTGCCAACATCCTAAGTGAAAAAATAATTTCGTGGAACGAACTGGATTCGAACTTGGAACGCCCAGGTTGTCAGTTCGTTTCGTTAACCACCATCAATCCCCCTCAACTTATATGGGAACTAAATATTCTTATAGAGAGTATTGGTGCCACATCTTTCCAACATAGTACTCTTTCTTGTCTTGAAAGAGTACATATCGGATTCGTTATCTACTGACTAATCTCTTGCTCTCTAGAACCGTATCTCTTAAAAGGTCTCCTGATAGTCTTCCTCTACTTTAGGCCCTGGATATGACCTTAAACTATACCCAGTGGTGAGGCCCCAGCTTCCGGGCATTGGGGAGTATGGAGCCACTCTTTAATTGCCATTACTCCCAGGTTCACTCTTACCCGGAGTGGTAGTACCTGTTAGGGTCCCAACTATGGGTTAAATAGAAACCGACTTGAAAACAACAAATATATTCTATTAAAAAATTTTTCTTCAAAACCTTTGGATTCGGTATTAAATAACCTGAAAAGGGTTGATATGCCGTAAAACAAAAGCAACCAACAAATCCTCTACTTTATTATTATTTCCATAAAATATACTCGACTGAGCTCCAATGACTGGTTTGTCAAGTAAGAACTTTTTTTTTCAACCACAATGTCAAATAAATTCAGTTTCTTTTACCGCGTGTCTAGCGTCTCCGAAGTTCTCATTTGTGGAATGCATTATCACTGAACTGCTTCTTTACAGACTGCAGCATTGTAGTTTTCACATCCAATATCAACAAATACTTTTAATAAACTGTCCACGTATGAAATAACACTTCGTTGTTTCTGTTGATCATTTTCGATTCTTCCATTGCATTTTTCAGCAATAAACAGACAGTCCGTTCATCTCATTAACCCTCATCCTCAAGAGGATTTTGGCCCTGATAAGCTCTTGCACCTTATATATAAATTTATATAAAAGGCACTTTTGTAGTGAGTGTAAAAGAGAGAGAGAGAGAGAGAGAGAGAGAGAGAGAGAGAGAGAGAAAGGGTGAGTTTACCTATGGACTCTGAAACGGCTGGGCTGATTTTTTTTCTTACATTTCACACAAATACAATTTATGTTTCTGGGAGTGTTCTGAGATAGGTTTAGTTCCGGAATGCCCTCTGTAAGTATCTAAAATGGATAATCGAAAAATTCTGATTAAAGGAACAGTCTGATTTTAACCAAATACAGCCTAACATCAAATTTGAGAAGGTTTATCACGGCACAGGCAGAAGGGTATAAAATCAATAGTAGGTTCTTTTAAAATGCAGGGGGGGGGGCGACACGAATGTTTGTGTTTAAAGTACAACTGAACCAGGATACGTAACTTTTGTAGTTTAAACCTTAATACAAGCTATTATATATAAAAGAAAATACTTTCATAAAATCAACCGTAGGTTATCTAGAGTGAAATGTAGGCTACAATGTATTGTGAACTAAGTCACTGCGGGGGGGGGGGGACATGTGAAGTATTCTCCCGGTACACCGGGGTGGGACCCCAACTCGAGCAGGCAATGAATCGATTTGATTGAAAAATGAGCAATTTCACCGATTTTGATGACAATTGGAAGTGTGGAACATTTATTAATCGTAGTTTAATCCCAGACAATTCCTGGGCTCTCTTTTAGCAATATATATATATATATATATATATATATATATATATATATATATATATATATATATATATATATATATATATATATACTCTTCAGAATAATTTTATTTAACAATCAGTTCGTATGGAAACCTGTGATTATAAGATTTACAAAGTATTACTGGCGATAATATTCTATAAGTTATCCCATCTAAATAAGAATTGCTCGATATGCAAGATAGAGCAAATAAATTAAATTGTGATTCAATAAATTAAAAAAAAACTTATTCAAATGAAGCGTTTAAATTTCATATCAAAGATTTTATTATTCTAAACAAGACAAAAAATACTTTAGAAAATTAATCTCCTTAACTTATCGGGGTTTCGATGTCTACCATCTCATCAGAGGAGAGAAAATATTAGCAAATATTTATAAAAGTATGTACCCTATTTGCTAAAGTCAGTGAGACATGGAAAGTCAAAGTACAAAATAATTAATCAGAAGTCCTGTAGCAAAGGATTTGAAGAAAAGGATATAAACTTTGTAGATCCAGATTGCGTGGTAAAATCCACGGTGGACGTTCTTTACCGCAGTTGGGTAATAAGATCCAAAGAACGTCCACCATGGATTTTACCACGCAATTCATATCCTCTTGCTACAGGACTTCTGATTAATTAATTATTTTGACTGATGAGATGGTAGACATCGAAACCCTATAGGTTAAGGAGATTAATATTCTAAAGTATTCTTTGTCTTGCTTAGAATAATAAAATTCTTTGATATGAAACTCACACGCTTCATATATATATATATATATATATATATATATATATATATATATATATATATATATATAGTTAGGGGATTAGAACAAGAGTCTAAAGAGCAGAGTATATTTTAATGTATTAGTACATTCATTAATACAATTAAATTAAAAGAAAACAGTGCTCGTTGTAATGTAGATATATAATAAGCTCGATAGGCATATATATCCTAGAGCTATTTTAATATTTAGTAAGATGATTCATAATTTATAATTAAAAATCGATACCAGTGTAATGCATTACCCCCTCCTGTTGATACCAGTGTAGTTTTTTTTTTCATAGTTTTGAGTGGGTTGGGTAGGACATGTAGATTTCCAAAGATTGGGCCAAGATCAAAGTGTAGTATCTGTTCTTCAGATGCTGCACTTAACTTTTTTGGTCTCGGTTAATGGAGGAGAAATCCTTCATGATTGATACATTTTTTTATTGTTGTTACTGACCAGAGTGCCCCATTTTGGGGAGCTGGTCCCCCCACACACATTAAAAACCGACGTCATGTCTAAGTCTGCCCTCGTGGGGAGGCAAGTAAAAAAGAAAAAAAAAAAACATTCATGTTATTAAACCAACTTCATAGCCTCGTAGGAGATGTCCTTTTCTCTTCCCTGCAACCTCTATCTCACAGAAGAGATGTTGGAGTTTGTCTCTGCTTTATTGTTATTTTCACAGCAAGTGCTCGACTGAGCTTCAATCAATGGTCCCTCTCGCCAAACTTTCACAAGAAACACTTGTCTAGCTGAAAACACTATCAATAATTCTCCTCACTCTTTATCTGTGCCTAAACCTAAACGTAGATTCCATGAACAAAGCTTCTTTCTTGCACGCCTATGGAATTGTCTTCCGTTTTCCTGCTTCCCAGCTGACTACAATATGGTTGTCTTCAAGGCCAATGTAAACAAGTTCTTGATGAGCCGTTCCACTTAAGTTAACAAATTTACCGAATTTACATTACTAACGACTACTATATTGTCCACTTGACTACTGTACACTCTTAACCCTTATCCTCGAGTGGTCTCTGGCCTTGATAAGTGGTTATGCCTATGTAAAAAAAAAAGTTCTTTTCAGTAATATAATATACGGTCTTAGCATGCTGACGTACTGATTCCCGTTTGATCAAGGACATTAAGCAGTGTTCAGTGTGGTCAGTACTAAATGGCTGACCATTTGGAAATACCAAAGTTAAGCGAAACTAGCAGAGTAAAAATGGCACAAGTGGATAAATAAGAAAAAAATGGCACACGAAATAATATAAATGAAAACTATAGGGAAGGCAGCCTCGTCCTGTCTGTTCAGATTGTGCCATTTTTGTTTAACTTTGGTATTTCCAAATTTTTACACGTATCACTTTTACCAGTGCCATTTTATTATGTCATTTCTCCGGTGTCGCTTGTACCAGGAAAAAGAAATACTAGAGAGACTCTGCATATTCCGGCATTGTTCCCAGTCGTCTTGAACTTCTTTGTCACCAGACTGAAGCAATAGTAGTTCAGTGTGGAGATTGCGCAGCTCTTGCCTCACATGTGACCCCTCGCACCCCTATAAAGACAGAACAGATGCATAAGACTTTTTTAAAGTGAACTCACCACTTATCAAGGCCCGAAGGCCACTTGAGGATAAGGGTTAATGAATGTAAGGCGATAGTGTAGTAATCGTTAATGGTGTAAAATGGGTAGAATTTGATTATTTAAGGGGACGACGCAACAAGAACTTGTTTACATTAGACTTGAAGCCTATCATCTGGTAGTCAGACGGGAAGAAGCTTTGTCCATGGAAGCTGCGTTTAGATTTAGGAAGTCTTATAACTCATGCTCCCTTGAGTTTGTCCTTTAGTGACAACAGTGTAGTAAATAATGGGCAATCAACAATTCCCCGACTAACCAACAATCATAAGGTTGTTTGCTCAGCAACCGAGAAGGCTAACATGCTTGCTAGTCGGTTTGCCTCCAACTCCACACTGGACCCTGCTAATCATCCCCTACCTGACTTTCCTTTGCAGACAGACGCCATGCAGGACGATCTGAAAATCACCCCATCTCAGGTGCATGCTATCATAAAAACCTTGACACTTCAAAAGCATATTGACCTGATCTCATCCCAGCTGTGCTATTAAAAAAATGCTCCGCTGAAGTAGCTCCAGTTCTCTCCAAACTTTACAACAAATGCCTTAATGAATCTTGCTTTCCAGACTGCTGGAAAACTGTTTCTGTGGTATCAGTTTTCAAGAATTCTGGCAAAAGAACTGACCCATTAAATTATCGTCTCATTAGCCTTCTCCCACTTTTTGCTAAAATATTTGAGTCCATAATTAACCAAGCTCTAGTCCATCACCTTACATATGCTAAACTTCTGACTAACCAACAATATGGATTTAGGTAAGCCCATTCCACAGCAGATATCCTAACTAATCTCTGAACGTATATACCATTCACTGGACAAAGCGGGGGAGGGTACAGCGGTAGCTCTAAATATATCTAAGGCTTTTGAAAGGGTATGGCATGAAGGTCTTTTCAGGAAAATCCGATCATACGGTATCACTGGACGAATACTTTACATAATTAAATCCTTCTTAGATAAGGGAAAAATCCAGGTTGTCTTTGACAGTCATACATCTAAACAATATGATATAAATGCGGGAGTGCTTCAGGAGTCTATCCGTGGACCTTTATTATTCCTAATATTCATAAATGACCTCCCCGACAAAATTGCCTGGGAGATGGATAGATATGCTGATGACACCACGCTCTATAACGGACACAACAGGAAAACAAATGAACATATATCTAAGGAAATGGTAGAAACAATAGAGGATGACCTCCAATCTGTAGTAGAATGGGGACAAAAATGGATGGTCACATTCAATGCTGCGAAGACTAAACTTGTTTCCTCCAATATTTACAAGAAACCTTCTCTACCACCAATAGCAATGGCCAAGAACACATTACCCGAAAGTACTTCTTTTAAACTCCTCGGACGAACGTTCACAGGGAACATGAGTTGGAACAATTACAATGAGAGCATTGCCAGGACTGCTGCAAAGAAGGTAGGCTCTCGCTACCGTGCTAGAAAACTACTAACACCCGAAAGTATCCTGTATCTCTGTAAGGCTACCATTCGCCCATCTATGGAGTATTGTTGTCATATTTGGGCTGGTGCATCTGCTACTAGTCTCTCACTCCTAGACAAGGTCCAAAAGAGAGTTGCCAATTTGATAGGTCCTGAACTGTCATCTAAGCTTCAGCCTCTGTCTCATCGACGAAATGTTGCATCCCCATGCCTGTTCTACAAGTATTTTAATGGTGAATGCTCCGGCGAACTGCAAGCACTTGTGCCCCCATGAGGTAAACACCCTCGACAAACCCGACAGGCAGCAAAATCCCACCCCCACACAGTAGAGATCTCTAGATGTAAGAGAGCTTTCTACTCCAGTAGTTTCTTCCCCAGAACCGCTAGACTTTGGAATTCCCTTCTGGCTCCCAACTTCCCTAACTGTACTGACATGCAGAAGTTCAAGTGTAACGTAAACCGACATCTTACTGCCCAACTCCCTACATAGTACTCCAGTAGCTAATGTCCCTGATAGTAGCCCCCTACACCAAATTTGCAATCTGCCTTGTTCGGGATGAAAATGTAACAGCAACAAAAAAAATGTTCTTAAAGAGGGAGGTTACTGTTCTCTGGATCAAAATATATCCATCTAACATTTATCGCTTGCTAATTTATTAAACTTGAAGTGGTATTTAAGTTTCTTACATCAAGTGGCTTCATGCTTGTCTGGAGCGATTTCCGTGAAGAAAAAAAAATACCGTCTTCAAGATCAATGAAGACAAAGAACTCAATGAATTGTCCAAATTTAATGGAATTATGATCGTAAATCTGTTAAATATCTGTTAATGGTTAACGATCTTATAAAAAAAGATGATTTATTTTTTCGTTATTTAATAAGCACGCACTTGCCGTCCAGAAATGCACTAAAAAGACACATATTCTATGGTATGGGCAAAGTAAAATAAAGAAAGTACATTAATAAAATAAAACAAACGAAGGGAAAGAGAAAGTCCTGCTGCCCTTCCTTCCTGAGCAGAATTTGTACTTGTTGACCTGGTTAGTGCCAGATTTGGGATTTTTTTTTCTGTCATTTGAGGAAATGTTTTTGTTAAGATTCCATCACAGCTGGCAGACTTTCGGTGCATTTTCAGTTTTTCTTTCGATATTTTTTTTCTTCTTTATTATTATTATTATTATTATTATTATTATTATTATTATTATTATTATTAAGAGGATCGTTTCACAAGTAAAACCACCTATTTTTTTTAACTAAAAATGTTGAAGAGCCGCAAAAAAGGGATAGTACCATCAAAACGAGCTACCTTTTGTGATCCAGAATTTATTTTTCTACATAGTCACCATCATTCTCAATACACTTTTGCCAGAAATTCAATCACGCATCTCTGCTTCTGACGAACGTTCATAACAGGAGTTGCTTTCTTAAAGTTTCCTACAACTGAGAGATAAAACTTTCAGGTCATGAATACATAAGTTCAGTCATCATAACAGTGCAATTTGCAATCTCCTTTGGTCTATTCGGGTAAAATGAAAAAATCTAACGGGATGGCGATACGCTTCGTCGGCATTTTAAAAGGAGTACTTAAAAACGCATACGGCTCATCTACAGAAACGATACTGCAACAGTTTCTACAAGTTCATAGGATCACATTTAATCCTAACACACCCTCAGTATTATCCCCAGTGGAGACAATGCTCCAGCAGAAGATAAGAACCGTATTTGCAAAACTGTTACTGATTAAATTAACAATTTCTCGGGTAAATTCGGGACACTGCTGTCAAAACTTCCACCTCCAAAACTCGACACTGCTGTCAAAACTTCCACCTCCAAAACTCGACACTGCTGTTAAAACTTCCACCTCCAAAACTCGACACTGCTGTCAAAACTTCCACCTCCAAAACTCGACACTGCTATCAAAACTTCTACCTCCAAAACTCGACACTCTTTCAAGTTCGCTTGCACACGACAGCGTACGTAGCACGCGTTCTTCCAACTCGTCTCCCTGTTCGCTTTACGTTTGTTTTTATTCACCTGCATAGAAACGACGATAGTCTATATCGCTCACGTGACCGTCAACCATAAAACCAACTGAGTGTCACTATTTTAGTCTTTCTTTCCTTTTTTTTTAGTTATACCTTTGAAGCACGCACACATACTAGCCAAGTAAGTTACGATTTTCTCGACAGTCCCCCCCACTAATCTCATTATCACAAACAAGGCAAGGGGGGGACGTATCTGTCTTTGTCGGGTACTTCTTCGAAGAATCGGAGACGTCACTTCCTCGTTTCCATCTTAGTCATCACTACCGTCATCGCCACCAGATTGTTCTATCACCCCCTTTGCTGGTTCGGTAGGCAGTGTTTCTACGCTCATGCAAAGGGGCAGTAAGGGGTCAGAATCACCTTCAAATTGTATGTGATCTCCATCGTCCTCAGAATTAGAAGAGGCGTAACAGAGGCGGACATCTTTCACACGACGTGGGACGCCATTAATCAACATAGTCTGAGGATTTATTGTTATCTATTTGTCCGCTGACAAATCTTGTGCACCGAGCCGAGCATTTACGATCTTCCATTTTATACGGGGTGTTGGCAACTCTAATGATGGTGTGACATCTATCCCGTTTATACGCTGTCCGTAGCGGTAAATCCCATTGGCTGGTGCAGTTGCTGGTGTTGCATCGTCCTTGGGTGTCACATCATACCCGTATACAGCTTCTGGAATCAAACACTGTGTCCTGGTTGTAATTCTTTTGACAGTGCAATGACACTGCTCCGCTATACCGCTAATTTCAGGGAAATATTTACATCGGTAACGCATTCTAATTCCCCATTCGAGTGTGAATTTTTGAAATTCTTGACATCGCAATGTAGAGGCATTATGAGTCAGGATTTCAAGCGGGACACCACGTTAAAAAAAAAAAAGATTGATTTTAAGAGTCGTACAATGCTCGAAGTATCCTGTCCTGTCAAACGCCATATCATGAAACGCTTCGGACCACAATCTGTTAAGGCCAAGAAATGTTTGCCATCATAAAGCGTTACATTCATAGTTCCTCTTCTCTCAAACTTTCACGAAAAACACTCGTCTAGCCAAAACCACTATCAATAATTTCTCACACTCTTTATCTGTGCCTAAACATAAAACGTAGATTCCATGAACAAAGGTTCTTTCTAAGAACTGCACGCCGGTGGAACTCTCTTCCGTTTACCTGCTTTCCAGCTGACTACAATTTGATTGTCTTCAAGTCCAACGTAAACAAGTTCTTGATGACCTCCCCCCCCTAAGTAATCCAATTTACAAAATTTCCACTACTTATATATACCCATTAACCCTTATCCTCGAGTGGCCTCCGGGCCTTGATAAATGGTGGCTCCTTTGTAAAAAAAAATGCCTACCCGATACTAGTTGTCCTCTATCACTAGCTTTCCCCCCCCCCTCTCCATCAGGACGATGCCAGGTCAATTCGCTGATACTCTTCGCACGAGCGTATGGCTACCTTGATTGATGCCTTTGTAGTTGCAGGACACAATCTCCGGACAAAATATGTGGTCCCACGAATTCCGGGATGTTCACTCTGCTGATGTATTACTCAGATCTGACCAGGTGTTAATTGATCTGTTAAGACTGCGTGCCAGTTGTGAAGGATCAGATCCTTGCCTCATTATATCCATCCACCTCTTTAGCACTAAAGTCAACTTATCAGCCAAATTCTATGCCGATGGAACTAGGGTAATGTCAACTTGCAAGCTATATTCGTCAACTATAGGGTGGTCAAAAAGTCAGGTAACATGTTAAAGGTAGAAAAAACAATATGATCCATTATAATCTCTATTCGTTTAATATTATTTGTTTAAATATTTGAGTGTAATATATAAACTACCCCTCCTGATTTCTGGCTTTGGGGCTATGTAAAGGATAGCGTTTATGGCAAGAAGCCTGATACAATAGCGTCTTTAAAGTTATTTATTGAAGAGGAGATTGCGCGGATATCAGCTGACATGATTACACGTGTTACACAATCAGTGATTAATCGCTTCCAGCGATTGATAGAGAGAAATGGACGACAATTAACAAAATAAACATATTTCATGTTTGTTTCATTTTATATTTCAATGTATGGTACTTAAATATACGTGTATTGCTAATATCGTTTTTCTTTAAAATGTTACCTGACTTTTTGACCACCCTGTAGACGCTTTATTATCGTCAGTCTCTTACGTACTAACATTTCACTTGCGGCTTTAATCCTAACTCGTGCCTTTCCAGTTGGTAAATACACAGTGAGTCATTGTGATGCATAATCTTGGCCTGCCATTGCAGGCCAAGATTAAGGCCTTTTAGCGTGGCAACAAGTTCCGTCAAAGTTATATGCTGGCCATCATTTTTCCACAACAGCACCCAATCGTTCCAACACTACACCTGTAGCCAATGAACTTGCATCAACCCATGCATTTAGTTCGTGTCCGGATACATGCCACTCGCCATGGACAGGGTCATTCCTACATACTCTAGTCAACGTTTTGGCCATCATTTACTGGAGAGAATCGTCAACCACTACGTCGTCCCATCCTTTTGTTACTACAGTTACTCCTCTTTTTAGTACTCCTGTTGCCGATCGAAACCATCCACAGGCAAGTAAATGTCCAACTAATTTACCTCAAATAGAAAACGTGACGCGTCTCATCAACACACTAGGTAACTGTGGAATCGAGTTTCCTCGCTTCCATAATGAAGTATTATACTCCTCCCAGATCTCAAAGCCGAACACGGCCATCTCATCCTTTTAGCGCTTAGGGCCCTTGCTTATCAAACAAAGATTTAAGTTTCACTCGAACAGCATCTGTAGGCATTATGTCCTTATTGACATAGATGTCATCAGTGTAAACTGAAGTAGCTTTCACTATGGTCGCATCTCCTGCATCAGAACAGTTTTAATAGTAACTTATTAAGTACGCTACGTTTAGCCCAAAACCTAATCGTGTCAAGCAATATCGTTTTCCCTGGATCATCACTGTCTGAAATGGCCACAATGACTTATAGATCCGTATCTGCAGGCAGGTTCTCTTCAAACCCAGTATTGCTACATTACTCCCTTTCTGACGCTAATTCCGCAGTTTAGTGTCGCATACATTTGCATTTCCAGTGAAAGCATCAACATATTAGATTCAATTCTCGGTAATCTATTACGGATCTAATTTTGTCTTTAGTGGGCTACTCAATAGCCACGTGCGGAAGTAATCCTTTGGGTGGCCCTAGACGCTCCTGTGGATATGGTATTAACCAACCGTTATCAATCAACGTCTGAAGTTTTTCATATGCATCCCGATCCTTGGTAGAAATTGCATACTCTGGCATGGTGCTGCAGCGCCGAACTGACGCCTCGCTCATGGTTCACTTCTTCCTCGTAGTCCAGACTTTTTCTTTGTCGTCAAACATAGAAGTCCTTTTCCTAAATAGCAATAGCTGCATATACTTCTTTCGCTCTACCAAGCGCAACACTTCCAGCCATTGTGATCCTGACGGCTCGCAGTGGTCGCATTGCGTCAATTCAAATTAACAGCCGAGGGTGTTTTCTTGCATCACCAGAACGTCAACTTCAGCTGCATCGCCATTTTGAATACAGATTGTGACAGTCCCTACACCACAACATGCTTGGTATAAGCCATTGATGAGCATAACACTCATCACTTGTTTCTTCCTCAACATTTGACAGCGATTTGTGCTAACTCTAGATCGGGAACATCCCGTATCTACGAGTGCCGAACACTGCACATCACCAATTTTGACGTCAACGACAGGCAATTCTGTGTTCATTGTTTGGCAAGGGTAGTGGCAATACTTTACCCCTAACTTCGAACAGTTGTCAGATATGTTACTCACTTCATCGTACTGTTCTGTGTGTTCGATGATGAAACACTCCTCATACCACTTCAACACTCTTCAGCAAAATGATTAGCCCCCTCCTCACATTTATAGCACACCAGGCTCTCACGCTTAGCACTAGGCAGGGATATTTCGAGTTTGGGCCAACAACCCATCCGTTGTTAATCCGCCAATTCGTGACGATGCTCGCAACAGTCTACTGACTTCCTCGGACACAGTTTAATATTTTGTCATTGACCCCACCAAACGGTACAGAACTTCCGTAAATCGACGAAGTACACATCAACTGTTTCTTTGGATTGAAGTCGCCGACTAGTGAACTGTTGCCATGCAACAAAAGGATCCATACCAAACGCTGTATGCAGGCTCTTAATTTCATCCCATTCTGGTCCATCCTCGAGTTGTTGATATACTGCATAGGCCTATCTGATTAATCTCAACAGGATGACTGTTGCTGGTTCTTTTATTTTGCACATTTTACAGAGGCTCAACCTTCTCAATTCATTTGACGACAAACGGTCAGGCGGTAGATTAATCAAACTCTGGTATTTCGGTCCCTTAAACATCTTTGGTGCGGCTTATTCTTGAATATTTTCTTTACCTAAAAAAAAAAGCGTATTGCCACTTGGAACGTTACGGGTTACTATTTAGGATCTTGTTTAACAGCGGACTGTGGGGAGTTGAGGGCGAGATGTCTGTTAAAAGGTGATTTGTGTTGTCTTAATAGTTAAGTTGTGCGTTTCTTTTACGATTCATTTGATAAAAAAAAGTTTTCATTTGTTTCGAAGCAATACTAAACAGAAAATATGTTTAGAATCTGACTTTCTCCAAGACTTTAATTTCCTTTGTTTAGCATTTGAATGTTAATTATTGTTATTTGAAAAAAAAAAAAAAAAAAACTGATACCAACAGAATGGAGTTCCTATGTTTTTTTTTTTTTTTAATACTTGTGAACCTGTGCACGCATCCTTGGCAACTGCCAATATGAGACATGTCCAGCGTTTGTTGTCGAGCGGTCGCGAACGTGGTTGCACACAACATCCTGTATGGGGTTCATTATTTCTGGTGATTTTATTTTTTGCAATGTAAATAAATCTGTTAATATATCGATATACAATGATAATTGGTTAAAGACACAAATATACACAATGTGCAGTGTAGCAACGTTGACCCAACGGGGCACGGGTCGTCTAGTCTAAATTAAACTAATGACGTATACTTATTTCGGCAGATCGAAGTTCGACCCTAACTTTGTTTGAGAAAGGAAATCCTATGTTTAAGTAGTTTTATTTGCAGGCCAAATCTTTAAGTCAACATGATCTCTTACAGCAATGGAGGTTCAGTATGTATTTACCTGGAGACTCCCCCTCCTCGAGAGTAAAAAGTGCCCGTCCAGTCAGAATGTGGAAACTCCTAAGGAGAACTACTCTGGACAAATTTAGAATAGCGTGAAAGTTCACTAATATGTAAGAGCGCTTCTGGTGACAGAAAATAAACTTATTTCCTTTTTATTTATTTTACTTTTTATATGGAAATCGCTCGAGACAAAGCATGAAGCCACTTGACGTAAGGAGCTAGCAAGAATGAAAGCCGATTATTGCAAAGATAGGAGATACCTATTAACCTTAGTCTTGAAAATACTAAGGCTGTAGGTAGAAGGAAAACAGTGAGTAAGGTAAGACTGCACAATTTCGCAGTCCTTGGAATAGAAACCTGTATTACAGTGAGGTATCAAGACAACGAATTAGAGACCACTAGACTAAAGAGTCAAACAAGCTGGAACAAAGGAAACAGGGAATAGATCAGGCAATTCTGAGAGACATGTCCATAGTATTTGTAGAAAAGACCGACACTAGCAGCATCACGTTCAACGGAGGACTATAGAGAGTTGGGCAGCAGTGTGTAGACATTACATTTAAATGTCAGCATGTTAGTACAATCAAACATGAAGCAGAGGAGGGAGATTCCAGTCTAGCAGCCCGAGGGAAGAAACTATTAAAGCAGAAGTATATTTCCTCGAGACCTGTGTTCATCAAGCATTTTTAAAGCTACTTAAGTAAAAAAGGAATTAATTTTAGCCTCTTTTTTGGCGTCTTCCCTCGTGAACGAATATATCCTCAATAAAACCTTGGAAACCACAACAAGTCTCCGCGAGTTTTATTCGTCTTGAATAAACAGAAGATCAAAAACTGGGGGGGGGAGGAATCAAGCGACGATAAAAAGAATGAAAGACCAGCGACCGTGCACGCATGTAAAGATTTATTAATGTTTCTTGATCGTTCACTAGTTAAGACTGTAGGGCCTGTCTAAGGTTTTGTTTGCGAAAATTATACAAAATTTGATCGACTCAGATTTAGTATAATCTGAAATCTTCGGTCATTTATGTTCGCTAAAAGCCAATGGCCATCTGTCCCGTTTTGCCGTAGGTCCATTTGGATAAATTCCTGTTTGACCACAAGTGTAAAATATCCGTTTGGTCAAATTGGCTTGATTCTTCAGAGTAAATCTGGCTGCCATTGCTTTGCCTTTATGGACTAAAGAGTATTTGTTTATCAAGGGTCATAGGCAACTCAAGGATAAGGGTTATGGAGTTTGTTGGGTCAGTTAACACCATGAGGATTGGCGACAATGGTCAACTGGTCAGAATTATATATTGAAAAGGATATCTCAATAAGAACGTTAATATTGGACTTGAAAGCGACTGTAAAACAAATGAGGACCAACGACCGTGCACGTATGTAAAAATGCTTTTAATGGATTTTTTCTTCATCGTTCACTGGCAAAAACTACACACGCAAAGAGTACGCTTTTTTTTTTTGTAAAATACATGTGCGAAATACTGAGTCAAGTTTGTTCATTTATTTTTTCTATGAAAAGATAATATATTTCAGTATTTATTTCAACGTTACGATTACTGCTACATTTTATAAGCCCACAGCGAAGATCCAAATTACAAGTACGTGTCAAACGTATGTCCGTTGTCAATTCAAAAACTATCTCAGTACGCTTTTGTTTGAAAAAGACTGTTTCCTCTTGTTTAACGTTAGTGCAAACGGCTTGTTCAAATTTGTTCGCTAAACATTTTTATTGCAAATATAATGTGCCTGTATGCAGAACGGTCTATACCAGACTACTCACTAGTCTACAGATTTGAAACTTGTTATGTAGAATATTTGGACTCATGGGACAAATTCGATATGGTTTTTAGCCGCTAGAAATAAGGGGTCAAAATGTAAATATTAGAACTTGGCAGGTATAAATCGACTAAACATGTTACATCTACGCATGCTCAAATATACATTTGCACCTTCAACATTTTTTTTTTTAAGTTTTTATATGCGTATGGATTTAGCTCATGTGGTAACAAATAATGGTGGAGAGCTAAATGTTTTGGTTTCGATTCTAGCTGATGGCACCGAAGTCAAGTCTTAAATTTTGAAACTATTGCTGTATAATAGATGATTGGCTTTGTGATAATATACGAAATCTGCATAAATTAAAATATTTAAGCGTATTTTACGACCGGTCGGCTTGCTAGTTCATTGATATTTACGGGTTACATGTACGATTTTAATTTTCGAAAATACTCTTATCTTGGATGTTATTCTTATATCGTTTCGGTCGATGTGTTGCATAAGGGGGTTATTAGACGAAGGTACCACTTGTGCGCGTAAGTTACGCGAGTTCTTATTTAGTTTTCTTGTTTGTATGACAACTTATATATGTTGTTCATGTTGTGTTCTGTGGGAGATAGCATATTGGTGACATTAACAGGTGCATGTAAAGAGAGACAGTTGTACACTTTTATAAACACAAAGTTAATATTAATACACTTTGAGAGGCGATTTGATATATAGATAGAGAGATTGGCATTTATGCTTTTGACAGTTCTGTATGAAACGGGAGTGTTTATATAACATTTATAGTTTGACACTAACACATTTTTAGATGATTTTATCAAAGGTTCTTAAACATAAATGGACAATACCTTTTCTGTTGAATTACAACACGAAGACGCATGTTATGAAAAACATGATCATTTATTTCTTCCATATGACCGGTCAATGGCTTTGCATCCAGGAATTCAAAGTTTCTTTACATCTCTTAAAACCCTCTCGCTTCCAAGATTCGGTCTGAACCTCTGCTTCCCTGGTCGGACTGATCTAACTCCCCTGACTTCGAACTCTTTCTTATATTGAGAAATCACCTATGTCTGCTCAATGTGACTAAGTCACGTGTCATCAACATGCGCGATTTACACGTTTTTGAAACCGTTTCTGACAAGGAAATTTTTATTCTACTTGTTTTACAAAGGAATTTAACCTACTTTTCTAATTCTATAACCCATATTTTATTATGCATTCTTTTTAACAATGTGAATTGTTTCCAGCCAAATTTGTATTTATTAAATATTTTAACAGAATCAATTTACTGGACATTCCATTTAAAACCTATTGTTCTTTAAAACCAATCTACCGGGTTCGATTCTCGTTTTATCTGATATCATTTTCATTTAACTAATTCTTTTTTTTTTTACTTACATGAAAAGGGGACAGCCCTTTTCATGTAACAAATATTTGGTGCCGTGACCGTAGTTGAGATTCCTTCCTACCATATTTAAAAAAAAAAAAAAAAGTGTACGCATTTTTAAATTTTAGTACATTTTTTTCTATATCTATGACCACTTTACTAAGAAAGATCAGACCACGAAGAAAAACAAATACAAAGTTATATCTTCCTACGTACTTACGGTATATTTTACTTTTCTCACTTCATTATGCTATATGTGATTAGCCTTAGGGCTCTCATAGCCCTTTTTTCATAAGGATTCTCGTATCCTCTCCAACGCCTACATTTTTAACTTATTGTATCGAGACTTATTCCTCTGCTCAAAACCGTTACATGCGGCCTGCTTTAAAAGCACACAATATCGCAGGTTCCCATCTGTATTCTTCGAATTAGGGGCACCTCTAGTATATCTCCCTACCAAGTTACTCTTGGGAAAAATTTTATGGGCATCATGAAGAAAAAAATCTTTCTTTCGGCTTATCACATCTGAAAACTCTAAATACCCGTTTACGTAATTTGTTATTTTTGTCCCACTCCTAAAATTCTGATTTCTAAGCCAACCATTCCTCTTAATCTTTTCTCCTAGATCATTTCCATTCTAATGTATATACCTAATAATGACTGAATTCCTGTCGCAAAAAACATTTACATACATTTAAGACATTTTACAATAAAAAAATAAAATAAAAAAACTTTACATTATACATTTAAACTATGATCTTCACAAACAGTTGTAACTTTTCTCAAAAAAAAAAAAAAAAAAAAAAAAAAAGAAATTTCTTTTCTGTAACGCAAAGTCCGTGAACACAAAAGCATCGTCCCTTTTTCAAAAACAAAACAATTAACCATATTAAAAGCTGGAAAGTTCAGTTTCACATTTCAGCATCCTTTTTGACAATAGCGTATTTTATTCTATTTTATACTAACACAAGATTTTAAAAATACCTTCGACTTTGACACAAAATTGTTACAGATGTAAGTCTCGACCTTCTCCAGACGCGTCCTGTACAGAATTTAGAATTGAAATTTACTCTTTATTTAATCTACGGAAACAGATTGTTCTCCGTAATATTTGGATTTTTCGAACTGTTCTCAGCTTGAGTGTTATTTACAAGGACCTGTAGCGTAATGGATAAAGCATTTGATAAAATTCAGTTGCAAACGTTAAACTCTTCGAGGTTGAAGGTTCAATCTTCAGCGCGGATGGCCCCCATAATACAGTTCTGAATTTAAGACTTTCTACCCAGTCATGGCTGACGAAACAATATACTAACGCCGTGGATTAAATAAAGGATTAAGTTCGAAATCCAGTGCAGATTCAGGGGTTTAATAAAAAGATTTTCGAGTTCGACAAGATACAAAGTTCGGAGGTTACATAGACCGAAGAGTTGTACAAATAACACTCAAGATGTGGACAGTAGTCCGAAAAGTACAAACACAAGTGATCAATCCTCATCTGAAATCTCATATACTGTGCCTCTTTAGCACAAAATAAGATTCAAGAAGGATAGAAATATCGACAAGGGAGAGCACTAACCAGACCTCCACTAGAGTGGAGGAGAGTATTGAGAGGTTGGGAGCTTATTGCCACCCACACCCCAGAGAAGACCAATGGGCGTTGGTTGGTTGGTTGGTTGGTTGGTTGGTTGGTTGGTTGGTTGTTTTACGGCATATCAACCCTTTTCAGGTTATTTAATGCCGAATCCGGTGATTTTGTAGAAAAATTTTTTAATAGAATTTGTTTTTTGCAAGTTAGTTTCTATTTGACCCATAGTTGGGACCCTAACAGGTACTACCACTCCGGGTCAGAGTAGACCTGAGAGCAATGGCAATTAAAGGATGGCTTCACACTCTCCAGAGCCCACAAGCTGGGGCCTGACCATCGGATATAGTTTAAGGTCATATTCAGGACCCCAATGGACGTTAGCAGAAAGAAAATGGTAAGCGGTTTTTGTGATAATGGGAATTTATTTGCAATAGTCATGAAAACAGGAGTAATGGAAATTTTCGAAGACTAGGGAACACTACCGGTTATTATAGGTGATGACCTCCGCCACCAAGAACATTAATAAGGTAATTGTGCAGAAATCTATTAGCATAGGGAGTTTTTTGTTTTTTTTTTACTATTCTGTATTTTTAACAATTTAATGAACGAAATATATTGTAAAAATTAAATCGATATGAAGTAGAGTTTTTTCTCGCGCTAACATTGCTATTAAAAGCCAACTTTTCCTTTTAAGAAAAAAAAAAACGGACTTCAATATACTCAGTCATCGATATGCGAGTGACATGAAGTTTAATTCGCATATTCCTTTGAAAAAAAAAAAAAAAAAAAAAAAAAGCAGCGTTAATTACTTGTTTATTTGCGTAGAACTTAAGATCAAAGCGTTCTAGCAAGGGGATGTATAAGAACCATGCGATACGACATTGAAAATTAGTAACAAAGCACAGTACAATACAAATGTAATGTAAATAATAAAACACCGCAAGGCGGGGTAAATACTGTAAAAAAAAAAAAAAGTATCCTAGTGCCATTGTATCCCGGGTTCTGATATGACGGGGGGGGGGGGTATACAAAAAATCTACCAAACTCTTGTCTGAATATTTGGTCTTCAGTTGAAATTTGATATATAGGGTCTTTGCACATACAGCACACTTTCGATTTGAACAAAAAATTAAGTGCATTTTCTGATTATGTCAGTTAGGGTGGGAAGAAGATTGATTATTCTGGTATTTAAAATGGTACGTTCTCGTTAAGATTTGTTGAAGGTAGGTGCTTTTTTATTAGAAAATGTGGCCTCTTGCATATCAAACAGACAATGGTATTTGTGCACTTTTGTTACCGTGCTAAAATAACGTTATTTTGAAAGACATTCTTAACATGGTGACCCTTCTGTGCGTCCACCTAACAATTTAATTAAAAGATATTGTGAGCTTAAATTTAACCTTAAAAAAAAAAAGCGCGGTAACAAAAGTGCATAAGCACCAAAAAAGTTTAGTAAAAAGAGATAAGTCTTTATTTTAAAATTCTGCCAAAAATCAGTTTTGTTTAATTGTAATAAAAACGGTATTTATTATTATTATTTTTTTTTTTTACTTTAACTACAGCTCAACAATGACCTTTAAATTGACGACTTCTAAAGATTTTCGCGTCTGCTGGAAACGAATATCACATTTAAATCTGGGACATACAAGTAGTTTAAGATATTAAGATCTTAATTTTTTAATGTATCACTTAAGGAATTTCAGTAGCCGTCGCCATTCTTAACTCGGAGATGTGGGGGGGGGGTATAACACATGCGCATTAATACTTGTTCAGTTGGGAAAAACAATTTCGCCAGTGAAAACATTAGATAAGTCTATATCCAGAAAACTACTTGTCTGTTCCAAATTTAAGTGATATTAGTTTTCAGCATACTTGAAAACCTTTAAAATTCGTCAATTCAGTTGCAGTAATACCAAAAACCCTGATACTGCTACAGAATAGTACCCATATCGACACCAATTTACTGAATAGAGCGGAAATGGGCGAATCATGAAAACTGGTTGATGTGCCGTAAAGCAACCAAACTAAACACCATGAATAAATATTTGCTGCCAAAGCAAGGAAGTGTGCTCCGAGTGACACATTCTTAGGTTTAACAGGACTACAATCTGAGGACGTATCTAAAAGTAGATGGTGTCAGGGATTAGGTGCTTCCTGGAGCAGAAGAAGGATCCAACCGTGTTTCCAGAGATCTTTTTGAAAAGTGTCTCCAACAATTTCATTTCAAAACCAGAATGGCTATGTGGAGTCACTGGCGACATTTTATATTTTAATCAGTTTTCTTCCGATAAGAAGGGGTTAGTTAAAAGTCTACGACTCCTTCCACTGTAAACATCCCCTCTTTCTATATAACAAGATATAAAATAAATTTTTGTAAAAAAAAAAAAAAAAAAAAAAATCTCGCGTACACTTGTTTCTTCATTTTTTTGTCAATGTGTCAGGACCAAATGAAGACTCGCCATTAAAGTCGATTTCTAGGAGTATTCGGGTCTGGTATGAACGAACGAATATCAGTTTAAGTTTGGCGCCGGCATGTAGTTCTAGTGATATTAAGACTAATTATTTAATGTATTCCTTTTGTTTTTGCTAGTCGCCATTCTTAACATTGGGAGGGAGGCGTTTCATATTGCTTGGAGCATGCGTCAAGCGCCTTATACAAAAAGAATGGCGTCCACTTTAAAGTATTAGAGAAAACGCGTGAACATGAAGGTCTTAATATTGTATTTTACTTGCCGGCAACAAATTTAAATATTTGTTCTTACTACAACCGAATAAAAAGGTAAGTCTTCATTTAGTCTTCTCTAATACAATGATCGAGGTTATATTCCAAAAATCAAAAATTGTTCAAATATTTAAGAAAATCATTTTTATTTTTATCGATTAAGTATTTTTTTTTTGTTAGCAGTTATTGGAGAGTCTGATTCGGTGACCGATTCCGTGCATTTGATCACTCATGAGATTTTATAGCGCGATTCGTCCCTGTGATGCTTGTTCTCATATGCTAAACGCAGATTTTCGCTCGCAGTCATAAAGTTAGAATCTATTGTATAAAGTACCTTAATTGAAATGAATCACGTGCCGTTTTATCTAATAATAAGATCTCCGCGTGGGGGTCAGTTCCGGAAAAGAAACTAAGTACATCCGTAAGGTTTAGTACAGGGACCGAATCTTTCAGTGTGAACAGGTATGGTATAAATTATGGGGTTTATTTTATTTTTACTTTCATATTTTGCTTTGGTTTTGATACCCCCAAATTCAACCCTTCCTTTTCATAACCTATCATACTTTCATAAATCAGAGTTCAATGTATACAAATGCATCCATATTGTTTAAGAACGGTCTACAACACTGCAGAATTTTTATGCTGATGACACAACCACCTACGGCAACACATCAAAGGCTGTAAATGACAAAGTTCTCTCTGATTCTCTCTCCTCTGATCTCGAGCGCGTGGTTCAGTGGGGGAAGATGTGGCTGGTTACCTTTAATGCATCCAAAACCAAACTCCTATCCTTACATCATCAACGCTCTGATCCCCAGCTGCCATCAATTGTGATGGATGGCTCTCGTCTGGGTGAGGCTCCGTGTTTTGACAAGCTTCTGGGTTTAACCTTTACTCCTGATCTGAAATGGAACACGTACATCAAGTCTGTTGCCAAGGTCGCTGGAAAGATGGTGGGATCCTTCTACCGCTCCAGAAGATATCTCACTACTGATGCAATTCTCTATCTATATAAAAGCCAAGTACGTCGAAAGATGGAATACTGTTGCCATATCTGGGCAGGAGCTGCTAAAAACAGCCTATCCTGCCTTGACAGAGTGCAAAATAGACTTCGTGGCTTAGTGGGGGATGCCCTTTTCTCTACCCTGCAACCTCTCTTCCACAGAAAAGACGTTGCGAGCCTGTCCTTGTTTTATCGTTATTTCCATGGCCGATGCTCGTCTGAACTCCAATCTCTGGTCCCCCCTCGCCAATCTTTCACGAGAAACACCCGTCTAGCTGAATCCACTGTGTTAAAACTAAGGAACACAGCGAAGACGTCAGGAAGCTTGTTGTAGCATGCCATACCAATGGGGAGGGCTATGATAAGATTTCAAAGAAGCTAAACCTTCCCAAATCCACTGTTAGAGCCATAATAAACAAGTTCAAATCGCAAGGCCACGTTATGAGTTTAGAGGGTAGAGGGAGAAAA
>NC_136508.1:42863693-42866193 GCF_053919585.1 Euprymna scolopes | reverse complement strand
TCAAATTCCTCGATAATCTTAGATTTCTATACTTTTTCTGCTGAGAAGTCACGGCCAAAATCGGTTAAGATCAATGGAAGTGGTAAAATATTTTCTCTCTAATAAATTCCTCCTCCCCCTGCCACCACTTAACACCGTTTGGGGATCGTTCACAAGGAACAGTTGAGAAGAGAACACCGGTTTGGCTTCGTAGTTCTTTCATGTGAAGTTATTTAAAATCACTAAACTAAGCTGCAGTGCTCTGTGGCGTAGTGGTTAGCGTGCTGGACAATTCACATTATATTTTCACGTTCGCGCCGACCTACCGTAGTCGTTTTTTTTTTTTGTTTTTTTTCCTAAACAACTGGAATGGACTTTTCTTGGTGGCCGAACTGTTAACGTTGCAGATGTTTTTTTGTTTTTTTTTCGCACTTTATTTTCCTACTTTTACTCATGACTCCGGGTTTGATCCTTCCTACTTACCTACCATAACATTTTTTAAAACTCCCCCCCCGTCCCGGAAACAAACACTCGGGCAACGCCGGGTACCCCCGCTAGTCGTGAATATTTGTCTTGTTTTCTTATTTATCTCTTTCCTAAATCTTTTTGACAAATATACTATTATTAACCAATACTTTTTCTTAGATTATCCGAGAGAAAAAAAAAGTCTCCCACGAAATTGAACATTTGCCAAATTATATTTGCATATTATTTGAACTCCAAAACACGCGGCTTTTTTGTTTCCTACTGTAGAAGACAGAAGAACTTTATTAAGTAGTATGCTTAATATCTGCAACTACCATATGCTTGCTTGTATTAATAAAGTGGCCTCCATGATATCCATACCAAACCACTGAACATAGCTTATAATTTAACTTTCACTATATTTGTAACTGAAATATACAGTATCTTAAATGTTTCTTAGTAGATGCAATGCTCTGTGCCTGGCCTTAATGCCTGCTTATAAATACAGAATAGGAACTCCGAATCACCATGAACTAGTTGTTCTTCTTATAACTGGAAAAAAAAACCACCTAACGGATAACTACGAAATCCCAATATACATATTACCTCCATGACGACTACCTCTGTTTAACCTGCATGCCAAAAAAAAAAAAATTTTTTTTTTTAATTCAAACTAAACCTTACCTGAAACTCTAATCCTAATGGAGATCTACTGTTATTCGTAAGTAAATAACCCCTGTCTCTTGAACGCTAACAATCTGCTCCTTCCCACTAAGCCGCCACTTAACTCCTATATTGCACAGCATTTGTAGTGGAATCTTTAACTTCCAGCCCCTAACTCTCACATGCTAACTGCTTAGTCATCACTAAACATCTATACATTTCTACCTCTTAGACATGCATTAGAGTTCATTCCTATTCAGTTAGGTATTTAACAGCCAAAGTATGTACTCGGAAGTAAAACTATCGGCATTACATAACTATTAACCCTTATCCCTGAGTGGCTTCCGGGCCTTGATAAGTGTGTAAAAAAACTGTCTCCTAGATAATTTTGCAACGATTAATACGAAACTGAACCGATGCTCCTTGTTATGCTAAATGCCCATGACTCTTACTTGAAAGCTGAAATTATCTTCCCTCAATAATAGAAACACACTTTATACCTACAACTTCAACTTTATTCGCATCTACTGAAAACCTGCCCATATATCTATTTACCTAATTATACATGATTCAAAACTTACTGTTTTATCCGTACTATATTGCACTCACATCTCAACCCTCCTGTCATCTAAAATATAGTTTTGGAACAACTCGTAGTTCAATTCTTAATACCTACTCATACTGTAACGTTATCCTAGACCTAAGCTAACATAAATAAAATTTTAAAAATATAAAAGAAAAGCCTCAAACCACATTAACTCCTAACAAGCCTTCTTAAAATTTTAGTTGCGTACACCGCATGAGCTCTACTCGCCCCTTTATCCAATAACAATGAAATAGCCATGTCCCTAAATCACTTTGAGGAGTGTAACTATTCAGTAGATATATAACCTCTACAAACTAACCCAGTAACATTAACTAACCATGCGGGGTCGCAGAAATACCTGGATTAGAACCCAGGTGCAGAGCAAACTCTCTCAGTGCTGACGGACTCAGTAGATCTTTCCAGATCATCCGTCTAGGAGAAGGTAAACTCTGAAACTAAACTAAAGGGGAGGAAGGCCTCTTCAGTCTTGGATGACAACCTCCCTAGAGCTGGTGACTCAAACAAATTACCGGTTTGCAAACCTAAACTGCTTAAGGAGTAGATAGGCTCTGTCTATCACCCGGCTTCCATACTCCTTCTTTTCCTATTAGTCAGGCGCAGAGATCGAATCACAGTGATTCGACAGAAACACTGTGGTAGATCTTGTTTCTTGTCTAGGGCAAGGAACGCTGTTTTCCCCACTCCCGACACACCCCACCCCTAAAACTGGGCACTTGTGAGTGCTTGAGTACCATGTATGCTTGAGCAATTAGATTGGGTTGAGTTCCTGGCTGCTGTTTCCGACTG
>NC_136508.1:42723693-42856193 GCF_053919585.1 Euprymna scolopes | reverse complement strand
AAAAAGGTCGGGGGGTTACATTGTTTGAAACGTTTTAAGAATACAGTGATGAAAATAGTAGGCTGAAGTAATCTAATTATACGGACTGATCCGGAACCACCGAGAGATAAGGCCTGTTAACTGAAAATTTACGTCACGCATAGTAGGCAAAGCAATAAAGATCTGTCGAGCAGTCAGGCGATGACGTATGACAGCTTTTTGAAAAAAAAAAAAAAAAAAAAAAATCAAAATACTTTTTTTTTTTTTTTTTTGATACATTAAAAAGATTAAAATAACGAACAAGATTTATACGTAAATTGAACTTTATTACATTAATTAGAAAAAAAAAAAAAAAAAAAAAGAGTTAAGATAAACATCGCGGTTTATCATGGATTCCAAAAACTAAAATTCGTTTATTTTTATTGTGAATAATTTGTGGTGACGACTGAATACGTGCGTCGATATTTTGTAAAGCTTTTCTGTTTGTTGGCTCTGCGCGGCAACTGATGATTTCTATATGTTCGTTGTTAAGGTCGAGGTGAAATGGCGAACAGAAGAAGGTTGTTTCACCCAAGAATGATCAGAAATATGAATCCCACTTTGCAATTTGAACCTCCACAGGCCATCTTGTATTAAAGTCTGGACAAGGGAGATAAGGTCCGAGCTTTACTTACTCACCGATAGAGGGCAGCAGCTGTTTGATTCGGTTAATCTGGTGACTTTGATAATTTCTTGCTATTCCTCTCTTAAAATATAGATACTTTTTTTTATCATCTTAGTTGTTACTGATTGCATTATAGTCGATAATATACATGCGTCATTGTCTATTGCATACAAAGAGATGACTTTACCCTTTTCTGGATTTTTTAAAAAAGAACTTAACGTTAGTTCGTCTGAATGCGATACTATATTACCCTTGCTCAATTAAAGGGGGAGGGGGGTGAACATGGGTAACGTTGCAGCGACAAACAAAAATAAATATCTGTCTCTTTTAACGCAAGTCGTTTTTCTTTTTCTCCGTTTCGACGCCAGCTTAAAAGTCTCTCACTGCCACATGTCCATTTCAACCGGTCACGCGTTTCTCTCTATTCCAACCGCACGCTGGTCACAGCCAGTCCATTCTTGCCTTCAATATACACATCCATCTCCTTCGGCGGCGACTTTTTTTTTTTTTTTTGCTCCGACCACATGGTGTCCTTTTTTTCATTTTCTTTTTCTTCAGATCCTAGCCCGATCAAACTTGCCAATTTGCATACGTGCTCAAACGCTACTCCTGCTCCTAATACAATCGCTTGCCATCCATCCTTCGACTGCTGCTGATATTTTCATACGCGATCATTACTAGATGGGTGACCATCTGGAAATATCATATGTTGCTTCCCTCTGGTTGCTGTAAGAGTCCAGGGCGGATCTCGATCAACTGCCAGTTATATGTAGCATCTTACAAATATAATTAAAAAAAAAAAATCAACTGTAGCCAAGGAAAACCCAAAGGTCCGCTTTTCATTAGCTTCAAGATGTAAGGGCGAGTGCTATTTATTTTAAATTGGTCAACCCTTAATGGTCACCTTATGTTTAATAACAAGGTGTTGAGCATCATATTTTTGTTCCGACAAAAGGAGGGTGGACTTTTGTTCGTTCGTCTGTCTGCACTTTTCTCAATAATTACGCTCTGGAAATTTTTTTTATATTTTGCACAAACATTAAACATGATATGAGTAAAAGTAATAAAGCAAATTTTCCGGAGAAAACTCTGGTTACTCCCCTAGAGTAGCCTTTCGGGTTAAAATGGATAAAATTAACACTCTTGTGCTTATTAAAAAAGTTGATGCCTTCGATTTTTATAAAACTTTCTGAAAAAGTTTTAACTAACTGATTTCTATATAATTTTGTTTGTCCATACTTCACGATAACTCTTCGGTGTGCTCCAGGGGCTCTTTTAGGGCTAATAAAAACATTTCATTTTTGGGACTGTTTTATATTTGTTCAAAATTTTCTGTGTATGTCTATTTAGCAGTTTTGCATGGTGCAGAACTCAAGTTTACATATGTTAAGGTCTTGGGGACTTTTGGGGCTAAATAGGGGGGGGGCAAATGATGGACTTATTCATTTCTTTTTTTTGCATGGTGCAGAACTAAAATTTACATATGTTAAGACCTTGGGGACTTTTGGGGCTAAATAGGGGGGGGGGCAAATGATGGACTTATTCATTTCTTTTTTTTGCATGGTGCAGAACTAAAATTTACATATGTTAAGACCTTGGGGACTTTTGGGGCTAAATAGGGGGGGGCAAATGATGGACATATTCATTTCTTTTTTTGCATGGTGCAGAACTCAAATTTATATATGTTAAGGCCTAAAACTGCACCGTTTGTTTATTTTTACCAGGATTTGACGTCCCCTGTGGACTTTTGGGGCTAAATGCGGGGGGGTGGGGGTGAACTTGGCCATTTTTTTTTTTTTATACCTCTTTGACTGTGCACTCACGGGGGACCATGCATGCTTCACTTGTTTTTCTAGGTTTCGCTATGATTTTTTTTTATTGGTTCTGATTATCTTCCTCATGAGAATAGTGTAATATCTGTTTTGTTGTGAGACTATCCTCCCAAGATATAGCATAATCACATTGACACACCGGTTCCCGTCAGATCACCAAAGTTAAGCAACATTTAGCCTGGTCATTACTAAAATGGGTGAACAATTTGGGAATTCCAGGTGCTGCATGTAGGAGGATGTCCACACCTTCCTGAAAGAGTTGCAAAAAAACATCATCTCCCCTGACGGGGATATACATGCGACTGGGGACCGCTTGTGAATTTCATACTCCCATGAAACTTCCTCCTTCAGAGGAAGGCAGTTAAACCCAGATAGGGTTAGTGCTGATGCACGCGCTTGCACACACACACACACACACACACACACACTATCCATCCTCCCAAGCATTACCATTTTGGGGGGTACTATAGTTTTGTCAAGTGATTTGTCATTGTTTTCTCCTTCGTAGGGTAGTATATATTAACTGTCCTGTTATAACCGTTCTTTCAGGCATTACTGCCTCCTTTGAGAGTGTGAAGGGGATAGTATGTTTCTTAGTCGTATATTTTAATAAAAACTAATTATAAATACTTATACACGCCAAAACCTTTAGAAGAGCAAGAAATTTGGCATGAAGAATGCTTGGGATTCCACATATTATACAAAGAATATTAATTACGATAAAAGCATTGTAATCGTGTTGACCCATCGGTTCTAGTTGGATAACTGAACTTAAGCAATATTGAGCATGGTCAGTACCAAATGGGTGACCTTCTGAGAATATTTCAGATATATATATATATATATATATATATATATAGTAATAGTAAGTAATTTATAAAATATATATGGCGATTAAGCTACACTGAATATTCTGCGTTTCATCCAACTATAGGATTCGTCAGGCTTATGCGCATAAGCCTGACGAATCCTATAGTTGGATGAAACGCAGAATATTCAGTGTAGCTTAATCGCCATATATATTTTATAAATTACTAACTAGCTCTACCTACGTATTGAGCACTTTTGAAGTAAATACTTAAAATTTACGCATAAATCTATACTTTCGTATATTAAATTTGTGAGTAAATGAAGTAGTTATATATATATATATATATATATATATATATATATATATATATATATATAAGGATGTATGCTGCTCTCCTCTGGTTGCTGTAAAAGTTCTGGGGGTCTCAATCAACCGTCAATTATCTGTAGTGGCTTACACGTATAATTTTAAAAACAAATGGATCAACTGTAGAAAAGGAAAACCAGAAGATGTAAGGGAGAATACTACTCATTTCTTATAATTGATCAACCCTTAGTTGTTGACGTATGAGTGGTTGACAATGAAGTCTCAAGCAGTTTTTATTATTATAATGCTCTAGACAAGGCGTGAAGCCACTCGAGGTAAGGAGCTAACAAGAACATAAGACGATTATTGACCTTAGTCTTGCAAAGGTCATAGTTAAACAGAAAAACAGCAGAAAGAATTCGACAAGTCTAAGGTTTTTGGAAAGAAGCTACTGGATTCTACCGAAGACTGAATCATTAACAAACATTCTATTATGCTAAATAGGTCTGGATTAGGTCAATTGGTTGAGCATTAGATTGAAAAAATAAAGGTTAATGGTTCTAACCCAGGTTTAGGCATTCAAATACTAACCATCATACTAAATTACAGACAGGGACTATTTTCACAAATTCTTGTATCACTACTCTACAAGGACTTTGATGATGGTGTTACTCAAAAACTAATGCTCTATTCATGCAGGATGGTCCAAAAGCAGTCTGAAGCATTCCATACGTTTCTGTGACATTTTTTCCAAGTTTAAAACAGAATTTCATTGAATATCATTCTTCTAAAGTGTATCAACGTCCAGATTGCATTTTTGAAATTTACCAGCTTTGACAATCGGGATTTAGTAGGGTGTATTCCAATTCCTGCTGTAGCTGTTCATTTGAACGTGAAATCATAAAAATTGGTTCGTCATCTCATAGTATGTATAGCAATAACATAGCAAATTTTCAAGAGTGTACGATAATTTTAAATCCTGTTCAAAGAAGTCTGGAAACTTATGGAAGGAATTTTGTACATGTTGGTGACTTGCAGACAAAATAACTTTTTTCTTTTACCAAAAAACAAGTTTGTGTTGGGTTTCTTTTCTTTTTGCGATTCTGTACACACAACGTTGGGTTCGTTTTTAAAATAACGTTACAACAGGATGTCACGCTTTTTTAACTCTTACAGAAGAAAATATGTGAAAGAAAAGTAAACACAGATGTATTTTGTTCCAAAAAATTTATTTTTAATAAAAAACTTAAAAACTGAAAAACTTATTAAAATTGAAAAAAAAAAAAAAAAAGTTTGTATGTATATATATATGTTTATATACATATATACACACACTTTCGTAATGTATTTCTATTTACAATTGTAGTCAGACTCTTCCAAAAAATTAAAAAAAAATAGAAAAAATTGTTACAAGGGACTTCACTTTGCAATCAGTTTGTAAGATCCTTGTTTGGCCTGTAAGTTCTGGGTTAGGAGACTAACCAAATGATAAATCCGGGGGGGGGGGGCTGAAGGTAGAGGAATGGAACAAGAGGAAGGAAGTTTAAGGAAGGTGGGATGATAGGCAGGGGTGTGACATTAAACTGACCAGTATTAACTGGAGAAAAAAGAAAAAAACCCAGGGAAATTTTTACTTTCTTTCGTTTTTCACAGCATTTTTTTTTTTTCAAATGGATAGGGAAGATTAAAGATTTCAAAATAGTAATTCCTTAAAAAAAAAAAAAAAATTTCTTTGTGAAAGATTAAAAAAAAAAAAAAAAAAATTTCTTTGTGAAAGATTTAAAAAAAAAAAAAAAAAAAAAAAGTCCAAGCGTCCATTTAAAGAAACTGTTTCCCCAAACGTGACATGCTTTTTTTTTTCTTTTTCTTTTTAATCCACAGTCGGCTAGACTTAACTTTTAAAATAGCATTTTTTTTTTGTCAGCCTGTCATGCTGTTGTTTGAAATAGCATTTTCAGATGAACCCATTTGTCTCTATATAAAAGTTGCCCGTTCATTGGTCTGTCATGTTTAGGTTTAAAGTAGCATTTCATTTGCTATACATCAAATGGGCACAACTTTAGCAATTTTTAAATTTAAAAATCGCTTTTCATTTTTGAAGGATACAAATAAATAATTGTAAACTCATCAGGAAAGATGAGAATGCGCTAAAATTGTGTGTGCATATATATTTTTTGTGTGTGTGTGCATATATATATATATTTTTGTGTGTGTGTGCGCGCATATATATATATATATATATATTTTTGGGGTGTGTGCATATATATATATATATATATATATATTTTTTTTTTTTTTCATTCATTCTTAACCTAGACTATATATATATAATTTTGTTCATTCAGTCTTAACCTAGATTATACACACATATATATATATTCGTGGACAAATCGAAAGCGCTCGTGACAACAACTATGGAACATTTATTAATATTTTTGATTTTGATACAAAAAAGATTATACGGAAAATCGAAAAATTAAAAAAAAAGAATCATAAAGCAAAGTGTCTTCGTTGCATTTAATAATATTTGCTTGAATATATGTGTGTAATAGTATGACAATCATATCAATGGTTTCTTCGCTAAATTGAATTCATTAGTGCTTACCGCTTTTTGTGGTGGTTAGGGATGCATTGTAGTTGCAAAATTTCTGGACATGTGTTGATCAATTGCATTTAACAAGGAGACCGTTATACTAGTTTATTATTAGACTCTTACTCCTGTAATTGAGCACTCTACTCAATCTTTCTTAAGTGCGTGTGAGAGGACACTTCTCAACCTATATACTCAACAAATTTTTGATCTACAGATTTGAAATTTAGGATATGGTGTATTTAGACATGGGGAAAACTTTATAACCGTTTTTATCCGGACAAAAAGGGCTGTAAAGGGATAAAAATTGAAAAATTTAGTATGTGGTAGTCGTCGGATTTTTATCTGATTGCTAACATGTGCAAATCATTTACATTATGTTAAGTATAAGTAGATTTAAAACTTTCTGTAAAGTCGTGTCAAGCTGGCCTAATGGTTATCATACACTGTTTTAGGTTTCGATCTCAGCTTGAGTATTTTTTTTATTTTTTAAACATACAAGAAGTGAACTGTTTAGAAAAAAAACAATACTCGCATGACCATGTCTCAATTTCCTTTTCTAATTGCCTTTTAAGGAATTTAATGTTACGTTTAATAGCGGGCAATGCTGGGGACATCTTTTAGGATATCTATAAAAGTGAGAATGTGTTTGTGAGAACACTTCTCAACCTACATACTCAATAAATTTTTGATCTACAGACTTGGAAATTGGTATATAGGATATTCAGACATGTGAAAAACTTAATCTAGAAAAAGGGGCTTCTAAGGGGTTTAAATTGAAAAATTGGTATGTGGGAGTCTTTTTTTATCGGTTAACTGTATCACGAATGCGCATCTTTGGAAACACTTTTTAAAGATTGTCATGCTGGCCTAATGGTTATCGTACTTGACTCACTGTCTTTAGGTTTTAGTTTTGATCTCAGCTCGAGTATTTTTTTTTTTTAAGAAGTGAACTGTTTACGAAAAAACGTAATACTTGCATGCACATGTCTCGGTTTCTTTATAAATTAAAATATATTTATGTGTATGACTGGGCAGCCTGCTAGTATATAATATATATTAAAACTTCTATTTATCAAACATAGTATGGCTACACATTCAAGACCTGTTTCAGATGTACGTTTAATAAGCAACAACCATTCTCTGTTCTCATACAGAAAACAAAACAGAGGCAGCTTTTCTTTATTAAAGCTAGGACTGAAACATGGTGCAGATGTGTAGCTATACTAAATTTGCATAAATAAAACTTATAAATAGCTTTATTATTGAGCACTATTTTATAAACACAGCAAGGATTCTCTGGATTTTTTTTTTTAACAAACATAACCTGGATTACTATGTATAATTTGTAAGATTCATGTGAGAGAACAGTAGCAAAGTGTTTGATTATAAAGAAACTAGCAGGGAGACTCGACGTTGTCTGGGATTGAATGAAGGTCAACAATTGGTCTATCCTCCCATATGTTTTTGAAACAAAATTCCAGAATAATACATATTCTTGCCAGGAAATTGAAAATTTTCAACAAGTATAGTAAGTAAGTTTCCAAGTTTGTTAAAACAAGACGCATTTATAAAATGATATTTATGCGTGGGATTCTTGAACTTCGCTTTCTTTTGAACTTTTCTTTTTAAAACTATTCTCATTTTATATAATTTTTTTTTTTTTTTTTCAGACAATTGTTCTCATCTTGAGTGTTATTTGTGCAACATTTCGTTCGGATTGTCCTTCGACCGTCTTCAGGCATGTTGGTTATTTGGAAGAGAAAAGTTACTGGCTCTGTAGATATTTTTGTATTCTGTGAATTGGTCTCTATTTTATGGTTATAGTTTTGAGTTTGTGAAAAAAATTAGTTCACAAATTCAAAACTATAACCATAAAACAGACTAACTCAAAGAATACAAAAATATCTACAGAGCCAGTAAATTTTCTTGTTTTAAAACAACTCCAACATGCCTGAAGATGATCGAAGGACAATCTGACCGAAACGTAGCACAAATAACTCAAAATGAGAACAATGATCCAATCAATACAAGTAATGTAATCAATCGGCCCTCATCTCAAAAATTCATTTTTTTTTTTTTTAAATAAATTTGTGTCCTATCATATACATAGTTTGTCGTTGTGTGTAATTTTATAGGATAACTTCCAACCATAATTGAGTGCTTCTATGATCTATTAATCCCGGGCAATGCTGGGTACATCTTTTAGTATATCTATAAAAGTGAGAATGTGTTTGTGAGGACACTTCTCAACCTATATACTCAATAAATTTTTAATCTACAGACTTGGAAATTGGTATATAGGATATTCAGACTTGTGAAAAACTTAATCTAGAAAAAATGGCTTCTAAGGGGTTTAAAGACAAAGATATTTTTTAAGTTTATATTGGAGGAAAGAATTTTGATTTCTCAAACGTAAAACTTTTAAATTTTCTTTTTATTGTGTGTAATTTTTTGTGTAATATTTTTTATGCGCAAGATTTTTTTTTTTTCATGTGTAGTTTTATAAAATCCATCCTGTCCCCAATTATGTGCTGTATTTATTTTTTTTTTTTTTTGTTTTTTAAGTGCCCTGAGAACAATTTCGGCATAGATGTTAGGGAGAAATCCTAACCTTGGAGATGGAAGTGATTTTTTTTTTTTTTTTTTTTTTTTTTAAATAAAAAAAATACCTGGGCAGGGACAGAAATGAATATGAAAAAACGTGTCTTTGCTTAAACAATTTTCAAAACAAATTAAATAAAATATTTTATTAAATTAAATTTTTAATTTAATAATTGTATAAAATTTAACTTTTTTGGTTAAAAAAGAAAAAAGTTTTGATAAACAAAGGTATGAAGAATACTAAAAAAAAAAATCTTTAATATTGTAAAAATAATTTTGTTTTTCATTTAAAAATATTCAGTTTTTGTAAATTTTAAATTAAAAATAATAGCGGTCAATTTAGTTTCAAGACAGGAGAGGGTCAGTTAAAAAATCCCAGAAGTCTGAAAGAAAGACAAACAAAATTACGAGGTGTTAATTTTTTTTTTTTTCCCCGTATGTATTAAGAAAACCAGGGTGATTATAGGGGCAAAAATTTTTTTTCGTTTTTTTTTCTTAAAAAAAAAAAAAAAAACCTGCTATAATGTGAAGAAAGCACCTGGCTTGGGTTTTGCAAACCTTCAGCAACTCACTGGGTTTAAACACTTTGTTCAAGTAGGGAATAAAAAAAGAAAGAAAAAAAAAAATGTAATTTTCTTCCTTCCTCAAAAAAAAAAAAAAAAAAAAAAAAAAAAAAAAAATACAAAAAATTATGGTTATCACCATCAAGACGGTGGTGGTGGTGGAGGGTTTTTAGAAGTTTCCACACAACCAAAATTGACCCATGTCGCTCGCACTTAAAGGCAAAGAAGTTTCAGAATATAAATTGAAACCTTCTCTTCTCTCCATGAAGTAGGGTTTTGGAGCATTTTCTTAAATTTTATTTTTTAAATTCAGAGATTTCTTCAATAGCTCACATAAAAAGAAAAAAAAAAATCCTACTTCCGTTTCGCGTCTACAGATGCCAACCATCAAAGAACGGCTTCTGGCACATGTGACCATTGTGCGTAGACATTTATAAAAACCAAACAATGAAATTAATCATTTCTCGTATTTCTCTCCAATTATATCATTAGCCAGAAAGTTCTCCAAAAATGTATCTATTCGTCATCTTTGTCTTTCTGTGGTTTGATGTCACAGGCCTCAAAAAGTTCCTCAGGTGAATAACCAAGCAGGCCTTGCAGGTCACATACAAAGCGATAGACGTAACGTTTGCCTGCCGTTTTATGAATAATGTTCTTATCATAATAATAACGCAGGCCACGGCTCAACTTTTCATAGTTCATTTTTGGTTTATTTTTACGGATTCCCCACCGGCGGGCAACTTCATCAGGGTCGGATAATTTGAATTCCCAGCCATCCCCTGTCCAGCTAATAAAATGCTGGCAGGACTTATCTGTGAGAAGTTCCAATAAAAATTGCCAAAGCTGGATCGGACCACTTCCTGGAAAAGAAAAAAAAAAAAAAAAAAATTCTATGTTAAAAAAGAAAAAAAAAAAAAGTTTACTTATTTTTTGAAAATTCACACTTCCTCTTTAAAAATGCAAATCCTATACAGTTTAATCTGTTTTACATGTGTGTATATACAGGAGAGCAATAAAAATGGTAAATGATTTCACAAAACTATATATTGGTAAATATAGATTCAATAAGGGAATGCAAACAATTAGTGGGGGGATAGAAGGGACTCTTTATGCCAAGGCATTTCGAAGCCTAATGCTTCTCATCAGAAGAGTAGAGAAGATGCTAGGTAACATGCTGTTACCTAACATCTTCTCTATTCTTCTAATTGTTTGCGTTCCCTTATTGAATAAAAGAACCGATCTGTATTTACCAATATATAGTTTTTGTGAATTCACTTACCATTCCTATTGTTCTCCTATGTAAGCTCCAATTTATACTTTCCGAGCTTTATATTGTCCCGATAAGTCTCCTCTTATAGAATTGAGCTCACTCTTTTCTTCGCACTAAGCTATATATATATATTATATATATAATATAAAGCTGAATGTATGTGTGTGTGTGTCTGGTCACGAATAGGCTCCTATATGGTTGACTATTATAGAAAACTGATCACATATAATGATAGAAGAGGTATCGAAACACAGGAATGGATATGTTTGATCTGGCGTAATGATTAAAAAAAAAAACGTTTACAAGTGTTTTTGATATAGATGTACATAAGAATACTTTGATAAGTATGTTTTAACTTAAATAGGGATGGTATAATAAAATTGTGGGGTCTGCGTTCGTGCCTGGCCTCCATAGAATGGAAATAGGCACAAACTTTAAAGACTTTTCATATCTATCTGCGTAAGTATACTTTGATAATTATGTTTCAGTTTGAAGAAATATGGTATAATAAAATTATGGGGTGTTCGTTCGCGCCTGACCTCCATAGAATGGAAATGTTTAACAAGGTTTTTTAATATAGATCCACAGAATATTGTGATACGTGTTTCAGTGTGAACAGGTATGGTATAATAAATCATGGGGTTTATCTATTTTATTTTTATTTTCATCATATTTTGCTTTGGTTTTGATATCCCCAAATTCAAAGCTATCTCTTTACAACCCTTCCTTTTCATAACCTATCATACTTTCATAAATCAGAGTCCATTTTCTGTAGGCTGTTTTTGAACCCAGTCAACGATGGGTACTTTTGCTAGTATAAACTAGCAGGGAGACCCTGAATTGAATGAGGATTAACAAATGTTTGACACTTCCAATACTTTTTGGTCCTGGATATGACCTTAAACTATATCCGATGGTGAGGCCCCAGCTTGCGGGCTTTGGGGAGTGTGGAGCCACCATTTAATTGCCATTGTTCCCAGGTCCACGTTGAAAAAAAAAAAAAATAAATATATATATATATATATATATATATATATATAACTACTTCATTTATTCACATAAATTTAATATACGAAAGTATAGATTTATGCGTAAACTTTAAGTATTTACTTCAAAAGTGCTCAATACGTAGGTAGAGCTAGTTAGTAATTTATAAAATATATATGGCGATTAAGCTACACTGAATATTCTGCGTTTCATCCAACTATAGGATTCGTCAGGCTTATGCGCATAAGCCTGACGAATCCTATAGTTGGATGAAACGCAGAATATTCAGTGTAGCTTAATCGCCATATATATTTTATAAATTACTATATATAGATATATATTTATTCTAATTTTTTTTCAGAATCACTGGATTTGGCATTAAATAACCTGAAAAGGGTTGATATGCCGTAAAACAACCAACCAATCCAAAATGGTTCGATCAATTTTTATGAAATTTCACATGAAGCTACTTTATGTGTCTGGCAGTGTTCTTAGATAGGTTTTGTGTCAGAATGTCTTTCATAAGTATCGATAATCGAGATGATCGGATGAAAAAAGGAACAGGCGATTTTGACCAAAGTTAACACCTTACACACCCTAACATCTCAAGTGTATTTGAGAAGTTTTATTATCACACAAGCTGAAAGGCTTGGTAGAGTAAAAAAAACAACAAAAAAAAACAATGACGTACCTGAATATCCTGCAAGTGCAGCAGCTTGAATAACAGGCTTGCCATCCGAACAAGTGTTATTGTCAATAGACGAGGTCTGCAAGCTTCGGAAACCAGCAGGATGAAGACTTGAGCGCAGTTCGTTGTTGATAGACCAAGCTTCTTGACCGCTAATATCCTGGCCATATTCCTGTGTCGACCACGAACATTCAGCTTTTATACTAGGCACTGTCTGGTATGGCTGATGGTCGTAATAATTATCCGCTGAAACTTCATGAATGTACTGCCCTATAAAGTCAAAGATAAAAAATCAAAACAAAAATGGTTAAACAAAAAAGAAATTTATTTTTTTATCGAATGGCAAAAAAAAAAAAAAAAAAAAAAAAAAAAAAAAATCTTGTCCCTAACTAGTGGCATAGCAACTATTTTTGCCACTTGGTGCAGTCGTAAGATTCCCCCCCCCCCCGCCGTTGATAAGTTGACCTTCACAATTCCAGAAAGTCCTCAAAAAATTTATTTTCATAATATTACAATCAAGGATCTAAAATCCGTTTTAAAACAGTTATTATGCACGTAAAACGCAAACATTACGACCTTAAAAACTCATTTTGGTATAAAATTTCCGATTTTCTTGTTAGTTTTCTATTTTAACTTTTTACTATTTTTATCCTCTCAAAATGCCTCCTTGTCTTGGAAAAGAAAGAGACAAGACATCAACTAAACATGCCTGACGCCGGTTGTAGGCCACCGAGACTGAAACATTGCATAAATAACACTCAAGATGAGAACAATAGTCCAATCAATCCTCATCTAAAAAATTCACAACTTTAATATTAGGTTGTCTCAAGTTTGAAAACATTTGCGAAAAATTTGATTTTTTTTCTTCATTATATCGTTATAGTGATCTTAAGCTTTCTATTCCAAATGGCAAATGATAAAACTGAGCTGCAGGTTTTAATTTAATACTGCTGAAAGTGAGGTTTTTCAACTAGGAAAGCCACAGAACAGATTTGTCCTGCCAAAGGTGAGGAAACAATTCCATATGCAGCGATCTTAAAGTGGTACGTGCCTAAGCAATTGAAGCGGATCTCCGAATGGTTGAAGCAAAAAGTACCCAGTTCTGATCAACCGAAAGCGCACTTGATGCGGCAGGACAATGCCAAGCCACACACCGGCAGGAAGACCAAAGACAAGTTTGAGGAGCTAGATGGTGTTGAGGTTCTGACACATCCAGCCTACTGTTCAGACTATGATCTTTTCCGCTCAATGTAACACTTTCTGAAAGGCTACCGATTCGATTTGTTTAAAATTGAGGAAGCATGTCCATTCTTTTATTCGAAGCCAGATGAATGGTATTTTGACCAGATCCAAAAGTTTACAGATCGACAGCAGAAAGTCTTGGCAAATAGTTTTTATTTTGAGGATTAATTTTTTTTTTTTTTTTTTTTAAATTACTTGGCAAGTAAAATTAAAAATTTTTTTGCAATTGTTTACAAACTTTTAGGGAATTTAATATAAATATATATATAAATATATATATATATAAACTATCATATGTTACCTTAAAGGCACCTTTTGATTTCATGACATGTGGTTGCCAAAGGTTGAGAAGACCAGATATATCACATCTGATTATAGGCTGGACTAAACCAATTGGAAGTTAAAAATACAAAATTTTCAGATATGAGACTTGGCTCACTCCCACCCATAATGTTATCCTAATTACAGCAGAGTTTGTGATCATATCAAAATGTAAACTGGGTAATTTTATCTAAAATTTATCTATAGCTACTGTTGTATCCATTAGGCCAATTAAACACTCCTAAACTTTTTTTTAATAATTTAAATCAATCAATGCTATTTTTATAATAGTTCTTATTTTGTTTTTATTGACAGGGAGGCACATAAAATATACTTAGATAAATTTTAATTCATGCAGACGTCCTCATTATTCTCTATTGAATATTATATGTTAAACATTTAAAAAAAGAAAATGATTAGAGTGCCATTAGCTAGAATCGAAGCTAAAACATTTACTGCTCCAGTCATGTTCCCTACCGTTTGAGCTAACCTAAGATAGATAAAGATTTAAAATAAAATTACTTCTAGCTATGATTGTTTGAATTTGCACATGCATAAAACTAATAGAAATATGTCGGCAGGTTGAAATAAACATTTTGCATTTCAACATATTTTTTTATGTGCTATCCATCCATCCGTTCAAAGATTTTACTCGTTAAAAAACCATTCTTGGTATGTGGTTTTTTTTTTCCTGTGTATTTCAGTGTTATGAAACCAGTAGTTTATCGGTTAAATACATACATACATACATACATACATACATACATACATACATCTACAGTTTTATTTATATAGATTATTAGCAATCCAAAACTTTTGATTAGCTTTTAATTATATTTGGTTCCAATTTCAGAAAGTTTTAACAATAAACAAGACAATGCAGAGCAATAGGCTTTATTTATTATGATTCATATATTAGTGATGGGACGATTTCAATATTTTTCATGATTCCGACACATTTACTTCTTTTAAAATTTCTAAATACAGCATTTTGGGGAAGTAGGAGGGGTTGTATTACTATAGAAACCCAGATTTACACATATTTTCGCAAATATAAAAAAACACTTGGGAGGGGGCGATTTATAGACATGTTTTGCTTGGCAGTTTAAAATCAATAAATATTTATCATTTTATTATTAATATCAGTAGTGTAAAAAAATTAAGTTTAAAATCAATAAATAAAAAGAATCGTTTTTGGTCTCAAAAAATAGGCAAATGTTTTCTCATTCTGATATTCCAAAACGTTCGGATTTCTTTTTGATTCCTGACTTCAATTAATCGTCCCAACACTATATATATATATATATATATATATATATATATATATATATAACCTTTATATAATTTAAAATAAATAAGAATATAAATATATAAAGTACTAATCATAGTAGGGGGTGATAAGTAGGAAAATGGACTAATCCTAATCTTATAAATAAAACACTGCTAAATTAAAATATATATCCATTTTAAATTTGGAAACAGACGGATCTCACAGGTAAGGAAGACATTTTTATAACATGAATAGGATAGCCAAAATAATTAAGAATAGGAAACTAGATCTAATATCTGTAACATTTTTTCTTCTTAAGATTAAGGGAGGTGGTGTTTGATCAACACTGCTGGGGAGCCATGATTTAATACACTGTTTTGTCTTTAAATCCTCAAAACAGTGTTTCATGGTAAACAACTGATGATCCCTTAAATTGGCATTGGTACTAAAGTGAATTCAAGAGAGCAATTTGATGCATTGATTGCAAGGGATTAAATGACTTACTGACTAAATAGTTTTCTAACGAATGATGAAAAATATAAGAGTAAAATAAGTATTTTTGTATAGTTTTTAAAGGTTAAAAAACTTCCAAGACATTATATATATATATATATATATATATATATATGTCTTGGAAGTTTTTTAACCTTTAAAAACTATAATGATGAACCACCCCCTTAAGTAAGACACTTTATCAAATCTCCAATACGTACGATTACTACGATACTATCCCATTGATGACTGTACATGCAATAACCCTTATCCCCAAGTGGCTTCCGGGCCTTGATAAGTGGTGACCTCCATGTAAATACATACATATATATATATATATATATATATATATGAAAGACACCAGAAACGCATCACCTCCAATCACAAATCAAATAGACCAAAAACAATATCAAGTTAAAACTTCTAAATTTTCAGATATGTTTGCTCCCCACCACCACCACCACCACACACTTAGGCAAGCATATGCCATGAAACATTAGGTGCTTTTCATAAGTAAAATGCAACTAAACGAAGTTAAAAAGTACTAATCTATCTATTGTGATATTTGTCTGTCTCCTATCCTTCACATTAGGCGACCACATACCGTGAAACCTCAGGTGCTTCAGATGAATTAGTTATTTAATTAATACATATAAGTAAAATGTAACCTACACTGCTAGTTTCAGACAGTTTAAAACTAGTAAAAGAATTTAAAAAAAAAAAATAACACCAAAATTTTAAATATTTGGTAATAAATTTAAAAGTAAAAAATGGGTCGATTATGTGATTTTTTTTTTTTTTTTTTTTTTACCTACCTCGACACATATTTTTGGTTGGAATAGGCCGGTATTTGTGTTCTTGCATTATGGGATAGAATTCTGGATGATCGTAATAGGTTGCGTGCTGTTGCTGCATGTTTTCTAAATTGTGATAATCCGAATTGTCTTCGTAAAGATTGCCCACGGGCATCATGCCTTCTCCGTTCATGTCGTTCAGAGTTTGCATGGATTCGGATATTTGGTAGGAACCTGTTCAAAATTCATTAGGGACAGAATTAAAGAGTGTCACAAGGAACATTTATGTGGGGGACAAATAATATATATAAGTGGATAAGATGGATTTAGTAGCGTGCATCTTACGATTGCATACCTCCAATAGTGGTAATCGCAGTACTTAAATTTTGCCATTTTTGATTATAGTCAAGCGTTATTGTTAGCCATTGTTTGGAAGTGCAAAACCTTAGTTTAAAGAATTATGAAAAAATGGCTAAAAGACGTTTTATTTTCGTTAAAATGCTTATAATATTCTAAAACAATGTCCATTATCACCTTCCACCTCCCCTTTTTTTAAAGATGGCATCGTCTGACCACTGAAAGTTCAATGTAAAAATTCCGTTAAAATAGTTATATAATGTTAAGGCAGTGGTTCCCAACACCTGTGTCATGGCACACTAATCTGTCGTAAAATGATTACTTCAATAAACGCATTTAATTTCTTCATTCTGATGATGCTGCTTTATTATTTATTGATGAATTTCTGGAACCTAAACGTTTTGCGTGTTTTTAATTGGTAAGCATTTTTATGGTTTATATTAGTGATGGGACGATTGATCGGAAATTTGATTTCTTAATCATAATGACACTGGTCAATTCAAAACCAATAAATTTCTGGAATTTAAAAATTTTGCGCATACTAATTGGCAAACTTTTTTTTAATTTTTTATATTAGTGAGAGGACGATTAATAGGAATATCAGTTTTTCAAAGTATTGGCATCAGAACTATATAACTATATATATATATATATATATATATATATATATATTTATATCTATAAAAGTGAACGTGTCTGTCTGTCTGTCTGTGTACATTTCCCTACGCAATAACTCTGTCAATTTTTAGTCTATAGACTCGAAATTTGAAATATCGGGTACTGAGATTTGGGAAAATCGATGTGACGGGTGTCAGCCAGAAATTTGGCTGTTAAGGGGTCAAATTTAAACGATTGGACTTTTAAGAACTCTACCAAACTCCTCCGACAATTTTGGGTCTAGACACTTGAAATTTTAGATATAGGTTCCTTGAACCTGGATCTAACTTAATAAAGTGATTTGAGCCCGAAACTATAAATTTTAAGGGGTCATAATAGGGGTCAAAAAAAAAAATTACTCTTTTTTTTTTGCTCAGCATACACCTCCAAACACCCGGGCAACGCCGGGCTGAAATGCTAGTATATATATATATATATATATATTTTATAAAGCTCCCCTCTTTGGTAGAGCACTCTCGTAAATTATCTTACTCGCTACTTAATTTAGCTGAAATAATGCGAAGCTCGCGATTTGTTTACAAACAAACATTTGAGCCCTCTACGAGTAGCGGACGGATGTTTATTTAAATAATCGTTCGAACAGGTTAATTTCGGCCACCGATTCCGTAGTCAAGGGGTAGAACTGCCGACTGTCATCACGACGGTTCTAGGTTCGATCCTCGGCTTGGGAGAGGTGTTAGTCTAGCGGCACTGATGAGTTGTGATACAACGAAACAGGTCTGTATGTCGATGACTAAAATATATTTTATATATATATATATATATATATATATATAGATATATATAGAGAGAGAGAGAGAGAAATAAAAAGGAACAAACTGTATTATATATTCATCAACGTTTCGTCTTAATTTTGAAACGTTGATGAACACATAATACAGTTTGTTCCTTTTTATTTCTCTATTTTGTCGGAATACTATTTCCATTATTTTCATCATATATATATATATATATATATATATATATATATATTAAAAGCTATACTCCTCACTCTAGACGTCACATCTATTATGTTACCTAGCATCTTCTCTCCTGATGAATTCAAGTCCCCACTTACCCTACACCCCTAATTGATGTATACCCTTATTAAATAAATACATATATATATGTTGTGTTGTCATTTTTTTCTTTATTGATTTCTATATAAGCTTCAAATCATTTTGTTGAGCTTTGCATTATCCAGATAAGTCTCCTCTTAAAGAATTGATCTCATTCCCTTCCTTTAACTCCTCCATATCTATATAAACTTTTGATTTATATTAGTGACTAACCTGGGTGTCCGTCGTTGCCCGGGTGTTTGGAGGTGTGTGTTGAGTAAGAAAAAAAAAAAAAAAGTGGTAATAGGTAGGCAGGCAGGCTCAAACCTATACCACGAAGGAGGAAAAGAATGTGGGGAGGGGGGAAAAAAAAAAAGAAAAAAAAAAAGGGACATGTTTGGCATTGCGTCCATTGCCAAACTAGAAGTGGCAAAGGTTCAAATTAAGGCTAGTCAATCAAAAAGAGGGGATGACTTTCGAAAATATCAGCAAAAAAAAAGCGACCCCCCTCCTTGTAGAAAGGCGGCCAGTTGAGAGTGAAGGAATTAATGTTTTTAGCCAATTTTTCGATATGTCATCCGAAGGGTTGAGCTTCAAAATGATACCGATCTCGTGAAAATCCGTTGCCTCTGTCAAAAGTTTTAGAGAGACATACATACATACATACATACATACATTTAAACAGACAGGTGAGATTTATGTTATAGATGAATAAATCTATATTAGTGTGCAGTATTATATCATCATTTTGTCTGTATTGATTTCAAATCAATTTGTTGAGCTTTGCATTATCCCGATAAGTCTCCTCTTAAAGAATTGATCTTATTCCCTTCCTTTAACCCCCCCCCCCCCCCCACACACACACATCTATATAAGCTTTTGTTGGTTTATATTAGTGATGGGACGATTAATTGGAATAAGAGTATCGGAAATCGGAACTTACTAATTCAGAGCCAAGTACGTCCAAGGATGTCGTACTGCTGCCACATCTGGGCAGGAGCTACTAAAAACAGCCTATCCTGCCTTGACAGAGTACAAAATAGACTTTGTGGCTTAGTGGGCGATGCCCTTTTCTCTTCCCTGCAACCTCTTTCCCAGAGACGTAGCGAGCCTATCTTTGTTCTATCGTTATTTCCATGGCAAGTGCTCATCTGAGCTCCATTCTCTGGTCCCCACTCGCCAATCTTTTTCAAAAAACACCTGACTAGCTGAAACCACCATCAATAATTTTCCCCACTCCTTATCTGTGCGTAAATCAAAATGTAGATTCCATGAACAAAGCTTCTTTCTTAGAACTGCATGCCTGTGGAACTCTGTTCCGCTTGCCTGTTTCCCTCCCGACTTCAACGTGGATGTCTTCAAGTCCAACACAAACAAATTCCTGATGAACCGCCCCCTTAACTAATGACACTTTATCAATTCTCCAATACTATTGCTACACTATCTCATTGATTACTGTACACACAATAACCCTTATCCTCGAGTGGCCCTTGGGCCTTGATAAGTGGTGACCTCAATTTCTAAATACACAGATTGTAAGACAAAAAAGTCTATGTGAATATAAATTCTCTTTAGATAATTTTTTTTTTTTTTTTTTGCAAAAAAGACCTTATGAGTATAAAACATTTATAGATGTCCTGTAGAAATTTCAAGAACTCAATGTGCCACAATGTAAAATCAGTCGGGAACCACTGTACTGTGTAATGTACACACACACGAAGAGGGGGAAAAAAAAAAGCCATGAGATACTGAAATAAGTATTGTTATTTGAGTTCTCGCAGTCTGATATTTAGCTTCTATTCAGAATTTATTTAAAAATAAATTAAAACAAGGGATTATCATTTTATTTTACAGGCAAATTGGAAATACAAACGCCTCGTTAATGTGGTTTCAGATAGTACAGGATGCTAAGAGCTAATATTGATTATTAACCTTGAATACTCTTATATATAGGGACCCTACACCAGTAAATAGTTAACTAGTATGAATTTTGGTGAGGGTTACATTCAGTACATGTCAGGATAACCTAGTGGCAACCGGAAATAGACCCAGTTCAGTTAGCGTGATTGAAGCAAGGGTTCCAAGGTTAGCTCCCAAGACAAGATGCACTAAAAGGTCGAGTGTTGAATAATATGACCTTAAGACCTCCAATGGTGAGGCCATATTTGGGAACTGGTGAATGTGGAATTGTCCCTTAATTACAATTGCTCTCAGGTCCCACTTTGGCCCAGAATGGTAATACCTGTTAGATCAGGCTGTCTGAAGGTACTGGCTTCCTGACCAAAAATGCCTCATTATTTTATTGCAAAATGGTTTTAGTATAAAATATTTGTGATAGATGTGCAACAAAAAATTAAAGAAAAAAAAAAAAAATCAATAGTGGGTCATGTAAAAAAGGTTGGGAACCACTGACATAGAACATTAAAAATTGATTTTTTTTCTTTTGTACACCAAAATAGGGGGTATGTTACTGGCCTAATGGATACCACTGGAACTTATCGAATTGATGTTGGCCGAATTCAAATCCTATAAAATCTACTATAATTATTCATGCATTAATATTATTTAGAGAAGGTATTAACACCTAATTTTCCCCACAGCTTAGAGTGAAATAGCAACGTGTGTTCAATTAATTGTATACAGTAAATCATTTAAAATAGGTATTTGTTTCAGCATTAAACGATAAGCATGTAAAGTTACGTTTCTAAATTTTTGAGATGAGGATTGATTATTCATTTAGATTCTTTGGACTATCGTTCTCATCGTTAGTGTTATTTTCACAACGTTTTAGACCCATGGTGCAATGGATACAGGATTTGGTAAAATTCATTTACTCTTCTGGAGGTTTAAGGTTCAATCCGCAGTACAGGCGATACTCAAAATACAATTGTGAATTGCTTAGGACTTTTACCGAGTCATAACTGACAGAATGAGAACATGCTACCCCCGTGAATTAAAAGGTTTTGTTAGAAATTACGCGCAGATTCACGAGTTTGACAAGGTACAATTGAAGAACTGGAATCTACCAAAACGTGAAAATAAAACTCAAGATGAGAATAATAGTCCAAAAAATCCAAATAATGCGAATGAAGCGGAACTGAACCGAATGAAAATGGCATATCAGCACGTTTGGGGGTTATTCAATGGTGAAGCTATTGCAGATGACTGAAAGCATGCCTACAACCCCCATCTGTTGTCTCATCCCGAGATCACAATAGACACAAAACCCCAAACTTATCAGGTGCTTATTTGGACAATACTTCTCTCTGGCTGCGAAACTTAGCCGATGAGGGTTGCGTATTTCAAAACGTTGGCAGTGTTTGACCTCTACTGCCTCCACTGAATTCTGCAGATCCACAGGCACCGTTTTTTATTCCGGATACACAAATCTGGATATGATGCAGGATCATCCCTATTAAACAAGCATTTATAAAGAGGAGACTTCATTGATTTGGCCACGCTGTGTGCCGCACTAGCTCCAGAACCACTCCAAGATTGGTGAAGATGCCAACTGAACATCCCGTCAAACCATATGTTGAACCTTCCTCCAGTTCACTCATCCACAATGTACACCACTGGTCCCAGGACTGGTTACCTATGACCATCTTGGCTGCTGTGGACTGTTGTGTATGATCTGCATTCATCCAGGATGCCAGGGGTGGGGCCAGGGCGACCCATTCAGAGTTGATGCTGTTAAAGTCGAACCATATTGTATACGATTAATTGAATGCAAGCTGCTATTTCTACTAGATAATAAAACAAAAGAATAAAGTAAAGAAAGATGAGGATGAAGAAGAGTAGAGATGAAAAATGTAGTTGTAGCAAATAAGTTTCAAATACCTTCTGGTAAATAAGCCTGATTATTATTGTTCATATGCAACTGATGAGGAATTGACTGTTCAGTATGGTAACCTAAAAATGGAAGAAAAAAAAAAACAAAAAAAAAGAACATAACAAATTAATTTTCATTAAAATCCTAAAACTTTTTTTTTTTTTTTTTTTTTGTGCAGAATTATTTTTTCTCTGCCATTTTTTGTTTGTATGAGGGGAAAAAAAAAAAAAAAAAAAAAAAAAAAAAAACCCCTAACCAATCAATTTTCATTAAAATCCTAAGTTTTTTTGTTTTTTTTTGGTTGTTGTGGAAAATCTTTTTTTTTGTTTGTATGAAAAAAAAAAAAAAAAAAAAAAAAAAAAAACGTAACAAATTTTCATTAAAATCCTTAAACTTTTTTTTTTATTTTGGTTGTTGTAGAAAAATTTTTTTGTTTGTATAAAAAAACCCAAAAAAAAAACAAACAAAACAAAGATGGCTGAAACAATAGGCGGCTAAAAAGTGAAAAATTATCAAATAAAAAATTTCAACTCTAATCATAAAAGTAAAATTAATATATATATATATATATATATATATATATATATATATATATATATATATATATAATTTCAAAAGTAATACCACTTATTTTTTATTCGCCCAAATGGATCAGAGGGATTGCAAATTTCATTATTATGACTTATGCATTCATGACCTGAATGTGTCATCTCTCTGTTGCAGATATTGATGGTGTGAGACTCTAAGGAAGCAACCCCTATTATGGACGTGTGTCAGTAGATTCATGAAATGCATGTAGAAAAAACTGAACTAATGAACATCCGCATTTCAGAGTGAGTAACAAAGCGCGCTCCAGATGCACAGCCACCACTCCATCGCTGGCAAATGTGCATTAAGAATGGTGGTGACTATGTAGAAAAAAAAAAAAAAAATCTCTGAAGCACAAAAGGTTGCATATCTTAATGGTACCACTCCCCTCTTCGTAGCTCTTCAACTTTTTTTAGTTTAAAATAGGCTCTACTTTTGGGACAGCTCTTATATATATACCAGTTTAAAGGTATAACTAATAAATTTAACAAAATTATTAAGAGTGCTCAATAAGAGATGAACAAGATATATTTTTAATAATGTAAACAAATTTACATGGCCGCGACACTCGACATGCTAATGTTTCGGACAAACGGTTGCTTAAAACCAGAAATCCTCGTCAGGTGACTTAATAAATGGTTGCTTTTTCACAAGACTGGTTTCTTCTGTGGACAACAACCATTTAGTCACCTGACGAAATCTGGTTTTAACCGAACATCTGTCTAAAACATTAGCATGTCCAGTGTCGTGACCATGTAAATTTGTTTATATATATATATATATATGATTAGTTATTTTTTTAAATTTTTTTTTTTTTTGAAAAAAGAAATCCAGCAGTGCTCAATGAAAAGGAAAATCCGAATATATCCGAAAAATAAGAGCGTATTTGTATTTTGTGTAAAGAAAGTTGTTAGATGAGACAAGTCATTGGTACCGTCGGTTTCAAGCCCGATAATTAGGACCGTTTAAGATATCCATATCAAGATCTCTTCAGCCAATACTCATCTCTATTGAGTATTGGCTGAAGAGAGCTTGATATGGATATCTTAAACGGTCCTAATTATCAGGCTTGAAACCGACGGTACCAATGACTTGTCTCATCTAACAACTTTCTTTACACAAAATTATATAAGTATTAAAGTATTTTTAAATACTTTTATAATCTCAAATATTCGATTTTTACAAGCGATTTTGCAAACAAGATGGTGGCCTACAGTATTCTTCGGGGTTAACCAAACCTGCTGCCATTTTGTTTGCAAAATCGCTTGTAAAAATCGACTATTTAAGATTAAAAAAAAAGCATTTAAAAATACTTTTAAACCAGAAAATGAGCCAGTTAAGTACAAAAGTAAGTTTTATTGGCTATTGTAACATTTATTTATTTATTTATTTATTGTATAATTGAATTTTTGACCGTTTTTTTTTTTTTTTTTTTTTTTTTGGTTAGCTCCTCTGCTGAACCTATAAAATTTTTTTATTTTTTTTATTTATATATATATATATATATATATATTATAAAAAAGTTATAGAGAATTACTGTGATGCTCATTTATCCTGGAGCACTCTTTTTTTTTTTTTTTTTTTTTTTTTTTTAAAGCATCTAATTTGGCTATGGCAACATCTTTTTAAAAAAATTTTTTTTTTACCCTGTTTTCGTTTGTTGGCTTCTCTGCTAAATCGCCGAAAAAAATATAAAAAAAGCAATGGCCAATTACTGTGATAGCACTCTAAAATTTTTTTTTTTTTTTTTTAGTTCTAAACCATCTAATTTTATTATCAAGCACACATCAATCATACAACATCTTAACTAAATTTTGTTTAGGGACAAACAATTTTTTTTTTTTTTTAAACAATTGTTAGCATCTGGATTTTAAAAAAATGTAAAAAATAAAAACAAAACTGAAAAATAATTTTGTTTCAAATAAAAAAAAAATTACAAAAATATTGTATGTTTATTTTACAATCAAAGTGAAAAAAAAAAAATAGAAAATTCTGAATTTGTATCATTCAGACAACTGTTCTCATGTTGGACGCTATTCTCACAAGCACCTGTGGCATAACGGATATCAGTGCTAAGTTATCAGTTTTAAGTGACAGTCTTTCGCAGGTTGAAGGTTCAATGCCTAGTGTGGGTGATGGTAAAAATACAATCACAAATTACTCTACCCAGTCATGAATGATGGTATAAGAAAAATATTCAACATCTATAACATAAATCTCACCTGTATGGTTGCCTAAAACTTTCAACAGAGGCGATCAATTTCCATGAAATTGGTATCATTTTGAAGCTCAATGTCTCTGACGACAAATATTGAAAAATTGGCCAAAAACATTAATTCCTTCGCCCATAACTGGGCATTTTTCTACAAGGAGTCGCTTTTTCCGCCGATATTTTCGAAAGTCATTCCCTCTTTTCGACTGACTAGCCTTAATTTAAACATTCCTAACTTCTGGTTTAGCGATGGGTGCAATAAATAGAAATGTAAAAATAAAAATATAGTCGCTTATTGATTACAGAAAAAGTTTCTATAGTGTTCCATTCCTCCTAAGAGATGGGTGGGGATTGATCATGTTTAAATAGATAACGATGCAGACTGATGACCTGGGTGTGCCAAGTTTGAATCCTATTCGTTGCAGAACACCACTTTAATTTTTAATACGACATAATTACGTTGACACACCAGTTCTTGTTAGATCACCAAAGTTAAGCAACACTGAACCTGGTCAATACCAGATGGATGACCATTTGGGAATACTAGGTGCTGTACGATATCAATCAACACTTCCCTGCAAGAATTGCAAAAATCTAATATCATCATCTCCGTGTGACTAAACTGATATTCCCTTTTGCACTTCCTTCTATGGAGGAAGCCAGTTTCACCTGCTGAGTGTGAACACTGCTGGCACTGGCACGGGCACTTTAACTGATGGATATTGATGACCTTCATGTGGTTGCTTCTGTAAGTACCTGATTCTAGAAAGATTTGGAGAAACCAATGCCAACAACAGATTCAAGGCAATAAAAAAAAGTCCCAATTTACTTGCTTCCCCATGAAGGTAAAACAAGATGGGCAGTTTTTTTTAATGTGGAGAAATGAGCGCTATGAATTAAGGACAAAATAAAAATTGCTCGAGTCTAGAAAGATTTTACCTTCACTGAGAGAGGACAAAAAAAAAAAAAAAAGAGTGTTTAGTATCAGAACAGATACTGCATTTTGCTCCAAGCCAAAACGGTGTAACATTAACGTTTTTGACACATTTAAATAAGCATTCACCAGAAGGCGTTTCAGTTCCAATTATACTCTCTTCACGATTGTAGACGGTACTGAAATTGGTAGATACAAGAAACACTCAAGGAAATTCTCTTTAGTTCTGTTTTATCATGTGTGTAACACAAACATTTCATTATATGTAAGACCTTTCCCTCAACTTACACATCCTCTCCACACATTTATATTCACTGTAAACTATATATACATTTTTATATGGACACTATCTTAAATCTGTATAGGTAAGAGTTATCTGTCCCTGTTACAGGAAGTACCCGGGGAGTTATCTGCCCCTTAAAATAGATGGAAGCAGTCATTTGTTTTTTTGTGTTGAACTCAGCAATGAACTGTAATACACACCTCTTTCATACTTTATGCATACATTATCATTTCCATGTTTGTTTCATTTGTATGAACGCAGAGGAAAGACACTGCTGAAACGTCTTCAAACGTCATGATTCAAACACTAACTTGCCAATTCATACTAATATATAGTGTAACCCGGATATAAGAGACCAGGACGAAATCTGGTCCCAAATTAGAGCCTGCGTTAATGTACAGTGTGGTCCTCGATAAAAGAGAGCTGTAGGGACCTTATAAGAAGTCTCTTATGTCCGGATTGCACTGTACTTTTTTCTTTTTTTATTATTTTTTTATTTTTTAAACTGCTATAAGCAAAATTTCAAGTAAGATTCTGATGGTTAGAATATCGGCAAGAAAAATTAGTGTACGAAAGGAAGCTCCAAATTTCTGGCCTCGGAAAACTTACGTCGTGTGAAATTAGATGATCAAATGACAAGACATTACATTAGTAAATCAAAATTTCTTGCAAGGGAGTCACCACTTATCAAGGCTCGAAAGCCACCTGAGGATAAGAGTTAATGAATGTATGGTGGTCAGCGTGACAACAGCATAGTGATGGAATCTGATTCTGCAAGACAGAGTATACAGTGTTTTCTACCCCACCCCCCCAAAATCCTTTATTCAGAAACATTGCTCATCCGTTGAAGATGAGGACTGAGGGACAAAACAGGGGAAGTGAGAGTTAGTAAACACATAACGATGCAAAAAATATACTTAGAAGGGAAATTCCTAGGTGCTTTGTCTGCCGAAGGAAATAACAGGTGAAATGGTCCAAAATAAATAAATAAAATGGCACTAAACATTGTTGGAGATGTCCTTCACATAAAGGAAGGCACATTTCCATAAAACATGGAAGTTTTTTTTTTTTTTGCGCCACTACAAACTTTCGTAGAACTTTTGTATTTTTGGTCAGTAACAAAATGTGCGTTAGAATTAGCTAAACAAACCAAACATTTTTTGTCATTAAAAATTAGTTTCGTTATTTGGTGAAAAAGGGAAATTATTTTCATTGTTTGGTGAAAAAGGGAAATTATTTTCATTGTTTGGCGAAAAAGGGAAATTATTTTCATTGTTTGGCGAAAAAGGGAAATTATTTTCATTGTTTGGTGAAAAAGGGAAATTATTTTCATTGTTTGGTGAAAAGGGGAAATTATTTTCATTGTTTAATGAAAAGGGGAAATTATTTTAACTTTCTTTAGATTCTTTGAACTGCTTTTATACTCTTTATTTTTTTAGTTTATTTCTCTTCGACTTTTAAGATCAATAAAAGCACAACCAATTAAAAAAAAATAATGTATTGTTTTTGTTTCTAAAATTAAAAAAAATTGGATCATTTGATAGATAGGTAGGTGATTGAAAGACTGCACAGATATAGAGGAGACTCATTTGGTATGTCATCAAATTTTCCAAGGTCAGAAAGAGGCCACAAATTCAGGTCCCCTTTCGTACGCTAGCATGAAAATTAGATTTTTTAAGGAAGAAAATAAAAAGTCAAAATAGTTGAGCATCTTATGAAGTGATTGTAAATAAACACACAATATTCTTTGAGGCTTTTTAAATTTTTATCTGTTAAAGAGTGGATGCATAGGGGGAGACAACTCACTATTCTGTCGTTGGAGATAATTCTCGCTGATATCTGGCATACACACAGGCTCACTGAAGTGTGGAGGAACGTTGCAGAGAGAAGCTCGTTCTTGGGCGGCCTCTGAAAATACGAAGAGAAAACGTTCTACCTTCAAGCAGAGAAGAGGAAGAAATAGGAGAGCGCAATTTTCAAGGGAGATCAGTAGAAGAAAAAAAACTGGTATCTTGTCAAAAAATATTAGGGGATTGGCTCACAGGTTTGAAATGGGATAAAAAAAATAAAAATGGGAGAAAGAACTGCGAAATTTAATTAACAAGACAAAACAAAGACCTAACTGTTAAAAGAAAGCCTTGAAACATTACAAACATGGCATAAAACGGAGGATAACTTTCTCATTTACAAATATAACTTGATTAACTTTTCCCGGTCTGGCTTAGAGACAATGGATACCCTCTGAAGCTTAATGAGAAGCTGAACATGAAACAAGGCTTCGAGAATCTGCAACTGTACTTTTAATCAAGTGTTGTCTCTTAAGTCGAGTGGGTGAGAGAAACACCACAATATTAGATGTAATACTCATACAAGCTCTTCCTGTTAGATAGAGTCCAAAAAAAGTCTTCAATCTAACAAGTCCCACGTTGTCAACTAAGCACAAACCCCTGTCCCATCGCTGCAATATTGCATCTGTGCCTAATGGAATATGTTCTGATTGTCCTCCCTTGACGTGCTTATCCCTGACAAACCCGCTTAGCAACAAAATCACACCCCTTAACTGTTGAGGTTCCTAAATGCCAGAAAGCTTTCTAATCTGATATTTTTTCCCGTTGAACAGCTAGACTTTAGAATTCCCTTCCTGCTACCTGCTTCCCTGATGGCCTTATATGCAGAAGTTTAAATGTAATGTAAAACATATGGTTAATCTTTCCTATGCATAGTCCCAAATAGTAGCCTCTTCTGTCCAAGTGGCGATATGCCTTGTTAGGTGTAAATGTGAGTAAAAAAAAAAAAAAAAAAAAAAAGCTGAAAAAGTCTTTTTGGAGGATTCCTTCTAGAATGGTTACTCTACCTGGGCTTGAGAGTCTGATTTACACTAACATTATCCATACTGAGAGGAAATGGATTCATACTTTTCCCCAATTGAATTTTTAATTTTTAAATGCATTTTTACAAAAATTAAAATTGCTGATGAAATCTAGACACTTCTTATAGAAGAGCTCATTTTGCAGATATTGTCATCAACTGCATACAACCTGCAAACTAAATATTCTATTCTGAATCTTCAGTTTCTTTTCTGGAATATCGGCCCATGTTCTTCACAAAAAAAACAAAAAACAAAAAAACAAAAAAAAAAACAAAAAAAAAAAAACGTATTTCTATTAAATTTCTATCAAAAATTGTATCCCACTCAGAATTATTTTACAATGGATGTGTCCAGCCGGATGCAAAACAAGTTCGTTATTAATATCCTATAATTATTTCTTGATAGTGAGCAGGGTGCGGGATTAAAGAAATTTTAAATTAAAAAAAAACAAACTTAACAATCTTAAAAATTGAACCGTACAAAAATTGTAGGATTTTTCTAAAAAAAAATTCAAATTTACGTAACTTGACATACTTTTATTTTTATTTTTACTTTTATTTTTACTTTTATTTTTATTTTTATTTTGCTAATGAATTCTTTAGATTAAGATTGCTGCTTTGTATTATTTGGATTGTTTTGACCATTTTGGATGCATCTTGAATGCTATTTTCACAACGTTTCTGTCGATGTAATTCCTGATCTTTAGGTACATCTTGATAAGCTCTGGAATTTACATGGAATTTCAAACATGGACATGTGCCATAATGGATAAAGGCGTTCATTATAATCAGTTTTAAGTTACCGTCTTCTGGAGGTTGACGGTTCAATCCTCACAACAGGCAATACTAACTAACAATAAAACTTAAGACTTCCATCTGGTTATTATGACTGATGGAACAAGAACAATATAGTCCTGTGGATTAAATAAAAAGTTCAGTTTGAAATTCCTTATAGATTCCAGAGTTCGACCAGACACGACACAGCCTTTTTTTTTTTTTTTTTTTAAATCTTTTTCATCTCAAGCAAGGCATACTGCCGGTTGGAATGTAAGGGACTACTATTTGGAATCATGTCTAACAGGAGACTGTGGGGAATTGAGCAGCAAGATGTCTGTTACATTTAAACTTCTGCAAGTTAGTACAGTCAAGGAAACAGGGAGGGAATTCCAAAGTCTAGCAGTCTACAGGAAGAAACAATTAGAATAGAAGGCTTTCCAGCATCGAAGGACCTGAAGAACAGTGAAGAGATGTTTTTTTTTTTTTGTTTTTGTTTTTTTTTGCTCGTCGGGGTAGTCAGGAGTAATGTACCTTAAGAGGGGGGAAAAAGTGTCATGAGCACATTCCATTAAAGTGCCTGAAAAACAGGCACAGGGATGCAACATTTTGATGATGGGACAGGGATGCAACATTTTGATGATGGGACAGGGATCCAACATTTTGATGATGGGACAGGGATCCAACATTTTGATGATGGGACAGGGATCCAACATTTTGAAGATGGGACAGAGGTTGGAGCTCCAATCTAACAAGCCCTACTTTGTCAACTAAGCACAAACCCTTGTCTCATAAATTATCGGGAACTATTAGATTGGAGACATTTTTTTTTTTTTTTTTAAGGATCGTCTAAGAGTGAGAGACAAGTGGTAGATTCCCAGATGTGGCAACAATACTCCATACATGGGCGAATTGTGGTCTCGGAAAGGTATAGGATACTCTCTGGTGCAAGTAATTTGCTAACACAGAGGGATCCCATCTTCTTTGCAGCAACCTTAGCAATGTCTTAAAGACGTATTTGTTCCAATTCATGAAATTTGATAATTTTGGCAATCTAGAAAAATTCAGTAACTATGAATTAAAGAAATAAGTCAGGATTGTTTAGGAGGTGGGAGGTGCTGTTAGTTGAGGGTAAGGCATCCCCACTCCTCATCTAGAATGGCTCAAATCTACTTTGGATCTTAAAAAAGATATAGTTTTAATTCCACTCTCCCAGTAATGAATATTCAGTAAAAAATGATCAAAGTTGTAAAAAAAATAAATAAATAAAAATGAAAAGAAAAAAAAAAAGAAAAAAAAAGAAAAAAAAAAGAAACAAACAAAAACAAAAAAACAGGTGTTTTAAATTCTAAATGTCTTTTTAAGACACTAATTTAAAGGGCAATAAAAGTGAGGTTTATTTACATTCAAGGGTTCTTGTAGAAGAGAAAGAGAGAAAGAATAAAGTTGTCCATTAATGTCTTTTAATATTCCAGTTGGAGGGGGGGGGAAAGAAGACGAAAAAAGTCTGCTAAAGCTATTAGCAGCAGCAGCAGCAGCAACTAAAGGGGTCAAATAAGTACAACTGTCTATTTACTACCAAAATGATAAAAAAAAAAAGAGGGCCCAGGGGAGGGGTGTATATGTGTAAGTTAAAATATCTTTCCAGCTTTAGAATTTTATAAGCTCTAAAGAAAAGATAGTAATTTATTAAATGGACCTTTTTTTTTCTTTTTTTTTTTTAACTAATGAGCCTGCATTTATCTAGACTAAAAAGCCACTGGAGAATAAGGCTTAATGAAATGGGCTTGTAGCCTATTGATATTGAGACGATTTAAAATGATTAATGCACACAGATTGATTTCTATTGGAGCCGGCTTATAACAAGTATTTTCTTTTTCTTTATAAGAGTCACTGCTTATCAAGGCCAGAAAGCCACTCGAGGAAAAGAGGTAATGAGTGTAAGGTAGTCAGCGAGACGAGCTTTAGTGATCGTTGGTAGAATATAATTACTTCTGGCGGCGAGACAGCCCAAACTTGTTTACATTGGACTTGAACACTACCATGTTGTAGTCATCTGGAAAGAATGCCAGCAGGCGGGCGATTCTAGGAAAGAAACTTTGTTTATGGAATCTGCGTGCAAATTTAGGTACAGATATAAAGAAGGGGAAATTGACAGTGGTTGTAGCTAGACGAGTGTTTGTTATGAAAGTTTGGCATGAGGGATGGACTATAGATTGGAGCTCAGACGAGCACTTGCCATAAAAAATTGCTTAATTCTCTCCCACTGCAAGAACTCCGACACCAGGGTCGGAAAGTGGGATTGAGAAGTCAGCATCCTCGAGGAGGAACACTCTGATCTGCAAAAAAGTGCCTGGGCAGCCCTGTCAGGATTCTCCAATAAAGGCGCCTCAGGCGATTAGCAAAAAACCCACGCCTTAAAGAGAGAAGGCAAGGCCCGGGAAGGTAGACCTAGAACTGCAGAGGGGCAGAATCATTACAGGAATATTCTAATCTGTCGACTTTTAGGGCCATGAAACCTCTGTGGGAAAGAAGCCATCGCCCACCGGGCTTCAAAGCCCGTTCTGAACCGTCAAGGCAGGATAGGGTGCTCTGAGCAGCTCCTGCCCAAATGTGGCAAAAGACAACCGTGGGAATGAGGCCAGTATCCCGAATTTTTATTAAAATTAAGTTAATTCATAGAATAATAGAATATAATCTAAAAAATTGTGGCAAATCGATAAATTTACACATCTTTTCTGGGAGATAAAATGGATAGCTTTAAACTAATGAATTAAAGTTTTGGGCATGTTTTACTATGGACAACAAACCAAAAAGTGGTCAAAAAACAATTAAATAATAAATGTTACCAAAGGCAAGATAAGTTACTCTTTTACATGTCTGGATAAGTTGTGGGAGTTTTAACTTATTTTAATTTTAAAGCGTTTGAGTTGCAAAGCCAGAACAAGTTGCCGGACATAAGGCTGTTATCTTTGGAGTCTGGTAATCGCTCCAAACTCGAAAATAAAACAAAATGCTTGTGAAATCCACTCAAATGCCACGATGATATTTATTTTGGATTTTTACCATTTTATTTTCGAGTTTTCTACTGACTTTTTGTGTCAATTTTAACTAAAAGTAATGTGTCTACTTAATTTGCATATCAGAAGTAATTAAATATTACCGCATTATTTAAAAACAAAAATAAATAAAACATGAGTTTTCGATCTTTATTGTAAAAAAAAAGAAGAAAAAAAAAAAGCTGTCGCCATATTGTTTTGAGAACACGTGACAAATTATTTTAAAAAATTGGCAATAGTTACATCATTTAAACCCTTCGGAACTCTTAGGTGTTTTTTTGTTTTTTTTTAAAGCTAAACATGCTATTTTCGCTAATTTTCATCAAAAAATGTTTTCTTTGATAATTTTTTTTTCTTTCTCATCGTATTTTGTCATTTTTTGCTGATATTCAACATAAAGTAAAGACTTTGCTTTGAAATTCAAGATTGAAAATTTTGAATTTCGCTATTAGAGTGTAGTTGCATCAAATTATTTTACTTAAAATATTTTAAAAAAATCTTCTCGGCATTCTCTCATATAGAGCACCTGTTATTTTTCCAAATAGTCACCCATCCAGTACTGACCAGGCTTAATGTTACTTAACTGCAGTGCAGTGGTTTAACAGGAACCAGATTTATCGTTCCATATATTAAATGTCTAATAGGGAGGTCATAACTCTGGCTTCCCTTATTTTGTCATTTAGCCCCCACATTTCATGGGCGATGCTTCTGAAAAAGAGGGAAGGATTGCTATTCTGTGAGCCAGAATCTATTTCATCTAACACTTATTGTTCCGCAAGTTTTTGGCCTTGGGGTAGTGTGTGTGATATATACAATTACTAGCAGGTCGCCCGGCGTTGCCCGGTCGTAAGATATGCTCAAATATATTTTAATTCATGCAGATTTCGTATTTATTATTATAGAGACAATTCTCTCTCGATTATTATATTGAACCTAATATGAGATTAAAACTAAAATATGACCTCGGTGCCACCAACTAGAATCTAAACCAAAACATACAACTCTCAGCCTGATTCCTTAGCCTCTGAGTCACGCCCATGTGTGTGTATATATATATATATATATATATATATATATATATATATATATATATATAATTATAAAACTCAAATGACCTAGTAACGATGTATGTAACCCACTATCCGGTTGCGCATACACGCCTGGCCTTGCACACGGAAATATTAACGTTATTATTTCGAAATTATTATTTAACATGGGAAGAGTGGGGTTTAAAATAACTTAAACGTAATACAGAAATGAACGATGTAAAAAAAAAAAAAAAAAAAAAAGCAGATATATCAAAATTTGAATTTAACTATAATAAGTATTATGGTATCTGTTCAGTGCGCATTTACCTATAAGTATGACCAACCACTTATAATTCAGTAACTGTAATTTTATTTTTAAAAAATAGTCAATTATAATAAACAGAACGACTCACAGAAATCTATCTATATTCTTTTTTCATTTTAATATACTTTCATAGAAATGTTTCCGTTATGTAAAAAAAAAAAAAAAAAAAAAAACCTATTTTCTTTACATCACAAGTGTCACGCTCATACATGAATTCCATAGCTAATATAACATACTGACCCAACGGGTCACGGCTAGTCTAGTTTTACAAGATGATCGTGGAAGACAAGATGCAAGCAAGAAAGGTCCACAGTTTTATATGGCAATTAATTTTTTTTAAAATATTAATTGAATTATAAAATTAATTTATTATTTGCATATATGATGTAATTTTTATGAAGAGGGGGAAAAAAAAAAAAAAACGTCTAAAAAGTCACTGAAATATTTTTTTTTTATTTATATTTTATTTTTTGTGTGTAAGAGGTTAAGGTTGTGTGTGTTTTGTAGATGCAAAGTCATAGGTAAACTTCATTGTGACAGAATACACAAACAAGTCATCAATCAAATTGGCCTGTGTGATGGTCAGGTCAACAGGTACATAATGGGTGGGTGTACTTGAGTACATTAGCAGAAAAAGATTTTGCTTTGGGTGGTGGGGATGGGAGGTCATTAAAAAAAAAGAAAGAAAAAAAAATGTCTGACCCAAACATTATCAGCACATGGACTCTCCAAACAACACAATGAGACAATTGGAAGAAGAAAAATCTCACACAGTCTATCTTGAGGGGGGCGGGGGGGGGGGAAACAAAAACTGAACATCCACCCACAATCTCCATTCTTTTTATTTAAAATTGAAAAGAAGGATGGCTGTATGGTTTGAAAAAAACAAACAAACAAACAAAAAACAAACTGTACCATTATAGTATATGGCCTACCTTAATGAGTATATCTGCCTGGTAATATAAAGTTACAATAGGCGGGGGGGGGGGGGTTATACATTTCACTAATTTAATCACCATATGCTGATTTTGACTTAGAGTTAGTGGTTTTGTTAATGAAGGGTATTTTAAAAAAAGTTTTCAGTTTAATTAATTGATGTCCATTTTTTTTTATATAATTGAAAACCAAACTAAATTTGAATAAAATAAAATACCAATCAAGTGCACTTGAAAGCCAAATTACAACGTAATATTAGGAAAATAAACAAATATTTTATAATTCTAATTATTTTACAATTTTTAGTTACTAAATGCAGTTTATGACTAAATTAAATTTGTTGAAATCAAATATATAAAAAATAATGGAAAATATACACATTTTTAACAAAAAATATTGCTTCATAATTTTATATATATATATATATATATATATATATATATATATATATATATATATATATATAACACCCTAACAACGTATTTGTTAAAATAAAACTTATTTTAATCTGAGCTTTCGAAATTAAAATTTCCTTTTTCAATTAATTTTCCTTTTCTTTTTCAATGTCTGATATTAAAGTGGACCTCTTATCGTACCAAAAACATCAAACAGCTTCGACATTATAAATCTATATTAATAGAAGTGTGGCCACTCATTGTGTCTGTATTTCTCGCCTCTGCGTGACTTACATTTTTTAATTGATTGTTAATCGACTATTCAAAAAAGAAAAATGTGATGGTATTAAGTACTAAAATTAAAAAATCCTATTAAAAAAAATAATTTTTTTCAAAATTAAATCTACCACAATGCATGTCCACTTAAACAAAAGTCTAAATCTAAATGCAGATTCCAAACAGAACTCCTTTTCAAGACCTGTGAAACACAGTTCTATTAGCCTGCTTTCCGGCCGACTACAGTACCGACCGTATGGTAGCATTCAAGTCTAATGTAAACAAGTTCTTGTTGAATCGTCCCCTTAAATAATCAAATTGTACCATTAACAATTACTACACTACTACTTTACATTCATTAACCCTTATCCTTGAGTGGCTTTCTGACTTTGATAAGTGGTGATTCCCGTGTAAAAAAATAAATAAATAAAATAAATAAATAAATTTTTTTTAAGTAAACCATTTTAACCTTTTGTTAATAGTTGGAAAAAAATGAATTTATGGTCTCTTGAAATTTGAACGGAATTTGGGACCATTTCGCTGCCAACTGGTTATTTCTGGCTTTAAAATTCTTAATTGTATATGTATACATGTTTTAACAGATTGGAAGTTTTGAACGCTATTTCGAATCCTTTTAGAAACTGGTTTAAAGCAACAGTAACTTGACTATTGAAGCTTTCAACTTTAAGATGGCTCCAATTTAAACATTTTAAAATTAGTTCTAGTTTTATAACAATTTTGGTCAATTAATAAGTTAATGGACCAAATCGATAACATAATTCAACTTTCAAAATCCTATTTAAAAAAGATAATTTGATAAAAATATTTGATAAAAAAATTGGACGGTTTGGAAGATTAGATTAAAACATTACTATAATTATAATTTTATAACAATTTGGTTCAATTAATATATTCACACGCACACACACAAATAATTGAATTTGAATTACAAAATCGTATTTTCATTAAAAAATTAATTTGCAAAATATAAAAACAAAAGCATAGTTAAGGGAGATGAGAAAAAGAAAAGTTAGAAAGTAGTTTTAATTGAATTTGATAGAGTTTTTTTTTTTTTTTTTTGAGAAGGCGTTTGGCAGGAGAAGAAAACAATTTCTTTCTAAACTAAATATAAACTTCGTCAAAGTGACGATCATAAAGTTTGAAATATAAAATTTGAAACTAAAATTTGTGAAGAATCCAAGTTTCAATATTTTAGAATTAGCATTTGAATTAAATTATAAAATTTCGAATGATGAAATGCAATAAATAAAATGGAAGGTTCAGTATTTATCTAGAGAAACGGTTTTAGATGCCATTTCTAATTTTTTTTTATTTGTGACTAATGCAGCAATTTCATTTCAAACAGATGACTTGCCAATCAAAAATACTGGTGTACAGTAGGAAATTTCTTACTGAAAGAAATATCTGGGCAGATACAATGTAATCAATGAAATTGATTGGAATTAAAATTTTTAATTTACAGAAAAAACTGATAATTGCTGTAATTTGCTGGTTATTCAGAATCAAATAGATTTTGTAGGACGAAAGCTATTGATGACAAAGTCAAAATTGAGGTTTACTTTATTATAGAAAAGATATGAAGCTACGAAAATTTGAAATTAAAAAATTTATAACAAATTTATAATTTGACAAGAAATACAAAAAATTTAAGTATTTTTCTTAACCATAGATTTTCAATAAATTGCTCATTTCATCAGAGGAAAATGTTGAAAGGCAGTCACAAATTTTACTATTTTAATTTAATTTTGAATATCCCGTAAATTAAAAAAATTTAATTTATATTATTGCTCTATCTTGTATCTGGCTGCGATTGTCTAATAAATATTGATACTAATATTTATATGGACTTTAATTTTTACAGTATTATACAAACTGTAATCTGAAAGTATTTCCAAATTTTAGTCTATAGTGGATATGGTAATTAATAAAAACTGAAGAAAGTGCTCAATACTGTTGTAGAGCTAATATGCGTTTTATTTTTTCTTACCGTATCTTTCTGTTAAGTTACATTATTGTTTCGGCTACACGGCCGTTTTTTTGGCCGTCTGTAGCATCCCAAAATAGCGAACATTTCTGTAAAAGTCTGAGGACGCTACAGACGGCCAAAAAAAAACGGCCGTGAAGCCGAAACAATAATGTAACTTAACAGAAAGATACGGTAAGAAAAAATAAAACATATATATATATATATATATATATGACAAAAAACTATATTCCAAAATTCATGATGTTAACGATCTCATAATTTATTTCTTTAATTCAGTTGACTTATACAATTCTTGATAGTATCTGTTTCGTAGCGCAAAATCAATCACTTAATTATATCAATTAAGTGATTGATTTTTGTGCTACGAAACAGATATTGTCAAAAATCGTATACGTCAATTGAATTAAAAGAATGAATTTTGGAATATAGTTTTGTCATTTATTCTCTATATTGCTCTGTAATTACATTGAGCTTCTTAAATAAGGATTGGTATATATTATAATAAAATATATTTCTACAGAAATATATATGAGGGAAGACATATTGTAAGGATGCAAATTCGAGAATGTACAAGAAAAATTTAATTGAAAAAAAAAAAAAAAAAAAAAGGGATAAACAAAGACCAAAATGCAAGGCAAAAATAATCACAACAGGGTTTGTGGGGAAAGCTCAATATTTAACCTCTATTTTATCGGAAGCTTATATGCAAGTGCTTTGTCGGAGAGAATTAGTAATGTATCTTTACCCCGCTTCATGACTTCCAGGTGCTCCCAAAGAACATCACCGACATAAGGTGGGGCTCTTTCTAGAAAGGCTTCCTTTCCCAACTGGCACATTTCCTTGCCACTCATGTTGAAACGGTCCGTTCGGATCCCAATCAACGCGTACTCGTGCATCACCCAATCAAGCCACTGGACAACATGGAGTTTATTCCACTGGACAGGATCTGAAAAGAAGAAAAAGAAAAACCGTTTTTTTTTTTCTCTTTTCTCTTTTTTTCAAAGACAAGCTTTCTTTATTCAAAGAGAAATGGGTTGCCTTTAGAGATTGGGTGCCAATCATTAAACTACCAAAATCGTTTCCTTTAGTGTCAAAATAATAATAAAAAGACCACTAATATAGGTTATTTTACATCGTATACCTGAAATATGAGTGGCTATCTCATCTTCCAATATCATCGAATAAGCAATAAAGATAATATAGAATGGATTTGGATACTTATGCAGATTAAGGTAAGGATTGTGCTGGAAAGATATTATTTAAAAACCCATTCTAAACATTCTGTGCTTTCACCTAACAATTTAATAAACAAGATGTAAAAAAAATGGAATTAAATTTGAAAATCCTATCTATAAAATAGCATAGTCTGTGAACTTCAGAAGTACCAATTTTTTAAATTAATGGATTTTGAGTAAAAAAAAAAAAAAAAAAAAAAAGGTCAATGTCCGCTTTCCTAGGTTGAATAGTCAAGATGGCCGAACGATGGTGACATCACGTGAAAACTTAAAATTGCGAAATGCGAATATAGAGACGAAATATGTTTTAATAGTTTTTGATTAAAAAATACTTTTATGCATCTTCTCTTTTTCAGACAATTGTTTAGCGAAATTTGTTGCATTTAACGAGAATTTGAATAAAAGAAAAACAAAACAGAATTCAAAAAGGAAGTTTTTGATTAAATGGGTTCATCACGAGATTAGTTAATTTGTATAAATTAGAATTTTAAAGAAATATTTAATTTTTTTTTTTTTTTTTTTAGTTTTTTTAAGATTAACATTTATTTAAAAAAGTAGTTGCAACTTTTTAATTTCATAAATAAGACGAGATAAAATGATATATAAAACGGAAGTGTAATGTAATTATTTCAAAATAACTTTTTTTTATTTTAAAATGTCTGAAAAAGCGTTTTTCTTTTTTTCTTTTTGTTAAAAACTATTGAAACTCACTTTATTCCTATATTCACATTTTGCAATTTTAAGTTTCCACGTGACGTTAGCATCGGTCGACCGTCTTGGCTGTTTCAACCTACGAATGCGCATATTGCCAAAGAGTCATATGCAAAATACAGATAACGTTATTTAGAAACCCATTCTTAACATGGAGAGGGGAAGGCATTTTGTAAATATTCTGTACTTTTATCTAATATAATAAGATACCTCAAAAATTTAGTTTAACATGAAAATTCTATCCACAAAATAGCATTGTCCGTATTCCTTATTTTAACAGAAACCAACAAAATACATATCTGCTTTATCTTGAAACCTGAAATGTCATCAACAAGAGGAATGGCTGACTTTGGGGGTTGTTTTACTGTACACATAGATTCGAAAACGTTGTCAAAAAATATATAACAAATAAATGTTATCAAACGCAAGATAAGTTACTTTTCTACCAAACTGGATATATTTTTCGTGTTTTTATTCAATGTAACATGTTTATTCAGCTCGAAAAGCATACAGTGTTTACCGATGTATTGGAAAATTCAAAATGGCGCCTGACTCTCTCTTTAACATGGTAAGTTCAGGAAAAGATGTTATAAATAATAAACTAGACAAAATACCGTTAGAAATTCGCTCAATATATGTTACCGTGACCTAAGTTGATATATATTCGGCGTTTTTTTAATAGTATTTTGTCTAGTTTATTATTTATAACACCTTTTCCCAAACTTACCATGTTAAAGATAGAGAGTCGGGCGCCATTTTGAATTTTCCAATACATCGGTAAACACTGTATGCTTTTCGAGCTGAATAAACATGTTACATTGAATATAAACACAAAAAATATATCCAGTTTGGTAGAAAAGTAACTTATCTTGCCTTTGATAACATTTGTTATATATTTTTTTGACAACTTTTTCGAATCTATGTGTACAGTAAAACAAACCCTGACTTTGTTGTCCCATACAAGTCGGTAGTGCTTCGATTGGCATGAGTGACCCATTATTGCCAGTAGGAAGCGAGAAACTTATCGTTTGTAGACCTTCCACTAACAATGTGTCATGGTATATCAATTCTGATCATTAGAGATAAAAAAAAAAAATGAGTTGAAAGAAGTCAAGTTCTTCTGCCCTAACCAATCAAAATATAGAACGACACTCAAAATGAAAGACAGAAATGAATCAATATCAGACAGTTTTAGAACACGGTGTGAAATGAATGCCAGAAAATAAAATATATCGAATTGTTACCATTCTATTTTATCGAAGATGCTTTTTAGAAATGTAAGCCATGTTTCGTTTCAGAATAGCTTCCGATGGTTCGTTGTTCTAAAATTTATTTGTATTAACATTCTCCGGATTACGGTTTTCAACTTGAGTACTTATTTGCACATTTCAATCGATGTAACCTCTGACCTTAGGTGTATCATACTTCTGCACGGGATCTCAGAGAGAACCCTTTATTTAATCTACACAAGGACCTATAGCATAGTGGATAGAGTACTTGCTAAAAATGTAAAGTTACTCTTCAGAAGATTGAATAGCCGTAGCATAGACGACACTAAAATAATACAATTGGGAATTACTCGGACTCTTTTTCTACCCAGTCACGATTGATGAAACGATGCCATGCTACTTCTGTAGATTAAATAACGGGTTCCATTCGAAATTCCGTGTAGATTACGAGTTTAATAAGATACATATGAAGTGGGTCGAAGGTTACATTGGTCTAAGTCTGTGCAAATAACACTCAAGATGAGAACAGTAGTCCAAAATTCAGAAACGTAATATTTATTCATTCATTCTACTAATCTGCATGAAAAAAAAAAAAAAAAAAAAAAAACTATCAATCAGGCTCAGGGAAGGCACGCTGAAATGCTTTTAATGATTTAAAACGATTTTAATCGATACATTCACCAACGCAATTTTTAATTCATAACTCGCCTGAGGACGACTTAAAGAAGTCAAAAACGTTCGCGACTACCGCAATTTGCTTTTTGCACAGAAACAGAACATTCAAACATTAGCCTGCCAAAATGAAAAAAAAAATGGATTTCAAGAGAAACAGGAATTGTCCTTTCTCTTCAATAAAACCTGCATTAGAGAAAAAATGCTGCCCAAGTATGTGTTAGTGTATATATATATAATAAAAATTATAACACGGAAATTACATAATTGTCGATGCAATAATTTATTTCAACCTTATGGTATTTTCAAGCATCTAAATCAGACAATTACATTTTTGATACTCAGTATCTGAGTATCAAAAATGTAATTGTCTGATTTAGATGCTTGAAAATACCATATGGTTGAAATAAATTATTGCATCGACAATTATGTAATTTCCGTGTTATAATTTTTATCTTATTGCTCTGTTTACCACATTGAGCTCTCATACCCGGATTTCCTCTGGATTTATTCCATTATAACACTATATATATATATGTATATATATATAAGTAAGTCTCATCCCTTTACAGTAGAGATCCCTAGGTGCAAGAAAGCCTTTTACTCCAATAGTTTCTTCCCCAGAACTGCGGGTCTTTGGAACTCCCTCCCGGGATTCTGCTTTCCCAACTGCAATGATATGCAGAAGTTCAAGTGTAATGTTAACAAACATCTTTCTACTCTTCTCCCTTCATAATGACCCCGCAAATTAATTCCCTAATAGTAGCCCCCTACTTCAAAGTGGCACTGTGCCTTGTTTGGGGTGAAAATTGAATTAAAAAAAAAAAAAAATATATATATATATATATATATATATATATATATATATAATGTATATGTATATATATATATATATATAATGTATATATATATATATATAATGTATATGTATATATATATATATAATGTATATATATATATATAATGTATATATATATATATAATGTATATATATATATATATATATAATGTATATGTATATATATATATATGTATATGTATATATATATATATATATGTATATGTATATATATGTATATGTATATATATATATGTATAAGGAATGAAAAAATGTACCAGCGGTGGTTGACGTTATGTTTAAAGAAAAAATAGAAAAAACCGAATGAAATTATTAAAAAATCAACGTTTCGTCCTTGTCTCAGAGGACATCTTCAGGATAATTGAAATAAAAATGTGATAAAAGACAAAGTCATAGATCGTGCGAAAAAGGACAGTTTTTTAAAATCCAACCCATGTCGGGAAAGGACGAATATTCGTCCTTTCCCGACATGGGTTGGATTTTAAAAAACTGTCCTTTTTCGCACGATCTATGACTTTGTCTTTTATCACATTTTTATTTCAATTATCCTGAAGATGTCCTCTGAGACAAGAACGAAACGTTGATTTTTTAATAATTTCATTCGGTTTTTTCTATTTTTTCTTTAAACACACACACATATATATATATATATATATATATATATATATATATATATATATATATATATATATATATATACATATATATGTCCATATTTTGTCAATGCTGCCCAAGTATACTAATTTCGTTCTAGGAAAGCAGAGACTTAACTTCCAATATTTTTTTGGGATCAAATGGAATTCGGTAACAACGAAAAGTAAATATTTTACCTCACTACCACCACCACCCTCACTTATGGTTAGATTATGAACAAAAACTACAGTATTAAAAAAAAAAAAAGGACAAGGGGGGCAATTAAAACACATTTTTATAAAATGGATTTGAATTGACAACATCGAACAGGACATATTTTCCCTTAGCACTTCCCTCTTACTTCCGGTGGAATTAGGACGAAAAAAAAATAGTGTATTAAAAAAGGATGGGGTTGGGGGTGGGGGGCAATTAAAAAAAAACATTTTTTTAAATATATCAAATTTGCAATGAATTTGATCTAAGGTCATGAGGCATCAATGAAGATTCCACGAATTTTATTTTAAGGTCTATTAAGCTTAAGCCTTAATTTTTACATTAAATTAAAAATAGTGTAACAGATGTTGATAAAAATTAAAATAAGGATTTTAGACATAAGGTTTAATATTTGTTAATTTTAATCTTTTTAAGGACACAAAAATGTGGCGCAGGACTGTCCTGTTAATTTTTCCTGCCATGGGATTAGTTATGGAAATTTAAATTACAACAAATATTGATTTTTTTTTTTTGTGGACTGTTATCCTCATCTTTATTGCTGTTTCATCACGTTTCAGTCAACTTATCCTCTGGCCTTCTTCAGACAGTTAACGACAGGATAGGAATGCTTAGTTTTGTAACTGTATCTGTAGTAATTACTGCTTTCCGTAGTTGTTGGCTCACTATGATTTTGCCAACTAATCGCCTGGCCTGCTTTGAGTAGGATCGAAACCGCTTTAAAAAAAAAAAATAAATAAATAAAAAAGCAGGCCAGAGGATTAGTTGGCCAACACATGATTAGACGACAACTATGGAAGGCAGTAGTTACTGGGGATACAGTTATAAGACTCCTCGTTCTTATCCAGTTGTGGTTGATCACCTGAAGAAGACCAAAGGATAAGTTGGTTGAAATGTAGTGATACAACAAATATGAGGATAACAGTCCGCAAAAAAAAAATGAATACACAAATTATAAAGCCTCATCTCAAAGGATTAAAAAAAAAAACTATCAAGATAATAGAAAGCTCAATATATTGTATAGAGCAATTAAAATACAAGAAAACTTGATAAAAATCAAAATCAAATGAATTACAATATTTATTAATCCATCATATATTCAAATGAAAAATTATAATAAAGAAACATCCAGGATATATATATATATATATATATATATATATTTAAAAAAAATAAATAAAAATTCCCAACATAGACTGATAAGCTCCAAGTTGAAAAAGACGGTTGTCAGGAACTGGTAGCAACTGCTTTGAGAATTTTTAAATGTATCCTCGAACATGCTCTGTGCAAAACTGTGCCATCCTAGTACTCTGTACTGCAGACTTGGCATTGCAATAAATGTTCACCAATAGCTGACTCGTGGGCACGTGAATATCTGAATGTTGGTATCTCTGTGCAAACAAAAAGCGTACACCTACAATTTGGAGCTTATGGGTGTATGTTGAAAATATCTTATATATTGTTATATAATAGTCTATACTCCAATTAATTCGTTTTTCTTTTCTGCGTAATTATATTCATATTAAAAACCCTCTTTTCTATTTTTCTTATATCGGTTGTGGAATTGCATTCACTACCAAAAGATCTAGCTAATTTGCATATTCTTTTAAGCATTCATTTTAATTAATTCCCCATTAGTTTCTTCCGTTTTCTAATAGGATAATCATCTTTAGTTAACTATTATGTGTAATTATATTCATGCAGATATTCTACATGATTTATACTTGCATAATATTTGCGTAAAAAGTTTATAGTAAACACAAAATTGTTTCCATATATATTTATGTATGCGTATATATTTTTGTTTAACAAATTTTGCCTACCAAACTCCTAGAGTTTTTGGTCTACAGACATGAAACTTCATAAGGTATTTAAATCCATGCAAAACTTTATATTTGGGTTTTAGACCGGAAAAATCGGCGCAAAAGTAAAAAAAAAAAAAAAGAAAAAAAGAAAAAGAAATTTGCCAGGTGAAGGTCGAACGCCGGCATTAAGAATGCATAACGTAGTAGCTATTGGTTCATGTTTTAATTTTTAGCCTTGCAGTAAACATGTTTTTATAGCCCAGTCATTTATGGCAGAGGTAAAATAAATCTTGACTGAACGTTTTGGTTTCGATTCTCGGCGGTGGCGCATGAGTCTTTTTTTAAATACTTTTTAAATCATTACTATATATTTTATACAATCTCTCTCTCTCTATATATATATATATCTCTCTCTCTCTCTCTATATATATATATATATATATATATATATATATATATATATATATAAAAGTGAAAATATCTGTCTGCCTTTTCTCTATGGTAGTTAAGGAAGACTATTATACAGAAAGGCATTACTTTACATATTCACACTTTTTAATATATGCGTATGCACATAACCTTATGAACAGTACGTAGGGCCCAAGCAAAGCCGAGCAGAACTGCTAGTATATATATATATATATATATTTTTTTTTTTTTTTTTGAACACTTTTTTTTTTTTTAAACATTTTTCTAATCCCACTTCATTTTCAGATCATTTTATGTTTATTTTTATTTTTTTTTATCCATTTATATTTGCATTTCGGTATTCCCTATTTACCGTTTCTTTCTCTCCTCCCCTTCTTTCTCTCCTATCTTCCCTATTTTTTCCTTTCTTTTTTATTATTGGCTCTTCTTTAATGGTTCCAATTATTTCATAGTGCCATATATATATATATATATATATATATATATATATATATATATATATATATATATGTATGTATGATAGATTCAGCCACTCTGATGAGCTGTAGACGACGAAACATGTATCAGTGGATAATTATATTTTTAAAATAATACATACACCGCTCCCCATTTGGATGTACAAAACTGGTCAAAAGGAAAATTATTCCCAACTCGCATTTAGGTAAAAATGCACTTCCATATAAATAATTGAATTCATTCAATAAGTATTGCTAACAAAAACAAACATCTCTCTCTCTCTCTCATATATATATATATATATATATATATATATCCATCCAGGTTTGAGATGTCCAAAAGTCGGGACTAATGAATACAACGAAGTTATCAGATAGTGCTCAATAACAAGAGCAAAATATATTTTTTATTTTTGAGGGTAAAAAGTTACATATGGTCGCTACAAACAGCTATCTGTTTCAGTCAATGAGACTTCCTCAGGCGACCTTGAACCCATCGACGCCACAAAGAACAAAAAATATATAATTTATCTACATATATTCCGATTTTCAAAATATAATTTACCTACATATATTCCTATTGGCAAATCAGAATAGATGTAGGTAAATTATATAATTTACTTACATATATTCCCATTTGCACTTACATGTTGCACCTACTTTTAATTACTATTTACCATCTCTCATTCCTTCATTCTCATTTCTAAATGTCATTGAACCAGTTTTTTTCCTATATTTGCATTTTGGATAATTCTGGCCCTTCTCCTCTAATGAGAAGCTTTTAGCTTTGAAATGCCATGGCCTAAAGACGTTTTATCTCAAATTTTCCCTAAACTTTTCCTCATTGTTCTGATGATATAATAAAGTCAGAACTTTTATTTGTCATCATACATTTGGTGTTATTATTATATATATTGTTATTATTATATATATTGGTATTATTAATTATATATATTGGTATTATTATATATATTGACATTATTATATATATTGGTTTTATTATATATATTGGTTTACAGACTGAGAACAGTCTTATTTTAACTATGAATAAATTACTTAACAGTAATAAGAATATAATAGACCTATAACATACGTTAAAGAATAACAAAAATGAGAAAAGCTTTTTCTAATACAAATGTATTAAAACACGTGCAAAAAGGTAAGCATCATCCAAGAATAGTTAGTATAAGCGTTATTTATAGTTACATTGAAAGGAAAACAAAAAAGGGCTGAAATATATCAACAATTTCATATTCATTGTTTATCAAGAAACACAGTTTTTGAAAAAAGGGAAAGAGCAGTCCGAAATCTATATATCTATAAAAGTGAACGTGTTTGTGTGCCTGTGTGCATTTCCCTACGAAATAACTCTGTCAATTTTAAGTCTACAGACTCGAAATTTGATATACAGGGTACTGAGATTTGGGGAAATCTTTGTAATCCTTTTTCAGCAATAGGTTTCGCTGTTAAGGGGTCAAAGTTCAACGATTTGACTTCCGAGAACTCTACCAAACTCCTCCGACACTTTTGGGTTTAAACACTTGAAATTTTAGATATAGGTTTCTTGGACATGGATCTAACTTAATAACTTGATTTGAGCCGAAAACAATAAATGTTAAGGAGTCATAATAGGGGGCAAAGTTAAAAAAATTGACCATTTTTTTTTTTTTTTTTTTTTTTTGCTCCACATACACCTCCAAACACCTGGACAACGCCAGTGTGAAATGCTAAAAATAAAAATAACATTAATAATTTACTCGTATTATTTGTATTCCTTGAACTACTGTACTAATCTTGAGCGTTGTTTGCACAACGTTTCGGTCGATGCAACCTCCGACCTTCTACAAGTGTATCTTGAGTTGGGAATCTGCACAGAACTCTTCATTTAATGTACAAAGATAACATTCTTTCTGCAGGAACCTGAACTGCAGTGGATAGAATACTTTGTAAAATTAGGTTGCCAAAATTACTCTTCTGGAGGTTGAAGGTTCAATCCTTAGTATGGGTGGCACCCAAAATACAATTGCAAATTCCTTAGGACTTCTACCCAATCATGGATCGGGGAACAAGAGTATACTACCCTTGTGGGTTAAATAAAAGGTTCCGTTTGAAATTGCATGCCGAATTATATTTTTTTTCAAATATTTATTCATGGAGTTGTGTTTGATCATTTTGTGAATGAAAAATTGTTTTTTACTTTGCAGAACATGCTGGAGTTTTGCAAAGAGGGGAAAAACCCCACTAACATCAACGTTTGGTGCATTTTAGGTCAGGAAATGAGTTTCTTCAGACAGCCTGATCTGGTAGCATCAAAAGAGTTCTCCAAGATTAACAAAGACCAATGTGCTCCCAACCCCGATTCCTTTATATTTTGATTTTTTTTTTCTATTTCTATCATTTTCGATTTTAATTGGTTCAAGGAAAAAAGCTTGAAAACTATTTAAAAAATTATTTCCCTTGATTTCTTAATTGAAAAATGAGTTTTTACGATTCTAGTCACTTACTTTGACCTGGTAACCTCCAATGAAAGAATATCAAAGTAATTTCCCCCTTAATCTGTTTGAGGTTATACTGAATGAGAATATATAAGATTTGTAATCCTATCTTTAGTAGTTTCTGAGTTACAGCTGTACAAATAAAAAGATAAGTTTATATAATAACTAGCAGGGCTATCTGGCATTGCCCAGGGCAACAGTTTAACATATTTCTATTAAAACCTTCATCTCTCTCTTCCTCTTCTTTCACTCCTTTCTTCTCAGCCCAGCATATATGCTGGATATACACACACTCACTTTTGTAGATTATTCGAGGTATGGGCGACATAAAGGGGAATTAACTCCTTGTAAAAAAAGTTACCTCCCTTTAATTATTACATCGAATATCTGGAAAGCAACAAACCCATCTACTCCTGAGGAAATCGGCACCATTTTAGAGAAAAAATATGAATATTTTTATATTTCAAAAGTATTAGATGTTATTCAGCCGAAGCAATGCCGATCAAGAAAATACTAAATTTGTGGGTTTTTTGTTTTGTAGTTTTAGAGTTTTAGCTGGATATACAAACATACCCATAGACAACTGGCCTTTTTATCTTAGATAATAAATATGGCTTACCTCGTGGGATGTTCAGCCTCTGTTGTTCTTTCTCAAAACTTTTGAAACTGGCAAAAAGAGCTTGAGAAACTTTTTGCGTTGTGCCTGGTGTAAGCGGGAGGATGTGATTTCCAGAATAATCTGAAATGAGAATTTAAACAAAAACAATTAAATGTTAAACAATTGAATTTAAAAAAATTAAATAATAAAATAATTTAAATAAGGAAACGTAATATTTAAATAGAGGTATATTTAAAAAAAAAAAAAAGAAAAGAAAATAGACTAATGTTTAATATATCCCTATTATTTTTTTTCATGCAATATCCTCCTCGTATTTACAATTATACATTTAAGTATAAGAAGGATGTTGTACTTTGTTTGAGGGGGGGGGATTCCTTTTCATTTTTCAGTCGAGTGATTGGATGCCTTTTTTTTTTTTTTGTAGAAAATAAGGTATACTACAAAAATTTTAGAAAAGTTTAAGCGCTCTAAATCTTTTTTCCCTTGAGCGCAAGAGACTTCAAAGTGACCTTATCCTTTACTACATCTTCCATGGATGGTGCGGCCTAGACCGGCTCCATGGGCAAGCGAAAAAGGTCTACCTTCTATATATATATATATATATATATATATATATATATATATATATATATACTAGCAAAAGTACCCGTCGTTGACTGGGTTCAAAAACAGCCTAGAGAAAATGGACTCTGATTTATGAAAGTATGATAGCTTATGAAAAGGAAGGGTTGTAAAGAGATAGCTTCGAATTTGGGGGTATCAAAACCAAAGCAAAATATGATGAAAGTAAAAATAAAATAGATAAACCCCATAATTTCTTATACCATACCTGTTCACACTGAAACACTTATCACGATATTCTGTGGATCTATATTAAAAAAACCTTATTAAACTTTGTGACATATTTCCATTCTATGGAGGTTAGGTGCGAACGAATACCCCATAATTTTATTATACCATATTTCTTCAAACTGAAACATAATTATCAAAGTATACTTACACAGATAGATATGAAAAGTCTTTATTAAAGTGTGTGCCTATTTCCATTCTATGGAGGCCAGGCGCGAACGCATACCCCACAATTTTATTATACCATCCCTATTTAAGTTAAAACATATTTATCAAAGTATTCTTATGTGAATCTATATCAAAAACACTTGTAAACGTTTTTTTTTTTAATTTTTAAATTTTTTATTTCCATACTTTGTGGACCAGGCGCGAACGCAGACCCCACAATTTTAATGAACCACCGTTCTGCCAGATCAAACGCACCCATTCCTGTATCTCGATACATCTATCATTATATGTAATCAGTTTTTTAAAATAGTCGACCATATAGGAGCCTATTCGTGACCAGACACACAGCTTTATATTATAGATATATAAATTCAAAGATGGCGTAACTAAAGAAAACACGATTGCAATTTCTCTTCTGCTTTTCAGATTTTTTAATCATGCCTATGTTTATTTTCTTTTAAAGTTGATGAGTTCCTATTTTTCTAATAGAATAAATAAAAAATTAACGTAATTGCATGAATGGTTCTGTGCTACAAAGCAGGTGAAGAAGTGAACATTTTAACATGCTTAAAGAAATAAACGGTAAGATGGACAACATACTGAAATTGGGAATATAGATATTTTGTCATTTATTTGTATACTAGCATAAATACCCAGTGTTGCCCGGATGGACATGAAATTCAGTTTGGACACAGCTGCTATACTAAGGGATATTGAGCAACCTCCCACAAAAGAATTGAATCGCGCCCCCTCCCCCAAAGTGGGTGACAACTTCCCACTTCTTATTGCCACTGCACTGCCCCCTCCCCACCTACAAAAAAATAGATTAATCAAAGCAACCTTTTGCTCATTCAAAATAGCAAGTGCGGTGTGACTGGAAAAAAAAAAAAAAAAAAAAAAAAAAAGTCGCAGTAGGTAGGCTTGAACCTGAATGTTACTGGCAAATGTTTTTTGCCCATCGAACAACAACTTATGACGTAATGAACCTGCAAGATAACGTTTTTAAATATACTTTCAGTTTGTTACGCGTGCGTAGTTTGTGAAAAGCACAACGTGGAAAATGACCCCCCTCCCCACCTTTGCAAGAAATGGGCCAGTTGACCACCACAGAATTAATCATTTTTTTATTTTTCACATATTATGCATCCAAGGTATCGCTCTTTCAGATGGTACCAGTTTTAATCTGGTATGATGTGACTGAAGAAAGTTTTTAATGGACATACGAACACACACACGCACAAAAAAAAAAAAACAAAAAAAAAAAACCCAGATTTCTAATAGACAAACCTCGTTGCTCGGGTGTTTGGAGGGGAGGTGTGTGTTGAAAAAAAAAAAAAAAAAAAAAAAAAAAGTGGTATTAGGCAGGTAGGCTCGAACCCGTACCGCAAAGGAGAAAAAGAATGTGAAAAAAGTGACGTCTTTGCTTACGAAAGGAATGTGTAAGCCTTTAAACTGTCAAATGCTAACTCCTGGCGTTAAAATTTGGAGCAAATCTTCATATATTTAAAAGAATCGAAAGAAACTCGTTTTACATACAATTATTTTATGAATAGCAATTAGAGAAAGCATGTTAACAAGATTGTAAGTTAGAAAAAATGTGATTGAAGCAATAATTTAACAAGTTTTAAGAAGTATTTTCGTTGTTTGAAAGAATCATGATTAAAGAAATATATATATTTAAAAAAAAAAAGCTTCCGAGACTAATCAAAATACAGACGTGTTTTTTTTTTAATAAACGTATTTATTCAATATTTTGACCTATACCAGTCTTCATCAAGTAATACAATTTTTTTTATATTTATAAATTTTTGGTTTTTATTACAATCCACAGACGTACGAAAAAGTGGTAAAAATTAAAAAAAAAAAAAAAAATATATATATATATATATATATATATATATATATATATATATATATATATATATATATATAGCAAATGTTATCAAAAGCAAGATAAGTTACTCTTCTACCTATCTGAAAAAAGTTTTTTAGCGGTTTTATTCGCTTTTAGAGGTTTAATCGGTTCGAAAATCAGTTTTTTTGTCGGTATATGTGAAAAAAAAAAATTGTGGCGAGTTGACTGTTAAATACGTGAAATTTGGAAAAATGAGTTAAAACTTAAAAATTATACAAAATACTGTTAGAAACCCACCCAGTGTGTGACCGTGGCATATATTGGGTGGGCTTCTAATAGTATTTTGTATAATTTTTTAGTTTTAACTCATTTTTTCTAACTTCACATACTTAAGTCAGCTCACTCTCACGACCATTTGTCTTTTTTTTTCGTATGTCTGTAGATTGTAATACAAATCCATTTTTTTTTCTCCAAGATTTCGAGATAAGTTTTTTTTTTGGGGGGGGGGGCAGACATGCTTCTTATATTCAAAATATTGAGAGATGTGTGAAATAAAAATGTTTTATCAGCCTAAAAAATAAAAGTAAAATTTTTACTTATCAACAGATGCAATTCGCCCATCTCGAATTTAGGATCAACAAGAAGAAATCGAAGAGTCAAAACCGTATCAAATTATCCTCACTCTACCTTGCGTCTTTGCTTGTTTTTTTTTCTGGTGAAAAAAAATCTTTAGAATCAAATCCTCTGATCTAGTAGAACACACAGCTTTAAGGCTGGCTTGCCACCGGCTGAGTGTTAAAAAAAAACATTCTGAAAAGTGTGTGAGAGGGGGGGGGGGGGAGGGTGTATACTGATTTATCAAGAGAATCTCGGAATGAACCGGATTTGGTGACCCCTGGTCAGCTTGACCTTACAAAGGACACCACACTAATGAAGTGTTAGAAGTGGATTACTTCAAGTGGTGTTTATAGTTATTGAAGTAAATAAGTCATGTTCAACTTTAATTTAAAAAAAATAAATTCCCGGCATTTTTTTTTTTTTTTTTTTACTATAGACAATAAACCGAAAAAGTGATAAAGAAACAAATGTATAACAAATAAATGTTACCAAAGGCAAGATAAATTATTACTCTGCTGCTTATCCGGTTAAGCTTTTGTTTCAACTTAACTTTGAAGCGTTTATTCAGTTAGAAAAAAGACAAGATGGCCAACATAATAGTTATCTGTGAAGTCTCGATAATAAAAAATAAAATAAAGTACTGATGAAATTTTATATATATATATATATTGCCTTTGGTAACATTTATTTGTTATATAGTTGTTTGTTACCACTTTTTCGGTTTGTTTACAGTAAAATATGCCCTCTTCCAAAATTTTAAAATTTATATACAAAACTGATCCCCCAATCTAAATAGTGATGGAAATCCATCCAATAAATGTCATCTTGCCTTTGGTAACATTTATTTGTTATAGTTTTAATATTTTTTTACCACTTTCAATTTGTTGTTTATAGTAAAACATGCCCCAAAGTTTTAATCCTTAGCTAAATTTACTCACGTGTTTGTTTTTTTTAAAATGCTTTTTAAAACAATATTAACAAAAATTTTTAAAAATGCTTTTTAAAACAATATAAACAAAAATTTTTTTAAATGCTTTTTAAAACAATATTAACAAAAAATTTTTTAAAAATGCTTTTTAAAACAATATTAACAAAACATTTTTTAAAAATGCTTTTTAAAACAATATTAACAAAAAATTTTTTAAAAATGCTTTTTAAAACAATATTAACAAAAAATTTTTTTTAAATGCTTTTTAAAACAATATTAACAAAACATTTTTTAAAAATGCTTTTTAAAACAATATTAACAAAAAATTTTTTAAAAATGCTTTTTAAAACAATATTAACAAAAATTTTTTAAAAATGCTTTTTAAAACAATATTAACAAAAATTTTTTTAAAAATGCTTTTTAAAACAATATTAACAAAAAATTTTTAAAAATGCTTTTTAAAACAATATTAACAAAAAATTTTTTAAAAATGCAAGTGAATTATTTACACTTGTACATTTCACGTTTGCGTTTATTTTAAATAAGCAAAAAGTTTTTAATTTTTAAAAGTGAATTAATGTACCTATTTACAATGCCTCCCCACGGGACAGTTAGACACCAGGGTCGTTTTTTAACACGGAGAAAAGGTACAAAAATCAAAATTGTCTCAGCAGTGAAGGATTTTTCCTCCACTGAAAGAAAACGAGAAATGGAAGTGCGACAGCTGAAGAACAGATACTACACTTTGAGGTATTTATTTGCTCCCCCACTGAGCAAATTAGGCACAAGGCCGATTTTTAAAGTGAGGAGTGAAGGGGAAATGGGGACCAACTCCCCGGGGAGTAGAGGAGCTGGATAGTGACAATTGGTATGAAGGGTTGCCCCTTCATTGACCAAGGTCTTATATGTGGGGTTACCCCCACATACGGTCTTTGCTTGCAGTATCTGCCGGAACAGATACTACACTTTGATCTTAGCCAAAAGGCCAAGTAGCCAAATGTAGATAGTTATTTAAATTTGTAAGATTTTAAAACGTTTTTTTTTTTTTTTTTTTTTTTAAATATAAAAACTGTTTTTATAACAATCTTAAAACTTACCTTCCTAAATTCGAAAGTAAATTATTAACACTTGTTTAAGTTCCTCAACTTTCTTGCCTGTAATTTGATACTGAAACACATCCGTTACTTTTGATTATTATTTTTTTGATCTGATATGAAAATTACTCCCGCCAAAAAGCATTCTATATTTTTACAAAGCATGGAGTATTGTTGCCACTATCTCTCTCGGTTTTAGACAGGATTCTAGAAAGTCTCCATTCTAATAAGACTCTCACTATCGACTCGCTGTCTTAAGGTTTTGATTTCGATCTCAGCTCAAGTGTGTTACACACACACACACACATATATATATATATATATATATATATATATATATATAGTAATTTATAAAATATATATGGCGATTAAGCTACACTAAATATTCGGCGTTTCATCCACTCTAGGATTCGTCAGGCGCGCATAAGCCTGACGAATCCTAGAGTGGATGAAACGCCGAATATTCAGTGTAGCTTAATCGCCATATATATTTTATAAATTACTAACTAGCTCTACCTACGTATTGAGCACTTTTGAAGTAAATACTTAAAGTTTACGCATAAATCTATACTTTCGTATATTAATTTTATGTGAGTAAATGTAGTTTTTTTTTTTTTTTTTTTTTTTACATAGTGATCACCACTTATCAAGGCCCGGAAGCCACTCAGGGATAAGGGTTATTGCAAGTACATTACGTTAGTGTGGAGATTTGATGGAGTGTTTACTTAAGGGGGCGGTTCATTAGGAATTTGTTAACATTAGACTTGAAGACATCCAAGTTGTAGTCCGGAGGGAAGCAGGCAGACGGAACAGAGTTCCACAGGCGTGCAGCTCTAAGATATAGATATAGATGCAGTTCTAAGATATATATATATATAGATTAAATGACAAAATTTATATTCCAAAATACATGATGTTGACAATTTTTATATTTTATTCCTTTACATTAATTGATCCTTACAGTTCTTGACAGTGTCTGTTTCGTAGCGCAAAATCAATCACCTAATAATTATATCCATTAGTGAATCTATTATGCCCTTAACTCATCAGAAGAAATAGCAATAATCTTCCAAATTTTCGGATTCTCGCCATGGCGTAAATTCCTTTTGGTGGATTGATTGTTGCTATTTCTTCTGATGAGTTAAGGGCATATCTTTTTCAAATACAACTCAATCAAAAAGGAATATTTTAGTAATGAGATTCCGATATTTTACGACCGGGCAAAGTACCCCCCACCCCGCTTGTACTGGCCATAAATTCTAAAACTGCAAGAAATCAGATAAAGTTGCGAAAATTGAGATTATCCCATCAAGTACTTGAACTTTAACAAAGGAAACGATTAAAGATAATCCATAAGAATAATAAAAAAAAACAACAAAAAAAAAACTTAATCTTTTGTAAAACAAACTACTTGTTAATTCTTCATTAATTGTGAAAAAAAAAAAAAAAAAAATCCTGATTTATAAAAGGTTTTTCATTAAATTCCAAATCCTACAATTTAATCACAATAACCCAACAAAAACTACCTCTAAAGATAACTCCCAACAAAAAATTGTATTTTTATTTATTTATTTTTTTAATTGCAGCCCACATTTAAAAAAAAGAACTTTAGTTCTTTTTTTAAATGTGGGCTGCAATTGTGGGCTGCAATTAAAAAAATAAATAAATAAAAATACAATTTAAAAAAAAATATTTTATGGGTACTTGTTTAGTTTAATCAAGACATTAAAAAAATGAAAATTTATATATATATATATATATATATATATATATATATATATATATATATATATTGTACGTACTTGTTATGGAATTAAGTTCTCATGAAAAAAAAAATCACTTAATTTGATAATTTTTTTTTTTTTTTTTTTTTTTTTACAGCGGAAAAAGTTTTGACAGCGAACAGAAGAAGCCATGTTTGGATTTTTAGACCACGAGGAAGGATAGAGAAATATCTTGTAACGTGTCGACAACGCTCGGTATATGTGAAAGACTTGAGTTATCTCCCTGTGGTGCACTCCCTCTCCCTTCCTTGTGGTCTAAAAATTTAAACATGGCTGCTTGTGTTCGCTGTTATAACAATTTTTCTGATGAAAAAAAAAAAAAAAAAAAATACTTTATCAAATTTAAGTGAATTTTTTTATGAAAACTTCATTTTTTCTCAGTATTTCCATTTAATGTCTTGATTAAACTAAACAAGTACCCTTTTATTTTATTTTTGTTTGATTCCTTGCGACTGCTCCAGACACAGGTTGAGTTCGGGTTTTAAAATGCAACAAGACTGCTACATTACCTCAATTTTCTTTATTGTATTTCTCCCTTTTTTTCTGAATATTTTTTTCTAGACTTTTGTATATATCTCCTATCTCTAGCCATATTATCGCGATATATATATATATATATATATATATATATATATATATATATATATATATATATATATATATATATATACACGTTTTATTTTTTATTACCGTATCTTTCTGTTAAGTTACATTATTGTTTCAGCTACCCGGCCGTTTTTTTTGGCCGTCTGTAGCTTCCTCAGACTTTTACAGAAATGTTCGTTATTATGGGATGAAAGAGTGAATCAGGTCAGGGGAGGGGTGTCAGAAGAGCGCTCTTCTGTCACCTCTCCCCTGACCTGATTCACTCTTTCATCCCATAATAACGAACATTTCTGTAAAAGTCTGAGGAAGCTACAGACGGTATCCTTTCTATTTTGAAATTGAACAGAGGCATCGATTCCATACTATCTATTCAACGTCTATATACCTATAATATATATTTAATTTTTATTTCTAGACTAAATTTTTTTTCCCCATTTTTTTTTCTTTTTTTTTTTTTAATATATATACTAGCGGGGGTATTCAGCGTTGCTCGGGTGTTTGGAGGTGTGTGTGGGGGGTTAAAATCAAAACAAAGTGAAAAATAAAGAATAAACGAATGTAATAATCCTGTTTAAATATTATATAAAAAAAAAAAAAGAAAACGAACATGATGCGAAATAAAGAATAAGCGAACGATGTTTAAACTTAAAAAAAGCGGGGACCCCCCCCCCCCAAAAAAAACAGCAAACGTGATGGAAAAATAAAAACGAACAAAAAAAAAAATGGCATAAATAACCGTTTCAATATTAAAACTCTAAAAATCGAAAAAAACAATATATCCGACATCTCAGCTCGAACGTGCAATCTTAAGATAACAATGCTGCTACTATACCGACCGGTCTATGACTGCGTGAGCGAAATTAAGTCGTTTTTTTTTTTTTTTTTTTTAATATCTAAACTAATTCAAGAAAGAACGTTTTTGCGCATGCATGTATGGCTAAATCGTTATAAAAGAACGATTTTTTTGCTACCCCTCCCTGTAGAAAAGTGTCCAGTTGAGGGTGATGGAATTAATGTTTTTAGCCATTTCTTTTATATTTGTCATCCGAAAGGTCAAGTTTCAAAAATATACCGATCTGGTGAAAATTCGTTGCATCTGTCGACAGTTTTTTGCAAGACATACAAACATACATACATGCATTTAAACAGACTTTTACCCTTTATATTATAGATAAGCTTGCTCTCTTCTGGTGAGAAGCATTAGGCTTCGAAAAATCATGGTCTAAAGAGATTTCTTTATATTTCACACATTTTCCCTTATTTGATCATCAAATAAAGTTTATTTGACTTTGAACTGCCATATTAATATTCTCCAAATGAGTTTCTTTAGGGGTATTTTAAACGGATTTCCAAGAGCATAATATCAATACAATCCCCCATTTAAGCATTCAAGTCAAATGTGCATTGAAATGGATCGATTATTGAATTCTCACCGATAATCGATATTGCCTTTTTCTTTTTTTCATTGCTCTCAGTGTCCTTCTTGTGAAAGCCTAGATTATTTTTCATGATTATTATTATTATTTACTAACTAGGAGTAGTTACAGAGGCCATCATCAAAGATTTTTCATTTTTTTTTTTTATCATCAATCAATCAATGGCAATAAGGTTTTGTAAAAAACCCTCACTTATTTATTTGAATTCAAGTCAAATTTACAACTAAAAAGTAGTGTGTATGTGTGTGTAGTTGTATCGATTGGTTTCCTAGATGTAAATCCAATGAAACCCGCGGGATTATTAAGGAGTGCTCAATGCAAGAGAGAATTGATGTATAGTTTGTTTATTATATAAACATTATTGGTTACACATGTGCATACATGCTTCAGTGGAATCCCAATCTAAAGAGACCACTTCATCAGATCAATATCGCCTCTTCTTTGGTCTGATGAAGTGGTCTCTTTAGATTTTGATTCCACTGAAACATGTATGCACATGTGTAACCAATAATGTTTGTATAATAAAGTGTATATATATATATATATATATATATATATATATATATATATATATATATATATATATATATTTGTTACCTACTTTGTTCAAAAACTTGAACGGGATTGAAGGGATGGAGATATATAGCTCTGTACTAGATGACCTTATCAGTCCTTCACAGATGGGTAGAGCACAAAGACAATATTCACAAACTAAATTCAACAAAACCTGCTTTAAAGTAACGTTCCTGATGCAATGTTTTGCTGTAATATTCGCGTTAAGGATTTTTATTTTATTTTATTTTAGAAGCAAACCTCTACCATACTAGAAATTGAAATGTTTAAAATACCCAAAAATAATTTTCATAATTTATGAAAAAATAAAAAGAAAAATACAAAAAATATTTTTAAGTAAAAAAAATAATCTATGAAACAATTTATGTACACACACACATATGAACATATGAAGGAATATATACACACATATATATGTAGAGAAATAAAAAGGAACAAACCGTATTATGTGTTCATCAACGTTTCGTCTTTATTTCGAGACTTCCTCTGGATGAAATAAAGACGAAACGTTGATGAACACATAATACGGTTTGTTCCTTTTTATTTCTCTATTTTTTCGGAATACTATTTCCATTATTTTCATCATATATATGTGTGTATAAATACATACACAGATATACATATGAAGGAATATATATATATATATATATATATATATATATATATATATATATAACTACTTAATTTACTAAAAATTAATATACGAAAGTATATATTTATGCGTAAACTTTAAGTATTTACTTCAAAAGTGTTCAATACGTAGGTAGAGCTATACATTTTATAACTTTATATATATATATATGTGTGTGTGTGTGTGTTTACACACATGAAGGAATATATATATATATATATACACACACACACATAAAGAAATATAAACATGAAGGAATATCTATATATATACACACACGGATATATATATATATATATATATATATATATCCGTGTGTGTGTGTGTGTTTACACACATGAAGGAATATATATATATATATATACACACACACACATAAAGAAATATAAACATGAAGGAATATCTATATATATACACACACGGATATATATATATATATATATATATATATCCGTGTGTGTGTGTGTATATATATATATATATATATATATATATATATATATATATATACACACACACACACTCACATATATATATGAAGGAATATATATACGCAAACATATACATATGGAGGAATAACATACATACATACATACATACGAAGGATGTATATAAAATGAAAAGGTTTTCTTTTTCAAGGAAAAAAATATACAGCTTAATTTTAAAAAGCACCAAACACTAACTTTTCAGTGTTTATGGCATAAAAGCACCTTTTCTCTCCCCACTCCATTTTTTTTTCTATGTTAAAGCTGAGATATCTGATAAGCTAATGTTTACCCAGATGTTGCAGACATCTTTTTTACTTACTCTGAACAACAACAACACCCCTGCCCCCACCCACACATAATATTAAAGTATGATGTATAGAAATGCAGGCTCGTTTTCAGTTGGACAATTCAATTTGTAAATTCTTATGGAAAAATAAAAGCGTTTAATTGAGGATGGAGAGAAAAAAAAAAAAAAAAAAAAAAAAAAAACGTTGCGAGTCTACCGTTATTTTCATGGCAGATGCTTGGCCGAGCTCAACAATGGTACCACCCCTGTAAGACATTCACAATAAAGACTCGACTAGCTATAACCACTATCCTCAATCACTCTTTTATTTTCTATCCGTGCCAAAAACTAAACAAAAATTTCATGAGCAGGGTATTTTTTCATAAGAATTACTGTCCGTGGAACACAATACCACGGAGCTGCTTTACAGCTGACTATAACATGACCATTTTCAAGTCTAATATAAACAAGTTCTTGTGCCATCTTCTAAAATAAACTCATCTAATTTCTATCAAGGTGGTGTTTCAATAACTCTTATCCTTGAATTGCTTTCAGGCCTTGATAAGCGGTGACACTATAATATATATGTTTAGTTCTCTCCCACAGAAAGAACTTAGACACTAGAGTCGGAAAAGTGGGATTGAGAAGTTAGTAACCCCCACCCCACTCCGGGAGGGGCACTCTGACCCGCAAAAAGTGCCTGGGCTGTCCCGTCGGCATTCGCCGATAAGGGCGCCTCAGGCGATTAGCAATAAACTAATCCCTCAAATAGAGAAAGCAAAGCCTGGAAGGGTGGACCTCCTAGAACTGCACGGAACTTAACTACCGCAAAATCAATAGGGATCGGATCATTACAGGAATAGTCTAATCTTTGTTGATTTTGGGGACAGAGGATAAAAATTCGCAGCCACTACGCAAAAAAAAAAAAAAAAAAAAAAAAAAATTGGTGATAAAGTTCTACGATTCCACGGTTAACCTCTGACCTCTGAGAAGGAAAATTTGTATTACCTTCACTTTCTGTACAACATTCGGACATTTTACTTTTGCTTGGCATCAGACTGATTGGTGTCGTTGATGCGTGAATGCTTGTGTATTGCAAGCTAATTTTGGCTTCTTTAGCATGGACTCCTCAGAAATTCGTCTACTTTAGAGCCACTGTCGCAACTGAGGCGAGTTTTGTCGGTGATGATGATACTCTAACGAAAGTATGACCATTGTATATCAATGGCGGCGTAAGGATGAAAATACAACAATCTATAGCAAAAATAAACCGGAAAAAAGAAATAAACGCAAATCAAAATAATTTTTTTTTTTAAATTCTATCAAACAAACCATAAGGGGAAGGACCTATATTTCGTCTTCTAGTTTAGTTGAGGCTTAATAATGATTAAGCCTCAAATAAACTAGGAAGCTAAACATTCTCCCCGCAAGGCTTTTTTGGTTTGATTTTTTTTATCTTATATTTTGATCTCCGTTTATTCTTTTCTTTTTTTTTTTCGTTTTATTTTTCTGATATTACTAGCATGGCTACCCAGCGATGCACAGGGGGGGGGGGAATAGACAAACAGAACAGAAGAGTTAAAACATAAAAAGTTTGCCTAATATCTTTCTTTTAAAATTTTTTCCTTCCCTTCCTATCCTATTCCTAAGTTTTTGAGAGAGAGAGAGAGAGAGAGAGAGAGAGAGAGAGAGAGAGAGAGAGAGAGAGAGAGAGAGAGAGGACTGACCAAAATGTCCGAATTTTTTTTTCTTCCATTTTTTCATGGCATTAAATGTGTTAATGTGCTTTAATGTATTTACCGAAAGACATTAAAATACTAAAACGGTTTTCTATAAAGAGGCATAGATTTTTTTTCAGTCGGTTTATCTCATTTCTTCAGGTCCGATTTCTTTTTCGTGGCTTCTTTCTCTTATCTTTCAAAAGCGTTGCACTAAAGAATGCAACAGACGACCACGAGACATCACATTTATTCCGAGTTCACACACACACACACACACACACACACTACTTTTTAAAATTTCGGTTTCAATGCAATGCAGAGAGTAAAATGATAAGGATAGAGGAGAGAAATGCAGACATATCAGGATAAAGTTGAAAGGATATGGGGAAATATCTATATACTAGTATATATGTACCCGGCGTTGCCCGGTATTCAACGTAACGTTGAATTCCTTTTAACAAAAAGTAAAAAAGAAACCGAGACATGTGCACGGAGTATTAAGTCTACAGTAAAAAAAAAAAAAATTCCCGAGCCGAGATCGAAACCAAAAATCTAAAGACAACGAGTTAAATACGATCTTTAAAAAGTATTTTCAAAGTTCGTGAAACAGTTGACAGATAAAAAATCAGATGACCCCCCCCCCACCTCACATACCAACTTTTCAATTTTGACCATTTAGCAGCCCCTTTTTTTCCGGATGAAAACAGATTAAAAAGTTTTTCATATATCTGAATACTCTAAATACCAAATTCCAAGTTTATAAGTAAAAAAAAAAAATATATTCGTGGAGTATATAGGCTGAGAAGTGTCCTCACGCACACAGATTCTCACTTTTCAATATATCAATATATTAATACCGCAGTATCTTTAACGTACCTACGTGTGTCACGGTTTCCAGATAATAAATTATTCGATGGGGAAACCCTATTAAAAAGGAAGATAGGTGATAACATACTACGAACATTAAATTAGTATATAGATACGCTAATTTAATGTCGTATGTCATCACCTATCACTCTTAATAAATAGGATCGCCCAATCACGGAAGAGGCAATGTAATAATTAAAAAAAAAAATGTCACTTTTGGGCTGTACCATCCATAGCCTTGAGCCCCTGGGGGGGGGGGCATACGCCATCTACAACTTTTGTAAATGCTTTTGTAGCGAGTTCTTTTTACAGGGTGAGGGTGCTGGCCCCACGTCCAACCTTCCCAGAAGGTACATACAGCGCCTAGCCTTCCCAAATGGTCACCCATCTGGTACTGGCCAGGCTCAATGTTGCTTAACTTCTGTGATCTGGCGAGAACCGGTGTGTCAACGTGATTGTGCCATACTTTTGGGCTGTACATGAAACTAAAATATACCCTCTTGGTCTTCTAGCTAGGATCCAAGGGTAGTATCTGTTCTATCTAAAGATGGTATAATGGTATCGTGTTGGCACCGGGCGTCCGTACAATGGAAATAGGACTCCTATAAGGATATTGGCGATAAACCGTAATAGCTAGATATGTTCTAACATTACATTAACCAAATTACTTAAAGAAATATTTTTGCAGTTTTATCAAAAGGGCCAACGTAGTACCACAGGGTCTCTATTCACGCTGAACGTCCTGAATGCCCAGTAGCAATATATTACATATGAAAGATACGGCTGTGGAATTTCCACAGGTCCCGCTAGCATACAGATGAATAGAGAAGGGATACAAAATGAATTACATTATACAGTGTTCATAAAATCTCGTTACAATTTATATAATATTAGCAGAGGCACTCGGCGTTGCCTGGACCATATAAGACAAAGAAGAAACGTAGTTGCGTTTGAACACATAAAAAAAAAGTGGACGTTTTCGTCCTAAATTCCGTTTTCAATAAATATTCATAAAATAGTTAAAAAGGTTTAATATCAATTATTTCTTTGTTGTGTATGGACTTATTGTACCGTGCGAATTTTTAAATAGTATTTTGAAATTAAAATTAAGTTTTGCGCATAGTAAAAAGAAAAAAAGTTATGTTTAACGCTTTGCAAAAACGTTCATAAGTGCGTAAACACAAAAAAGCTTGAACATTATCAGGGCCCCAAATTAAAAAAAAAAAAAAAAAAAAAAAAAACGATATCAGAAAAAAAAAAATCTTTTAATCTTGTTTAAATGCAAAAGCTTACCGAAATGTTTTAAAAAATATGTTAATAATAAAAAAAAAAAAAATGAAATGTCCGCCATGAGGTGAACACAAAAACTAATAGTTCTGGGACAACCCTCTAACCTATTCGGCCACGGCGACGACAGTCATACCATGACGTTGCAAATTTATGTGTTTAACGTACCCGAGAAGTGAAACGGTTCACACATACGCAGATGCTGAAATCGTTTGGAAAGAGACGATTTTATGTGACTCACTTCCATTAGATTCTGCAGTCGTTAATGAATATTTTGTTCTAAATTTCACATTATGCATCTGAGTCTCTGCCCTTTCAGATAGCATGAGACTCATTTTTATCCGATTTGGATTTCAAAAGTTTTAGCAAGACACATAAACACACATACGCAAACAACTCCCCTTTATATAATAAACTAGCGGGGGTACTCGGCATTGCCTGGGTATGTAGCGGTTTTATGGTAAGAGTATTGAGCAACGGAGACTTAAAAAAAAAAAGAGAGAGAAAAGAAAGTTTCAATCGAGCGAGAAACAAACAAACAAAAATATCACAAATCCGCCAAAAAAAAAAAAAAGAAAAAAAATGAAAATAGCGAGTACCTGTGCGAGCGTAAAAAAAAAAAAAGGTAGTAAGTAGGCAGTCAGGCTCGAACCCGTAATGTTAAGAGGAAAAAGAAGTGAACAAAAAACTAACGGTTTAGCCACCACGCCCACTGTAACATACAACGTTGCCGCCGTTCAAAATGAGGTTAATTTATTACAAGGCGTATGACGATTTTGCAAAAATGTTGACAAAAAGTGACCTCGCCTTGTGAAAAACGGCCCAGTTGATGGTCAAAGAATTAATCTTTTGTGGCTAATTTTTGGATATTTGTTGTCCAAGAAACTGACGTTTATAACGATACCAATTTTGTCAGCCTTCGTCGTGTATGTTGAAAGTTTTAATGAGACATACAAACATACACACACACTAACAGGCGTTTGAGAGGGGGGGGGCGAAATAAAAAAACAAAAGAATAAGCGAAGTAATAGCCCTGTTTAAATATCATGTAGAAAATCAATGTTAAAACTTCTTAAAAAAAAAAAAGCGAAAAAAAAAAACGAACGTGTTGCAAACAAAGGATGTTAAAATTTCTTAAAATTAGAAAAAAAAAAGAAAAAAAAGAAGAAAAACGAAAAAAAAAGAAAAAAAAAGAAAACGTGATGGGGGAAAAAAACGAACGTGTTGCAAACAAAGGATGTTAAAATTTCTTAAAATTAAAAAAAAAAAAAAAAAAGAAAACGTGATGGAGAAAAAAAAGACGAACGTGATGCAAAAATAACCATGTTAAAACTTTTTAAAAAATCCGAAAAATAAAAACAAAAAATGGCATAAATAACCCTGTTTCAATATTAAAACGTTAAAAACCGAAAAAGAAAGAAAGAAAAAAAAAAGACATCTCACATCATGATTCGAACTTACAACCTTTAAATAATGATGCCTAAGAGTACATCGATGAAATTGGGTCGTTTTTTTTTTTTAATATTTAAACTAATTCAAGTTCCAACGTTATTTGCACATGCATAGAAGCTATCTTGTCATGAAGGAATGCTTTTTTGTTACCCCTCCCTGTACAAAACTGGCCAGTTTAAGGTGAATAAATTAATGTTTTTAGCCACTTTTTCGATATTTGTCTTCCAAGATGTCGAGCTTAAAAATGATACCAATCTCATGAAAATCTATCGCCTCTGTTGAAAGTTTTTTGCGAGACATACAAACACACGCACAAACATACCTTGCCTTTTATATATACAGAAGATAATCACGTTGACACACTAGTTCTCATTAAATCACTGAAGTTGAGTAACGATGAGCCCAGTCAGTACCACATGGGTGACCATTTGGAAATGCTATGTGCTGTATGTACCGTGCTGGGACGTAGAAATTTCCAGGTTGGTATCTGGTGGCAACTTTTAGTTCACTGGAAGAGATGAACCCTTAGTCTTTGTTACGATGTGCATCTAAAAGGGAATTTCTAACGTAAAACTTGACGTGTACCATCTTCTGTGTTGCAGCAGTCATTTGCACTGACTGAGATTAGCAGTTGCACCAAAAAGTGGGGTTTGTTCTCTATAAAGCCTTCACCACTATAAATAAATCATCTATGTGGATTTCCAAACAATTTAGTTGTGGCAGACCTCGTATGTTGAAATTGACAGGAGTATCATCATCATAATATATATATTGAATTTGGAAGTATAGAAGTTTGTCTTAAACCCAGGCTTTGTTTTGATGAATTTCGGAGGAAGATTAAATTGGGACAGAATATGGAGATGTGTGCACAAGAGGAGACTTTGATGGCATGGTCACGTTGAAAGAATGGAGAGAAGTTGTTGAGTTAGTATGATAAATGTGATGATGTATGGAAATAAAACCTAACCGGTGATGGTTGAGGACATGCGTTGCATGGAGAGAAATGATACGAGAGTTTTAAAGACAGGCTTAGATCTAAAGATCAACGTTTCAATTGATGTAGCCTCCAAGTCCAATCTGTGAGGGTTGAGGACATGTGTTGCATGGAAAGAAATGATATGAGAATGATATGATGGATGTATAATGAGTCCTAAAGACAAGCTTTGATCTGATGACCTTAGAGGAGGATTAAATCTGGGGAGTATAGTGAGATGTGTAAAAATACACTTTGATGGTATAATCACGTTAAAATGGATGAGAGCTAGTAAAGGTAGGTGTGTGCGATTCAGCGATTCATTTGGTAGTTGCCGTGATGTGTAGTGCAGGTCTAAAATCCAGATTAGTTCTGATCTCTGAGAAAGATTAAATTTAGACAGTATAAGGAGTATGTATATGTGGAAGAGTCCAATAATATGTTTATGTTAAAAGAATCAATGAGAGGTGTTAGATTAGTAGATGTAGAACAGTTGAGGTAGCAGGTTCAGTTGAAATGGGAAAGCCAAGGAAAATATGGGAGGAAGTGAAGAATATGAACCTGAGGGGAAACAGGAATAAACCAATGAAGTAGTGTTAGGATAATTAATTGGTACCAGGAATTGAAAAACATTGGAACTTAGGACTCAGAAATATCTGTGTTTATTTTCTGATGCCCTAAACGATTCTTTTACTGTTTGTATTTCTTTGTTTTTTTTTTTTGTTTTTTTGTTTAAAACTTAATTTTCCCCGGTTCAAATTAATGATAAAATAAAATATCCTGATGATGGTGTATTAGATCGAAATATTAATTAAAAAAATAAGAAAAAAGTTTGTTTTACAAAATGCTCAGTTCTAATTTGGCTTATAAATGTATATCATGCGCATTTCATTTTAAATATTTGATTTTAAACTACCAGTAAAACTAAAATCTGTAGGTCACACCCGTGAATGTATTTTTACATTTGCGAAAATTTATATACACAAGGTACGTGGATGTTTGCAGTGATCCAGCCCCCCCCCCCCGCCCCTCCACATATACAAAAATGAACAAACAAAAGAAACTATTTAGAAATTTGAATCAGAAATTCAGAACAGAATTGGTAATTGTATCGGAATCAGGAAAGCTATTGGAATTGTCCCATCACTAAAACAAAGACATTGTCAGGGTTAGATTACTTTGGATGTCAATTTCTTCAAACCTTGCAAATACATGAAAGTTTGAAATGGCGGTCACCATCGTCATATTGTATTAATCCGATGATTCCACTTTTGGTGTCCCCCCCCCCCCCGATAATTTTCTAGTCAGAATTCTTTTTAAAGACATTGGGTACTTACGGTAGAGATTATGTGAAGGTTGCAAACATCCTAATGTAACGCAGTTGTTAATCTTTAACAATGTCGTTACATTTTAACATCCAGACCCAACATGTTGTTTGAGACAACCATAAGGAAACAAACAAAATGGAGAAATTTGACTCTGCATTTTTTTAGTTCTAATAAAAGGCAGTTATTGTCGGTACTTTCCAAACAATGCATTGCATATTTTGTTTAAAAGCCTCTTAGTTTGTCTCGTCTACCGTCTAGTAGTTTACAAAACCCTACTGTCGTGACACTGGTTTAAAAGTCTCTTGCCACCACAAGGTCGCACATTCATCTTATGCTGGCATGTGCTTTTTCCTGGTCCCTGCTATGTGGAGCATTCTTTTTTCTTTCCCTTCTCTTCCTCGGTTGTAGCGTCACTTCTTGTGCTGACTTCATTTGCATATGTGTCATGTGGCTGTTGCTGCTACACAGATTTTCTCGTTGGGGTTTACTCCCTTAGCCCAATGCCAACTAAGGATAACCCACTGGGCTGTGGGGCAGGGGTTGATGTGAGACCAGGGCATGAGAAAATCTGTGTTGGGGTGACACATTAGGCAAAGTCTGACAAACTGGACTCTTGGCACACTCCTGCAGCAGCCTGTCAGTCCAGTCGTCATGGTCTCTACCTGCCACTGGAACCGCTGATGGTCTGCCAAGATAGTGGACTGTGGAGCGTGCACCCACTTTTCACTCAAATCATCACTGCACTAGTTTTGGCCATGCAGACTCTTTATTTCCCACACACTATTTTTTTTTTTTTCTTTCTTTAACGACCGAGCAGAGTGAAGAAGACACCAAAGGCACGCGGCGCAGCGGGCAGACGGCATCTTCCCCTGTGCTGCCGTGTATGCAATTCACGAATTGGACATCACAGTCACCAGCGAGTCCATCAGGCATAATCTATCTGGGACTGTTAGGCATGGTGCAACGTCATCGTCGTCAGCGACGGACTACTGAAGAAAGAGAGCTGCTACAAGCGCTAACGGCGCTGTTATACTAACTGTAAGTGATTTTGTGAAATGAACTGGATTTGAACTTGCTATAACTTAGCCGTCATTCAGTGGCGTTAACCACTGACGTCACCGTCACCTCTCCAAAGGAGGAGATGATGAGAGACGTAGAGGATGGGAGATAGAGCTGAGAATATGCAGTTCATTTTCATAGATAAAAAAAGACAAGTTTTGTCATCTGACAAAATGGAGGCTGTGAGTTTAAACAGGGTTTGATAGTGAGCAAAACAGGCCATCACTAATACAGAGGATGATGATGATGATGATGATGATGATGATGATGGAGATGATGATGGAGATGATCATGATGATGATGATGATGATGATGAAGATGAAGACTAACAAGAACTGTCTTCTTTGTGATCTGACCTTGTCTTGTACCAAAGCACAGATGATGAGAGAAGAGTCGAATCTGTGGGGAGTTAGGGGAGGGGGGATATGGGTCCTATCAAAGGAAGTCCTTGTAAGTGTAATATTTTTTTTTCGATGTCAGGGGTCGGATGAGGATGAGGACTAAGTGTGACAAATGTTTCTCTGTACGAAGAGGTCACCCGCTATTACTCCATACAAACGCATTATCAAAACATTCCTATAAAATTTAAGGATTTCAGAATTAAAAATAAATCTCACATCAACATGGTCAGCTTATCATTGATTTACACGACTAAAGAGGTCTTTTATACGCACGTGTGCACGCACGCAGAATTATTTTTTTTTATAAATAATTATTTAACCACAAACATGTTTCATGCTAAGTAATAATCATCAGTGTGGTTATACATAGTTGTACCACCGGTCAAAATATTTGAACTCTGAACCTAAGTCACTATTGATTCCCATCCAACATCCTTATCCATTTAGCCAATAATATTTACCAGCAGGGATACCTGGCATTGCCCGGAATCGATTGATGATCAATGAATGTTTCACATTCTCATATTTTTATTGCCATCGAAATCAGTGAAATCGACAAATTTTCAATGAAATCGATCCATTACCTGCTCTAGTTGGGGATCCATCGTGGTGTGCTGGAAGGGAACTTCACATACCTCCTCGCAGTGACAGCCAAAAATATATTGTAGTCTACATTGCACTGTAAAGAACCTACTGTTGATTACATAAAATTATATATATATATATATATATATATATATAAATAAATAAAATGGTTTGACTCAAAGTTTAAAATGGAAAAGTCAAGTATCAGGGTTCAATTGTGCTTTAAACAAAATCCTTCATTTTGAACGTGCTCTTGCCATATCAAAAAAATTTACTGTCGATTTTTATATGCTGCATTTTTCTGCTTGTGTTATAATAAAACTTAAATGCCCTTGATGTTAGGCTGTATAAGGTGTTAACTTTGGTCGAAAACGATTGTTCCTTCTTTCATCAGATTTTTTAGATTATCGATTATCATTGAAGACATTCTGCCAGCTACAGTAAGTACATTTGTGTAAAAAAAATTAATAAAAATCAGCACAACCGTTGTGGAATCTATAGGGCACACACACACACACACACACACACACACAAAGTTCATTTTAGAAAATAGATTACTCTCGTACATAGAGTTTCGCTGCCACATCTACCACTAGTCTCTTCCTCTTAAATGGCATCCAAAAAAGTCCTCCCCCCCTTAATATTGCATCCCTGTGCCTGTTTACGACTATTTTAATGTAATATGCTCTGAAAAACTCATAGCACTTGTGCCTCATTGATGTAACTAACCCTGACTAATTCGACATGCAGCAAAATTTCACCCCTTCCACTGTAGAGATCCCTATATACCAGAAAGCCTTCTACTCTAATAGTTTCTTTCTTCAAACTGGTAGTCTTTGGACTTCCCTCCTGGATTACTGCTTCCCTTGCTCTACTGACATGCGGAAGTTCAAGTGTAATGTGAACAGACATCTCGCTGCTCAACTCCCTACATAGTGTTTCTACAGATATGGTTCCAAATTGTAGCCCTTATGTCCAAGTGATATTACACCTTGTTTGGTGTGAAGAAAAGTAAAAAGTAGATATCGGATCTCAATCTATTTTCGATTTAAAAAGTCCGCTATGGACGTCTGGTGTAAAAAGAAGAGCTTTTAAATGAAATTAACATGACTGGATTTGCATTTTTAAGCCCATCCATCAGCGTGAATGGTCTTGCATCATCAAGCTTGCCGACAGGGTGTCAATCTTGAAGATAGTCACCAGTGTGTGCATAGGAGATGTAACAGACCGCATATGAGCACGTGCGAAAATATCAGCAAATGGCAAGCAACTGTATTAGCAGCAGGAGCAGCGTTTGAACAGGTATGTGAATTGGCAAGTGTGCTTGGGCATGCGTCTGAATAAAAAGAAAGGACATCACGTGGTAAAAAAGATAAACAAAGTTGACGCCGAAGGAGATAGACGTATAAAGTGAAGGCAAGAATGGGCTGGCTGTGCCCAGCGTGTGGTTGGAAGAAAGTGTGGTAACAAACGATGGACGTATAAGCGATTGCTGTCCATGACTGGTGTATAGTGGAGCAGAAGCGCGAGACTTTTAAGCTGGTGTCGAGGCGAGATAGTAACGATAACAAGTGCTTTTGTTAAAAAAAAAAAAAAAAATTCTGCCCCGGATTTGTTTTTATTTGTTTGTTAGTTCCTTTCTGACTGTGCCAGACAGCGTGGGGGTCCAAGAGAGGTTTTAATTCTAATGAACATGGTTAGAGCCATGTTACAAAGGGAGTCTTGGATAATTAAGCCCGTTAGCAAAGGGTTTTGTCTCTTAATAATTATAAAAGTGCGTGGACTGTCCGGGCGTCCTTGCTTGCTTGAATCTTTGTATGTGGATAGATCACATTTGAATCCAGATAAGCCACCTGCACGATTTTATCGTAACTATCTGATAGCTAATATTTTGGTTTCGATTCTAGGTGGTGGCACTCAAGTCATTTATTTTTAAAACTTTTGAAATCACTACTATATATTGGGTACAACATAATAATCAATAGACAATTGACTTTATAATAATACAGAGTGGTCACTAGAAAAGCAGGAAATTTGAAGGTCAGCTTAGATCATGAATAAAATGTGTGATTGCAATTTTTTTTTATTGATGCCGTGTGAGTGTTGTAAAAATAAATTGTTTGACGCTGGAGAGAAATGCACGGACGACATTTTGAGTATCTAGGAGTGTAATATAACATTTGTCTTTGAAAAACTTTGTAAAAATAAATCGTACTTTGTAAAAATAAAGACTTAAAACTTGATATATGAGGTATTCGGACTGGTTGAACAAAACTGGTTTGCTTAATAGCTGCTAAGGGGTCAAAACTTGGCATGATGGTTTGACATAAATGTATATTTGCCCATGCACATTAACTGCATTAATTTGTCAAGTTTTCACATGCATGCATTGTTAGCTCAGATGATAGTGAATACCGTTATAGAGATAAATATTTGGGTTTCAATTCTAGTTGATTGTACTAAAGTTTTATATATATATATTTAAACTTTTGAAATCACTACTCTATATTAGGTACAATATAATGATCAATAGAAAATTGGGTGCTAATGCCGAGAATGATCCGCTCCATTTTTTAAATCGTATTTCCACGTTTAATTAAATTTTTATGTATTTTTATTCAATTGTAAGGTTAAAGTACAGAATAGGTACAAAACACCCTCCCCATGTTAAGAATGGCTTTTTAAATAATAACGTTATTATTTCAGCACGGATCACTCTCGGCATGAGTACTGAGAATTGGCTCTATAATAAATACAAACTCTGCATAGATAAAAAAAAAAATATTTTACGACTGGGTGGCTTGTTAATCTAATTTATAAAACTTACTATGTCTGTCTGCCTGTCTCATATTTTCAAAACTAAAAGTCGCAGAGCAGCGCTAGGGATCTCAATTGATTAGACTTTTATGAACCGTTCTTTTATGGGTCTTTAGCCGGTTAAAATAGTTTTTAAGGGGTCAAAATTGTATATTCATCTTAGTTTACTTTTAATCAGTTCATATGTGTGTTACGTTGGTACAGTGGTAACGTCACTAACTTTGAATGTTACAGTTTTGCTTTCGGTTTCGATTCTAGCTGATGGCACCCAAATAATTTTTTTTTTTTTTTTTTTACCTTTTGAAATCACGACTATAATAATATATACGAAATCTGAACAAATTAAAATATATTCAAGCATATTTTATGACCCCCCCCCCGCTATTAGGTTGGTGCAAAAAATGTTTTTATCAGGTACGTAAAAAGAAACGACATTAATTTTGCACCAACCTATTTTTTTTTTTTTTTTTTTTTTTAGTCTGGTCAAAATGGATGATAACGATAAACTTTTGAGAGTGAGTTTTTAACCTGAATGACATGCATCGATCAAATGTAGAAAGTAATTCAACAAACCTTTGGCGAATTGTTGACGTTTTTGATAGGGATTTTCTAGAGAAATGGAAGAAAGAAAAAAAATGGGTAAAAATTGTTGAAAAAAAAATAAATAAATGCACGTTTAAAAAATAAAAAGCAAAAAGAAACGTCTCGTAGGAAATAAGATTTATTTACGATTAGTAAAAAAAAAAAAAAAAAAAAGAAAAAAAAAAGTGGTTTCATTTTCTTGAATAGTGCCCCCTCTCCGCCCAAGAAATACTGCTTTTCTATAATCGTAATATGATGTAGTTTGTTTAAAGTTCACAGGTGTTGAGGAAAAGAACAGTTTCTTTAGTTTTTTGTTTTTTAAAAAATATTTTTGAGTTAAGTTTCTACACGGTTATCTAATTTGCGTAACCATATTTCATAATATATTTCGAGGTATGATCTCTTTATCAAAAAATAAAATCCCTTCAACACCAACGAATTTTCACTTAAGCCGCATGCCATCTGATTTTTGGCATATAAACTTTAATTTTATCTGGAAATTACTGTCGAAATAGTAACTAAAAAAGTTTTTTAAATATACATTATATATTTTTTTAAGGATTTACAGCGATTAATAGCAAATTATAGCCATTACAAGGCTAATTCTGACTTATTACTGGTCAGTGTCAAGGGGAGGGTAACAACTGATGAATTTTAAATATGTCGGAGCGAGACAGTTCTCGCTTCCTCATAAACTTTATTTTCTTGGTTAAAAAATAATTACTTGGTCAATTTACATGACTTTTGGAATATGACATTTTCGTTCCGTGACGGGCACGTATTTTGTTGGTGCAAAAAATGTTTTTTGACGAGCATCATACAGATTTTTTTCAGTATTTTTTTTTTTTTTAATTAGGTTGAATTCTGGACAAGGACCAAGAAATATTTCTCCGATTCAAAATAAGTTACCGTCGGCCATGTTCCCTCTCCTACCCCCGAAACAAATTACACTTTTTGCCTTTATTTTTCTTATTTCTGTCGCATTCAGAGTACGCTGTTGTTCTCCGTTTTTTTTTTTTTTTTTTTTTTTTTTTTCTCAAGAGTGAGTTGGGGGATAGATATCCCTCCATTAAAAAAATTAACTTTTCTCTCGTGCTGTAAAACTGTAAACAAAAAAAAAAAAAAAAAAAAAAAAGTCACTTTGAGTGAATAAAGTTTTCCAACTAACTCGGGTTGGTATTTAAGAGATAATTGGATAAAACGACGTACTCAGAGGCTAGAATTAAAAACGAAACAAAACTGCGCAGCAGAAATACGAAGCCAAGGCAAAAAAGAACCACTCGAGATTTGGCTGGTGTCTCCTTTCGCAAGTGAATGGCATACAACCATGTCTACTATAACAATCAGTCTAAATAGTACACCCTACCCCCATCGCTTCGCCCGTACACCATATAAGGGCCGGCCCATTCATCTTTGACCTCTGATGTCACAATGCGTATTCCATATAAGGAAAGCGTAATGAAATAAACCACCCAACCACTGAGCGACGTGAAAAGGACGCCCATTCAACTTTTCACCTATGACCGCTTGGCGGTTTAATGAATGAAAAAATGAAAAACAAAAGACACTCTAAAACTCGTTGGGATTATTTTGAACCTTTTTTTTTCTCGCGTGTTTGTACGTTTTTCTCGCACATACGTTTTTTTTTTTCTTAGTAATTAATCAATTATTTATTGAAATAAAAATTACAAAAGCATTAAAACGAATTTATTTAGAAAAATAATTACGAAATTAAACCCAGCAGAATGGATTTCCGTTTTAAACAAATCGGCCATTTTAATCTTTTAATAGTTTTTTTTTGGGGGGGGGGGGCAACAACGGTTCGGCGCGGCGCACGTATGGAAGCGGTGTAACCACACTCTGTAATTTTTTATTTTCGTCTCCCCCCCCCCAGCGAATTATTATCGAATGGTCACTAATCTACGAGATTATTCCAAAAATACCCCCCTCCAATAAATATTTAACATTTTAAGGGAGTGTTCCGTTTTTAATACATCGTTCTAGTAAATTGATCCTCGATTTTGGAAGCATCGACTTCTCCGGCCAAATTTCACGAATCTAGTCTTTTTGTGAAGAAGGCCAAGCTGCTTTTCAACAGGCTAAATTCGCAAAATTTCGCCGAAAAAAGTCGATGCTTCCAAAATGGGGTCCGATTTACACGAAAATTGTATTAAAACGGAGCACCCCTAAAGAGATATACAGTTGGAGAGCAAGTATGTAGAGCGTTATAACGAGAAAGCCCCCCCCCCTTCTTAAAAGTCATTAAATTGATTTTTTTTTTCTCTGTTAATATCATAGCTAAGTTTATAATGTATGATAATCGCCGGGAGAAGGGTAAAATAAAATAAAATAAAATAAAACTTTGGAGGGAGCACTTTTGTACAGGTCCGCCGATTATTACGGGTTTCTATTACTGTACACATAGGTTCGAAAAAGTTGTCAAAAACAAATAAATGTTATCAAAGGCAAGATAAGTTACTTTTCTACCTAACTGGATATATTTTTAGTGTTTTTATTCAATGTAACATGTTTATTCAGCTCGAAAAACAGTGTTTACGGATGTATTGGAAAATTTAAAATGGCGCCCAACTCTTTCATGCGGTAAGTTTAGGAAAAGGAGTTAAAAAAATGCCAAATACTGATAAAAACCCACGGAATATATGTCAGCCTATGTTACGGTAACATATTAAGCGAGTTTCTAACAGTATTTTGTCTAGTTTTTTTATTTTTTTTATTTATAACACCTTTTCGAATATCTCAAGCACCTAATTTTCTAACTTATTGTTTTTCGTAATTTTTGGATATGTTCATTACTGCGACATTACAATTAAGTAGATACCATTCGTTTTTATTAGAAATTCAATATTTCGATTTTCGAATGTGCCGCTTTGTTTTGTTTTTTTTTTTTCATCATTTGTTCGTTTTTCGTTATTTTTCTTTTTTCTTTTCTGCACAATAGAAGAGTCTTAATTTGTGTTCGAATGTTAGTTTTGGGTAGGAATAGCGAAATATATATATATATATATATATATTACTACAACAATATAGGAGCGGCTGTTTGTGTACAATACGACGTTTTTATAAGCTTTGTCGAAAACGATGACAGTTTAATGTGCATTTAATAAAGTCCGTCTTTAAAAACTGACTCAACAGCTATCGTAATCTCCCGACTCTCACCAATAATAAACAGACCCAGGGTTGACGTGGCGGGTGAAAAGTAGGTGTTTACTTCCTTCTCACCACAAAAGAAGAAAAAAACATGTGACAAGGTTAGGAAGATCAGAAAGCGCATTTTTTTTTTTTTTAAATTGCTTGAGCCGCCTCGTCGGCATTCCCCGGTAGGCACACCTCAGGCATTAAGCAATAAACTTGCTTCACCCGAAAGACGGAGGGCAACAATCTGGGAGGGTGGACCTTCTAGGACTACCCAGAACCACACCTCAGCCCGACAGATTCAAGGTCATTCCCTATACTCCAAAATGGCAAAGACTGCTTGTGTCGAGGATGTATTCTCAACTGATATGGATATAAACTAGTGTCGAGGTGAGAGGTGGTCCAGCTAGGTTTTGCTGCGGGCAATTTATAAAGATCGCGGCCATGAAAGAACGCTGAAAAACAAACTGTTTAGACATTAAAAGTAGTTTTATGCTGTTTTACTTATCGTTTCTATTAAAAGTTCAGGTTAGTAAGTATTTATTTGCTTCTCCACGAAAGCAAATTAGACACAAGGTCGTTTTTTTTTTTAATGTGGAGGGGGGGGGACAGCTCCCTCCAAAAGGGGGGCAGTCTGGCAGTATCCAAATAAATAGCAATTGTCTGATATGAAGGTTTCCGCCTCACAATTGATCAAACCTAATTGACTTCAAAATGTCCCGGCTACAAATGAGAAAATCCCGCTTGAAAGAGGACAATGAATTTAACCTGATGTTGTGTTTATCTTACAATGAAATTCGAATTTTTAATCTAAATGATTCCTCATTTAACAATATTTAATTTATTATATTTAATATCATTATAACACAAATTAATATTTAACGAAAACAACGACTAGCTTTTAAAAAAACTCCTATCGTTTGGTCACGTGCCAGCGAGGAGTAAATAAAGTCGGTCTCTAAAAAGGAGTTCCATATAAAATGACAATTTTAGTTAAGATGAAATTATAAAGAATAAAATTAAAAAATTTTAAAAACACTTTAGGGTTATTTTAAATAGGATGGACCATAGAGTAAATGTGGTATTGTGGTGCCTGCAATCCTAAGCCCAATCTCGAGTTATATCGAGCCCTTGTGGAGAGGCAGACTTGGAGGTAATCCTTAAATTCCGCGTGGATTCTGTTTACTTACGTTTTCTGCTGAACGTTTTGCTTAACGGTGAACGCCCTGGAAAAGCCCCTCTTCCGGTTAACGCTGACCAGTTTAAAAATAAGCAAACCGACTGTTTTTTTTGTTTATATTATTTTATTGTTTTTTTTGTCTTAAATTATTTCAGGATGGTTTCAGTTTTAATTTAAATTCAAATATTTTATGAAGAATGGTTTCATTATTAATTTTAAAAAATGCTATAATTAATAAATGCATTTTTAAAACTTCATTTGAACTTTTTTTTTTCAAATTGTATTTTATACAATATTACTATAAATAATATTTTGTTTTTACTTTGAAAAAAAAAATTTTAAACTAAAAATAGTTTACATAAAAGGTAAGTGCAATATCTTTCCATTCACAAAAATCCTGTAAAATTACCACTCAGGGGGCACTAAAAACGAAAATAACGTTTAAAATTCAAAGAAACAAGTAATTTCCAAAAGTGGAGGATCAGTTTTCTATATTAATTTAACGTAAAATGAGCACCCACTTTATTGGCTACCCTTTTTAATGGAAGGATGTTTATTTGCTAATTGTAGCTTGGTAGATTAACACAAAACCTACCTTAAACTTGTTTTCTAGATGTTTTCGGGTGTGCTGAAAACGAATATCGCATTTAAATTTCCCGCATATTAAAGAAGATAATTCTTTGTTATAAATGATGGCCATTGTTGTACGCGCAAGCGTGCGCAACAATGACCACTACATAACAGAGAATCACATTGTTTCATATTCTGAAAACTACTACATATTCGGAAAAAATTAAATGCGATATTTTATGCTATAAGTGGTAGCTTTTGTTGTACGCGTATATATATATATATATATATATATATATATATATATATATATATATATATTATTAAATAAAAAAAAAATAGATGAACTCTTATCTCAAAAATTTATTACGTCATTTCTGTTTTGAACAAATATGGCCGACGTGTTATATTATTACATGAAACTTGCGGAAAAGTATCTTTTCAGTACAGTGAAAACTCGTAGCCGGTCACAATTTTAAATGCGGTATTCGTTTTCAGCACACCCGAGAACACAGAAAAATATTTGTAAGGTAGGTTTTGTGTTGGTATACCAGGCCACAATTACCAAATAAACATCCACCCTACAAAAATTACCAGACCCCCCCCCCCAAAAAAAAAGAAACCGGTGGCCATAATGTAAGTGCTCATTTTACATTAAATTGATATAGAAATGTGATCCCACACGTTTTGAAACTATAATTTCTTCATATCTTGGAAATTACTCATTTCCTAGAATTTTAAACTTCTTTAAAACGTTTTAAACGTTACTTTCGTTTTAAGAACCCCCTAAAACCTATTATAGTGGTAATTTTAAAGGATTTTTGAGGGTGGAAAGCCGCACCCTTGCCTAAAAAATATTCTGTTCTTTGAATTTTTTTTTTTTTTTTTGCAATAAAAGAATCCAAGCACAGAATATTTTTTGTGTAAACTAGTTCTTGTGAAAAAGAAAACTCGTAAAATAAACATTTTGTTATAATGAAAATATATTTTATTTAAAAAAAAAATACAATAAAAAAAATGTCTTTTATGTAAACTTTAATTACTTTTAACATGTTATAGTTCGATTGCTTATTAAAAAAAAAATGAATAAAGATTTTTTCAAGTAAATATATTTTTAATTAAAAATAAGGACTTTAAAGAAAAAAAAACAAAACAAAATAAAAACTACATATAAATGAGTAATGTCGCTACATAGGGTTTACTGGTGATATGAGAAAAATTAAAAATATTTATGATCTTAAAACATTACATAAGGAATCATTTCGTTAAGAGGTTAATTTATTTTACTCTTCGAAACTCGAGAAATGCACGGTTAACGTGTGTAAACATAAAATGAATAAAACTAAATAAATATGGCTGTCCAGTTGCCATTTTGTTGACTAATAAGCAGCCTTGACCTTGCGATCAAAAAATAATTTATGTTGAATTAATTCACGCGATGCAACAAAGGATTTCGCCGAATCTATTTGTGCCACTCGATCTCTCCACATAAATTCATAAAAGATACGAACTAAACAGATTCACCGAAGTCCCGTCGATTCAACCTTAGTTTTTGATCGCACGCACAGGTCAGGGCTGCTTAACTGAACCGCCATATTTATTTATTTATTTATTTATTATTATTATTATTATTATTATTTTTTTTTTTTACACACTTTAAACTGTGCATTTCTCGAGTTTCGGTGGATAAAATAAATTAACTTTTGGGTTTGTATTACTGTACACATAGATTAAAAAAGTTGTCACAAAAACAAATATATAACAAATAAATGTTATCAAAGGCAAGATAAGTTACTTTTCTACCAAACTGGATATATTTTTCGTGTTTTTATTCAATGTAATATGTTTATTCAGCTCGAAAAGCATACAGTGTTTACCGATGTATAGGAAAATTCAAAATGGCGCCCGAACACGGTAAGTTTGGGAAAAGGTGTTATAAATAATAAACTAAACAAAATAATGTTAGAAATTCGCTTAATATATGTTACCATGACATAAGTTGACCTATATTCGGTGTTTTTTTAATAGTATTTTGTCTAGTTTATTATTTATAACACCTTTTCCCAAACTTAACCTGTTAAAGAGAGAGTCGGGCGCCATTTTGAAGTTTCCAATACATCGGTAAACACTGCATGTTTTTCGAGCTGAATAAACATGTTACATTGAATAAAAACAAAAAATATATCCAGTTAGGTAGAAAAGTAACTTATCTTGCCTTTGATAACATTTACTTGTTATATATATATTTTTTGACAACTTTTTCGAATCTATGTGTACAGTAATACAAACCCTAACCTTTTTACCTGAAATGACTCCTCATGTAATAATTTTTAAGAAAAGCAGCATTTTCTCATATCGCCTGCAAATCCTACGTAGCAACATTACCTAAAAATGAAACTACGCTTAAAAAAAAAGAAAAAAAAAGTGCATTTATTTATTTTTGATCTGGTAAATATTAACCAGAATGGACTTTTCCAGGGCGTTTACCGTGAAGAAGCAGTGCCCAGCAGAAAACCGAAGCAAACAGACCCGCGAAACTTGAGGATTAGTTAATAGGAAATACATAGACCATTATGTGTGTGTGTGCGCGCACGCGAGGTACACAAGAACAACAGGTTGCTTGTTTTAAATAAATTAAAGTAATTAATGTATCCGTTTTTCGTAAAGAAATTAGATTTGTTCATATGCAAATAATAGTTTTGTTTTCGCACTGAGTCATCGAAATAAATAATCGCGTTTCAACTTCACAGGTTATCCGCATCGGTAAAGCTAGGCACAGGGCCAATTTGTAATGGTAAGTCCTAGCTCACCCCCCTCCTATATATTCACTAAAAAGGTTCCTTTAAACAAATGAAAAATTTTCTACAATCGGTCTTTAATCACACCCACTAAAAAAGGAGGTAATACCTGCCTTATATTTAGGAAACCGATTAAAAAAGCTATATAATACATTGACTAATTTATCTGCTAAAACAGTTGCACAATTAAAAGAAAGGGTGCTTATGTAGAATTACTTATTTAAAAAATACAAAAAAAAAAAAAAAACATTTATGATGTACGTACTTGTTACAATACGAAGATGTCATATTCCAAAAATCACAAATTGATCAAGTAGACTTTAACTAAGAAAATCCAATTTTAAGACTAAGCGGGATTTGATCAGCAATGATGTATAAAAAGGGAAAGGCAACTCAATTCGAACTATCGAGGGGAAAGTCAACCTTATAATGGATCCAGTTTAGTATTAAATCGCTAAAAATCGTAAATCTTTATTTTCTTAGATAAAAGAAATCTATTTGATCAATTAATGATTTTTGGAATATTACATCTTCGTTCCGTGACGAGTACGCACATCAAATTATTCAGTATTTAAAAAAAAATTTTTTTTTATTATTGATAAATAATAAATACGAAAATTAGATACAAGGATCTCAAAATGCTTTTGCCACATATATTAGCAGACACCACGATGTTTTTCAACAAATTTTTTTTCATACCTAGACATGTTTCATGGTTATGCAATTATCAGTGCAGGAAGTGATAATTATTGCTGGTCGCGAGACTAGAACCCAATCAAAGTTTTACGGGTTAGCCTTCTTCATGGCCATTAGGAATTAACATTTAAATTTAAGTTAATTAAGTTACTTATGAAACTGTAAGCGAACTTGTCATAATCAAACGGCGATAAGAGTATTCTACAAACAGAAAGTTTGGAATGATGCATGTAGCTATTTATTAGTCCCTTTAATCTTAAAGGGTCTTATAACACACACACACACACACACACACACAATATTATTATAATATATAATAATATATAATTAATACGACATTTATATATATAATAATATATAATTAATAATATATTTAATGTTATTAAAATATATTGTCTGAGACCGTACTGGTAAAAACTGCTTCCGATTGTTTCTCCGCAAAGCCACTAAAGGTAAACGTAACATGCGGCTGTAGTCGAAATTGAACTCACTGCACGCGTTTGTAGTGTACCTATTTACAATGCCTCCCCACGGGACAGAGTTAGACACCAGGGTCGTTTTTTAATGTGGAGAAAAGGTACAAAAATAAAAATTGTCTCAGTCGTGAAGGATTTCTCCTCCACCGAAAAAGAACAAGAAAATGAAGTGCAGCATCTGAAGAACAGATACTACACTTTGATCTTTTTATTTATTTGCTTCCCCACTGAGCAAATTAGGCAGGAGGCCGTTTTTTAATGTGGAGATAGGGGGAAGGGGGAGGGAAAGGGGGGATCCAGCTCCCGAGAGGTGGGAAGTGGGAGCTGGATTAGAAACTGTTGGTATGAAGGGTTGCCCCTTCAGTGACCAAGGTCAGATATGTGGGGTTACCCCCACATATGGTCTTTGCTAGTCATAGCTGGTCTGTGCTAGTCATAGCTTTGCAGTATCTGTCGGAACAGATACTACACTTTGATGTTGACCAAAAGGCCTTTGTAGTGTAATTCAAATCTTGTCCGTAGCTGAATACTTGATGCTCCGCTAGGGTTATCAAAGATATTTTTCCGCCATCACCAGCTAGCTAGGTTGCCTGCCACGGCTTAAGGGAGACTCATCAACCCTCGAGAGGTGGACAGACCGCGCCAGTTTCCCAACCTGGTATTTTACATCGCGGTACATACAACGCCTCACCTTCCCAAATGGCCACCAATCTGGTACTGGCCAGGCTCGACGTTGCTTAACTTCGAACTGGCGTGTCAACGTGATTGTGCCGTGTTAACAGCTATTGTGCAAAGTCACTAATAGAATAGGTATTATCAAACGTGTATAGTTGAACGAGAGGGGGGAGGGAATAGATTGTTGCAAGTGTTCGGACGGCGAGTCGGTTGGTGATGGGGTAGGTAGTCCACGTGCATGTGTTAGGGGAGGGGAACGTATTGGTTGTCAGGGGTAGAAAAAGAGAAAATAAATAAATAAAAACGACACAAGCGCGTGTAACTCCAACCTTCATTCCATCTAGCGACAGACATATAGGTCTAACGGTCGCCCTCGCATACTTCCGGCTAGGATCAAAGCGCAATAAACTGCCTATGGAATAGTAAATTACGAAAAACTAAATTTTCAATATTTCTTTTTCTTTAATGGAAATTACTCCAGACAAAGCATGAAGTCACTTGATGTAAGGAATTATAAAAATAAGAAAATAAAATAAAACCTACTTCAAGGTCAAAAACTTATCAACGGTAAGTGTTAGATGAAATAGGTTCTGACCCAGAAAACAGCAATTCTTTCCTCTTTGTCAGAAACATGGCTCATGGAATGTGAGGACTAAAGGATAAAGTAATGGAATTTCAATTAGATTTGGAGCTATTTTAAATAGGATAGACCCCCTAAAGTAAATGTGGTATTGTAGTGACAGAGATGAGACAATTCCAATATTTTCCCCCCGTTTCAGATAGAATTGTCGATTGTTTTAAATTTCCAATTCCGATACAATTACTGATTCCGATTCTTTCACAAAATATATAAGTATAAAGCCGGGTTTTTCGTGGGGATGGGGGCGGATTACCGTAAATACCCCTGTACTATGTGCAAATATTTTCGCGAAATACACTTGTGGGGTGGGTGGGGTAGTGTCTTTAGATTTTAGTTTTGACGGTGGTTCCAAATTTCTAAATATTTATCATTAATACTAACAATTGAAAATTAAGTTTTAAACAAAAATGATCGCTTTTGGCGTCGGAAAATAAGCACGAAATTTTCCGAATCCGATATCCCAGAAAGTTCCAACTTTTCCAATTCAGATTAATCGTCCCAACACTAATTTCAAGTTAAATTGAGAGTTGAAATTGAGAATCCAAAATAATGTTTTATATATATATATGTATGGTTTGATTTTACTTCAGTCGAAGTTCTCAAAAATAAAGGGGCTTCTTTCTAGGGGCTGACACTTGACCTCTTTATGCGATATATAAATATTCGAACTCTCAACAGAGTTAGTGAAGAAGTTAATATTATTTTTCCTCTCCTCAACCGTCCATTTAAATGTCATTGTAAACTTTTCTTGTAGTCTCTTGGTCTTACTGGATTCCAGTACAAGAATTCATCTAGTCTGATGGAGTGTCTATCTTCGTGCTATTGAGGTAATATCACTTGAAGATACACTGTCCCTCGCAAAAGCCAATGTGAGTTAGCCATACCAAAGAAATCTTATTTGGGCCGCGAATACTATCTGATTTTTGTATATTTAGTTAGGGTTTACGTGTAGGGAAGAAGGTAAGGTCGCTACATATGGTTTGCTGGCAATATGAGAAAAATGAGGTATTAAAAATGTTGCTTATTATATGAGGAATCATTTCGTGTAAAAAGTTGATTTATTTTATTCATCGAAACGAGAAATGCACGGTTAAAGTGTGTAAACATTCAATGAATAAAAAATCAATATGGCTGTAGAGTTGCCATTTTGTTGATTTAAAAGCAGCCTTGACCTTGCGATCAAAAACTAAGATGGAGTCAAACGGAACGAATCAACGGGACTTCGGTGAATCTGTTCGTATTTTTATGAATTTATATGAAGAGAGCGTGTGGCACAAATTCGGCGAAATCCTTTGCTGTATCGCGTGCATTCCATGACAATTTAAACTTCTTTTTTTTTACTTACGTAAAATAAACCAGTGAAAAAAAAAAAAAAAAATGAAAGTTAAACAATTTTTATTTTAAATTAAATCTTTTTCTTCTATACTTTAGAATGACAAATAATTGAAGCAACTTTTATTTTTAAGTAAAATTTATTTTTAATTTAAAATATTAAAAAAAAATGTTAAATAAATGCACGTGATGCAACAAAGCATTTCGCCGAATTTATTTGTCATTCGATCTCGCCATATAAATTCATAGACAAACTAAACAGATTCACCGAAGTCTTAGTTTTTGATCTCAAGGTCAAGACTGCTTATTCATCAACAACTGTGCATTTCTCGAGTTTCGATGATTAAAATACATTTTTTTTTTTTTTTTTTTTTTTTTTTTTTTTTTTACACAAAATGACTCCTCATGCAATAATAAGAAACATTTTGAATGTCTTTTTTTCATATCACCCGCAAACCCTATGTAGCGACATTACCGGGAAAAATATCATGTCAGGTTGTTGTCGTACAGAGGGACACGAGACACTCGAAAATAGTGTCTCGTAAGCATTCAAGTTGGCAACCCTAAAAAAAAAAGGCTAAATTTCGTGAATTTGTCTTTTATTTATTTATTTTAATTTTATAGCAGTTTGGCCTAATATAAACTATTATTATTATTATTATTATTATTATTATTATTATTATTATTATTATTATTATTATTATTATAATGATAATAATAAAAATAATAAATAATAATAATAATAATAAAAATAATAATAAAAAGAAGAAGAAGACCAATTTTCGCGAATTTGGTTTTTTAAAAAAATATTTATATAATTTTAATTTTGTAGCAGTTTGACCGACACATGTTGACTGGTTCTTTTATGGGGGATCGATTTACAAGAACTTTGTATTAAAAAAACAAAACAAAACAAAAAAAAAAACTGAGTAGCTCATAAAACGTTGAAATCTAGAATGTTTTGCATTTGAGAGGGGGATAATTTGGTAAATTGATATATATCCGATATATTATAATAGTCCGTTGAAAAAAGACGAAAAGAATATATAGTATGTGTGCATTGTACAGGTCTACCATACGACTCCTTGGTCTTTTGATCAAACAGCAAAGTATGGTATCTGTTCTGATATTCTGATAGTACACCTTATCTTTTCTGTCCTGTCAGTGAAGTGGGTGGGTATCTCTCTAGACCGAGGTATTTTTTTTGTCCTAACTCCGGTTACCCCTTTTTTTGGAGGGCACTGGATTTCACCATATTAAACCGAATTTGTGTTCAACTTTACTCTCGTAGGGAAATATGCAAAGAAATATATCTCCCCATTGCCAAATTTTCACAAAAAGAAAAACACTCGACTAACTACAACCACTATATACGATTTTCCCCATTCTTTATCGGTGTCTAAACTTAAAAGCAGGTTCCATGAACAAAGCTTCTTTCCCAGAATTGCCCGCCTGTGGAACACAGTTCCGCTGGCCTACTTCCCAGTTGAATACAACATAGTAACCTTCAAATCCAATGTAAACAAGTTCTTTATAAGTGGTGATTACTGACCTCGTCTGTGCCCTCGTGGGGAGGATAGTAAATAGGAACATTTGATCTAATCTTAATAAAAAAATAAAATTTTTTAAAAAATACAGATCACATCAGAAATAAAAACTATGGACCTTTATGGAAAACTACTCAATTAAAAAAATTGTGCAGTATTGATAATGTAGATAAGATAAAAAGTTGTGAAAAAATAAATAAATAAATAACTGTTACCAAAGGCAATAAAAGCTGCTTTTAAACTTGCCTTTTTGTGGGTTTTAAAAGTATTTTAAAGCGCCTTTACATTTTTTTTATCGTTGCCTTTGTAGTCTAGCAAAATCGACGGGTTCAACATGGCGATAGATTTTTACTTAATGTGAAATCTTAATGTCATAGAAACAAAAATAAAAATACAGTTAATAACTGCCACCAATTGATCAAATATTTAATATTCAATCGATCTATTTTTTGTCTTTTTCGAAATAAAAACAAAAACCGTAACATTGAATTTCAATTAAAACCAAATGTTATATACTTAACTGCCATGTCGTAATTAGTAAATATCCAAAATGTCCGAAAAACGATAAAGTAGAAAATTATTAATGAAAATAGTTTTCGAAGAAATTGCAAGTTATACTTTAAATAATAAACAGACGCATACTTATTAGAAAAGGGGAGGTAACTGCAGTCTTCCTTGTTACATTCCTCCAAAGTGAAGGCGTCGCAATGGATCGTGAAATCGTGAAAGTATGTTTTATGTAATTCACTGAATTCAGTAATATGTAACTAATTGCGACATGACAAATAGATAACTTTTTGTTTTTGTTGTTTTAATGAAAATTCCATTTTGCGCCTTTCGATTTTCGTTTTTATTCCGAAGAAGCGCCAATTTTTTAAACTTACCGAAAGTATTTTAAGTTCATTTCAAAAGTACAGTAAATTTTCTTACGTTTGCTGATGATTATTTATATCGCTTTTTTAAAAAACAATTGCCAAGCCATTTTTTCCCCTTTTCAACCAAATTATTGATGGCTAAATTTTGATCGTAAAATAAAAAAGTTGAGTTTTTTTCGACGAAGTTGTTAAAATTTTAATGATGAAATTGAATGAAATGTTATATTCCATATAAAAAAGTAAATCAATTGTTTAAAAAAAAATATGTGTGTGTATGTTGTGTATATATCAATAAAAATTTGAAATTGTGTAAATTAAAAATTATAAATTTATTATTCGGCAAGGAATACAGTACTATACAATCATTCTTAAATTTTTATTCACACACACACACACACACACACACACACACACACACACACACAAATAAGCCTTATTTTCAAGTGGCTTTTTACAGTCGTCATAAAATTTTATGTTTATTAGAAAAAAAAAGTGATTGTTAGAATATGACGTGACCGACGAGTCCGTAGATCATAAGGATATTTTTTAATTAGGTTTAATTCTGGACTTGTACCAAATGTTATATTACTCCATGTAAATAAGCGAGTCAATATTTTAACAAAACCTTACAAACAAACAAAAAAACTTATCAATGTGAAAAGCCACTCGAGGATAAGTAGAAAAAATGCATTCGTTTCCCTTTTCTCTTTTGAACAATATGCCGATAAACGGCATCTCCTAAATTGTTCATAATTCTAAGGCAATTTCACATGTCTGTTTTCCTTGTGACGTACATATTGAATTAAAATTTAGGCCATTTTCCCCCAAAACGAAAACGTGGTCCAAAAACAAATATAACCAAAGGCAAGGTTACACTTCTACCCACCTGAATAAGTTTTGTGTGTATGTTTTAACTTATTTTGAAGCGTTTATTTAGTTTGAAACACAAGTAGTGGGGAGTCTTAAATGAGAAAAAAAAAGCGGTAATATTAATTATGAGACAGTAATCGGAGACGTTCAGATAATCGTTCAAAAATCGAAATTTAAACAAAATTCTAGTAGAAATGTCATCAATCGTGTGAAAATATACTTTTCTGCCATTGTTGTTTAAATTTCGATTTCTGAACGATTATCGTTAAATGTAAGAAGTCGGGCAGTCGGGCACTTTTTGATCTAACTTCAGACTCGACATTACTTTTCTTTGAGAATTAACTCTTAATATCACTTAATTTAATTTTATTTAAAAAAAAATCCAACTTATCTAAGTAGGTAAAAGAGTAACTTATCTTGCCTTTGGTAATATTTATTTGCGATATATTTGTTTTTTTGACATCTTTTTCATTTTGTCTATATTGCAAAATGCTCCCAAATTTATTTTTAAAAATATTAATTCAATCTATACGTAACGTAGTTGCGAGAAAAACAAATACCAGTAAATGCAACCGCGTAACATCACAAAAAAAAAAAAAAAAAAAAAAATTATTCACTTGTAACTTCGTTAGTTTACATTTAAAAATAATTTTTTTTAGTTATAAACTCTAAGAATTGCACAAAAAATTATTCTTTTTAGTTATAAACTCTTAAGAATTGCACAAAAAATAATTTTTTGAAGTACATGTAGATAGTGGACTGATCGATTTTTTATGTCGTTTTAGGCAAAGAAAATAGTACTTAATTGCTATGTCGTAAACAGTAATATTTCTAAATATTACGAAAACTCATCGAATAAAACTGCTATCGTGTTTTTAGTGAAAAAAAAAAAAAAAGGTCCGTCGCTTTGGTCTTAAAAAAATTTCGCCATTGAAATGTCGAAAAAGGAGATATGTTCCCTTGTATTCGCAATCTTCAATGCGTTTACATCTAGAGAAAATGCAATTTCATCCAATTTTCCGTAAAAATTATTTGTAACTATAATTTTCTACTCGATAAATTTTCGTAATTTTTGAATATATTACTATTTTCGACATGACAACTAAGTACTTTTTTATTTTAGCTTAAAACGACATAAAAACAAATCGATCTGTCAACTATCTTAAACACCTTTTTTAAATTTCAGTTCTAAAATATTCTTTCCAAAACTGCATTTAAACTTTTTCAAATCAAATAAACGTTTGATTTAACGTACATCCGAGAGATAATATACCAATTTTATCGACAATCATACAATAGTCGAAAATCGAAAAGAAACAAACATACAAGTATCTTACCAAACGCAATGAAATTTAATTTTTTTACTAGCATGAACAGTTTTAAGTTTGAAACAGTTAAGTGTTGCTTTTTTTTTTTTGTTTGTTTCAAAATTTGTTTTCAAGCTTCGTACCCATACGACTATAAGTTTCAAGATACTGCAATGCACTTTGAAATAAAGAAAAACTTTCAATCAGTTAAACTATACAGATCGGTCGAAAATTAAATTTTAATATGCATTTTGAGAAAATTAATAGTAATTTTATTGTTTTAATTTTTCATTTCTCGAGCATAGAAGCTAAAAGTCATAAATGACGGGGACGATATTTGGTAACAGTCAGGTAACCGACGAAATCTTATATTGAATAAAAAAAAATAATAATAAATAAACAGTTTCAAAACTTTAAAACTATAAAGGTCGGGTAAAAATAAATCCTCATGCGTTGTTTATAGTATATTTAGTTACAAAACGGAAATAAAAAAAATTTCCCATTACTTACTAAATTTACCTAAACTGAATTTTGAAAAGGGTTAAATTTTAAAATATTTTTAAATTAGAAAAATTATGCCTGAAGAATCCTAGAGTGGATGAAACGCGGAATATTCAGTGTAGCTTAATCGCCATATACATTTTATAACTTTATATATATATATATATATATATATATATATATATATATATATATATATATATATATATATATATATATAAAGCCCGTAATAGTCTGTTAGAAATTGATGGTAATAGTTAAAAAGCTTCAATAATGGTTAAATTATTCATAGTATAACATCACCATGTAAATGTTTCTTCGATTCCATCTAGGGTCACTGGAGCAATTATCGGTTTGGTTTATAAAAAAAAATATGTTTTTTTAATTAAAAAAAAAAAAAAATTATTTAAAAAAAAAATAGATGTTGTTCGTGTCATTAAATAAAACTAAAAATTAAAAAATAATATATTGATAAGAAAAGACACCCAATAAATGCGACCAATCGTTCGAAAATGAATTATTCTACAGATATTGTTTATTTTTCGAGTTTTGAGCAATTATATAGCTCTAATGAGACTAACAGTTTGGTTTTCGTTCTCAGACTTTACACAACCTATATTTTTGAGTAAAACAAAAAAAAAAAAAACTTTAAAATAAGTTAAAATACACAATAAAACTTATCCAGATAAGTAGAAGAGTAAGTTATCTTGCATTTGGTAAGTCATTTGTTGTATATTTTTTTCACTCGTTTTTTTTTTTTTTTTTTTTTTTTTTTAGCTGTTCTGAAAAATGCTCAAATTTAAAAAAAAAATATTTTTTAAATAGGATTTCGTACATAGGTTTCTTACCAATATGCTTAGTATTCCGTCATATAGAAAATACACCGATTATGCGCTAATGCAGGATTACTTACTAATTGTATTTTTTTTTCTTCAGAGTTCCGTAATATGAACTAAATAGATTTAAACTCAAATTTTCAGCATGTCATAATCTGAAAAACTATATGCCTATACACAATCTTATATAGTCTTTTTAAAAAATCTTAACTCTTATCTAATCTTGATTTTTATCTGTTTTTTGGTTTAATAAATGAACTGTGTTTATTTAAAATTACACACACACACACAATGCTGAAAAATCTTTATAATGTATGTACCCGTCACGGAACGGAAATGTCATATTCCAAAAATCACGTAAATTGATAAAGCATTTTTTTAAAACTAAGAACATCTAATTTTATGACAAAGCGAAACGTAGGGCTTTGATCGGCCATATTAAATAAATGAGGCAACTCAATTCGACCTATCGATATGAAAATCAGCCTTATAATGGATACAAGTTGGCATTAAAATCGCTAAAAATCGTAAATTTATTAAAAAAAATCCCTATTTGATCAACTGGCGGGGGAGGAGGGGTAGCGGTCGTAAAATATCTTTTAATATTTTAACTTGTCCAGATTTCTTAGAGTCGTGATTTGAAAAATATAAAAAAAATATTTGGGTGCCATCAGCTAAAATCGAAACCGAAAGCAAAACTGTAACATTCAAAGTTGGTGACGTTACCACTGTACCAACGTAACACACATATGAACTGATTAAAAATAAACTAAGATGAATGTACAGAATGTATAACGACGTTTTCAATTTTGATCCCTTAAAAACTTTTAACCGGCTAAAGACCTATAAAAGAACGGACCATAAAAATCCATTCATTTGAGGTCCATATAGCACTACTCTGCGACTTTTAGTTTCAGAAGAGTTTGAAAATATATGGAGACACAAAGTGAGTTTTATAAATTAGATTTACGTAATTTTTGTAATATGACATCTTTGTTCCGCGACGAGTACGTACATCCGATTTTTTTTTTTTTTAAATAAGTGTAATTCTAAACAAGTGCGCGTATACACACACACACACACACACACACACACACACACACACACACAACTTCAGGACTTCGACAGATCGATTTTTAAATGTCGTTTTAAGCAAAAAAAAAAAAAAAAAAAAAAAAAAAAATTAATAGTATTTACCTAACTCTCATATAGAAAATAATAATATATCCCCCCCCCCCAAAAAAAATAGGAAAATTTATCGAGTATGTGTTATTAGTGAAAAAAAAGTCTATACGGTATGAAACAGTACGGCAGTCATTAAAGGGGGCGAAAACGGGAGATAAATGTGTCCCCTGTATTCGCAATATTCAAGGTGTTCACATCTAGGGAAATATCGGCTAAAGCAAAACGTCAACTATTAAAGTGGCGAAAAGGGAGATGAGTATGCCCCTGTATTCGCAATCTTCAAGGTGTTCAATTATAGGGAAAATGCAATTTCCCCCAATAATTACTTTTAACTATAAATAATTTTCTACTCGATGACTTTTCGTAATTTTTGGATATATTACTATTTTCGACATGACAACTAAGTTTTTTTTTTTTTTTTTTTTTTTTTTTTTGCTTAAAACTACATTTAAAAAAAATCGATCTGCCGACTATCTTAGCAAGCACAAAAACTTCCAAACGGTTTTTAACGTGTGGATTAAAAATATAACAAATTTAAGTACATTATGGTAATTTGATTTGAAAAAAGGAAATAGTCACTTAACTTTAATTTTTGTAGAAATATCAATAAACGATTGTTTATGGGGAAGTGGTTAGTCAAAACAATAATAAAAAGGTAAAATCTAGGCGAAATTAATATTAATAAACGTTTCCTAAAATTCATTGAAAAAATCAAGCCAAGTTATAAAAAGATTGGTTGGGTTATTGATATGGTTTTAGTTGGAGACCCATATCGAGCCGAATGTTTGATTGAGGTATTAAAATTGTGTTATATTAATTCCGGAATTCCTCTTCACCTTAAAACCGAACTCGTGCCCTTGTGAGGAGGTAAGTAAATTTATATAATACGCTAATGCAATTTCATATTCGTACGAATGGCCTATCACCACTTGTTTTTTAAAGATAGAATCGTTAAAGATGAAAGAGAATCGTTTAAAGATGAAAGACAAGAAAATAAATAAATAAGTAATCTAAAAATTCACCAGAAATCCCTGTTATGTTAAAGTTAAACTCAAAATTCACTTTCTGGACCTTCAGGCTAGGATCAAAGGACTGTTTTGTTTGTAAACTTTTAGAGTGAATAAAAAGTATAACTCAAAGGATAATATCCGATCATGCCCCAAATATGGTAAAAAAAAAAAAAAAAAAAAAAAATATCGTAGGGTCTGCGTTCGCACCAAACATCGATAGACAACCATATTGTAATTAGCTGGAAAGTAGACCAGCGAAACAGTGTTCCAGTTCCACAGGCGGGCAGTTCTATGAAAGTAGCTTAGTTCATGGAATCTACATTTAGGTATTTTGGCTAGACGAGTGTTTTTTTTTTTCTGAAAGATTGGCGAGAGAGAACCATAGATTGAAGCTCAGTCGAGCACTGGCTATAAAAATAATGATAGAGCAGAGACAGGTTCGCAACGTCTCTTCTGTGGGGAAGAGGTTGCAGAGAAAAGAAAAGGGTATGGCTTACTAGATTATCAAGTCGGTTTGGTTAAAATAAAAAATAACTTCAATAAGGGTTGATATACCGTAAAAAAATTTTTTTTTTAAAAAACAAGCAAAAAAAAAAAAAAAAAATGAAAAAGAAGACTCCTCAACTATTTTAAAAATAATCATTAGCTTTTTTTTCGACTCGTAAAATTGCCCTTAATTACTGGGTGCGTAAAAAAGCGTAACAAGGAAAAAATAAACGAAAGGAATTGGTGTGGGGGTAAAGCAATTAAGAGACCCACCACCACCACCACCACCGGTCCGACAATGATTAAATAATTTTAGATGTTCAGTCTTTACACTTGTTTTTCATTCCCAGTTTTGCCAAAATAGAAATGCGGGACATTCAGTCGCCAATATTATTTAAATGATTTTTTTTTTTTTTTTTTTTTTTCAATAAAGACATGATATATTTTTAGCTGCAATAAATATCGACTAATGTGTAAATAAATCAATAAAAATAAAGGTTTGAATGGACAATATTCCTTTCTCCCGTTTTCTCAGCCGACCGTCCACTTATTTGCCTTTCGCTCGAAGATAATTCCACGCGGAGTCAAACACATTCGTGACACCAACGGAACATTGACTTTTTTTTGATTTTCACACATAAAAACTATCATTATACAGAAGTTTTCTTTCATTTTTAACAATGTTTGCTTAAACGAAAAAATGCCGCACAATATGTATGTGTGTGATGAAACTATTGATCGCCTACCTATTACTGTTATTTTTATATTTCGATCTGCTTCTAAGACATATTATGGCATTCTCCCAAAACTACATACAACTTGAGTCACAAATAACAAATGTAATAAAATATGAAATTAATTTTATACTCAGCTTTATAAAACACTTTCCAATAAAGATTCTAAGGCTGGCAAATTAAGCGAGAATAATAAACTACTAGCAGGGCCTGTGGAAATTCCACGATAATTGAACATTTTTAAAAACATTTTTGAAATTAATAAAAAAATAAAAAATAAAACAAATACCGACGAATTTCAAACAATTTTTTCTTTATCAAATTCATTTTTAACTTTTTAAAGCTAAAAAGAATCATTTTAATAATTTAGATTTTTTTCAATGAAAATTCAATGCAACACCTTGTTTTTTTTTTTTTTTTTTTCTGTATAATCTTTTTAATATAAATTATAAATGAACAAATGTCAATTAACTTGCACTTTTTTTTAATTTTAAAAAAGAAACTAGCGTCCTCAACATTATTTTAAACTAGCATTTCAGACCGGCGTTGCTTGGGTGTTTGGAGGTGTATGTTGAGAAAAAAAAAAAAAAAAAAAAAGCGGTCAATTTTTTAAACTTTCACCCCTATTATGACCCCTTAAAATTTGTTGTTTTGGGCTTAAATCGAGTTATTAAGTTAGATCCATGTCCAAGGAACTTATATCTAAAATTTCAAGTGTTTAGACCCAAAATTGGCGGAGGAGTTTAGTAGAGTTCTCAAAGGTCAAATCGTTGAACTTTGACCCCTTAACAGCCAGATTTCTGTCCCAAAACCGATTACAAAGATTTTCCTAAAATCTCAGTACCCTGTATATCAAATTTCGAGTCTGTAGACTGAAAATTGACAGTTATTGCGTAGGGAAATGTACGCACATACACGTTCACATTTATAGATATACAGATTATAAAATAGCCAATTTGAAACCGTAAACACAGCCATATTTTTATGCTTGGTGAAGAAATAGTTTTAATGATTTTTAACTGATAAAGGACGACTATAAAAGAAGTTTCTCATTAATTAATATTTAATGATGATATTTTTTTTGTGACACTGGACGTATGGATAAGTAAATATTTAGAGATAGCACATTAATGAATGTTGCTACTTAGCAGATAATTAACTATCTATGCGTGTGTGCGTGCGTGTGTGAGATTTATAGATAAATATTTTATATAGTCCAGATCAATTTTTACAAGGATCAATTTCTAAAGTATATTGAAGCTCAGTATCTATATATTAATACGATGTGTCACGCTTACATCCGGGTCATTTAATTGTTATGTACTTTCATTTCTTGTAATAAATAATTTTACCAAGAATTCTTCAAGTTTTGGTTTCAGTTTCGATTATAGTATATATGTGTCACTAAAGTTATTTAAGTTTTTATAAATAATTTTACTTAGAATTCTTCATGATTTTGGTTTCGGTTTCGATTATAGCTAATGACACTCTAATCTACTTTTTTCAAATAATATTATCAAGAATTCTTGATTTCGGTTTCGATTTTAGCTGATGGCATCTTAGTAATCTTTTCTTTTATAAATAATTTTATCAAGAATTCTTCTGAAGTTTCGATTTCGATTACAGCTTAATGAACTAAAGTTTATATATATATATATATATATATATATATATATATATATATATATATATATATATATATATATATATATATATATATATAAAGTTTGGGATTCGATTCCGATTGAAGCTGATGAACCCAAGTCATAAAGATATGTATTTTATTTTTTAAATAGCAACTTTATAATATATAAAAATCAATAGAATATTAACTCTATAATATTCGAAATCTGCAAGAATTGAAATATCATATTTAAGCTTATTTTACGCCCTGGCTACGCCGGTCGTCTCTGCTAGCTTGGATAAATACTTTTGCAGTTTTAACAAAATAGCTACAATAATATTAGAGCTTCTCCATTTATGCTGAACATCTACAGAATGTCAACATCAATATAGTACATATGAATGTGTTCCCTGTGGAATTTCCACAGGTCCCGCTAGTTCAATATATAAACCTTTAATATTTATTTCAAAATTTGCACTATGAATCAAATTAAGGATTTACTGTCGATTTGGAAGCAAAAGAAATTTTCCACACGTTTCCGAAAAAAGAAATGAAAGCGGACTTAGTAAAGTTGGCACATAAGTCAGTTATGAGATAATATAAGTCTGACCTGTGTGTATATATATATATATATATGAAAGAAAATTAAAACTGTAAGTTGAACTTTACAATCAAAATTTACAAAGTTCTTATTCCGTAGACTTTCAAAGAATGCTATTCTTGCTATTCTAATAAGAAGAATAGCAATCTTTGAAACTCCGCGGAATAAGAACTTTGTAAATTGTTTTTTGGAGTATTCAGTCGAACAATAAATTTTGATTGTAAAGTTCAACTTACAGTTTTAATTTTCTTTCTCCTATAATAAGCTCTACTTTCCATTACGTATTGAGCTTTTTTTAATTTGGTTGGGATTAAATTCTCTCTATATAAATACTGTTATTTATATTATTTTGAAGTTTACCATTGCGTATATCAGATAAACACTACATCCCTTTGTTTTTCATTATATATATCCAAGAGGCTCGGGTTTCAAATCCTGAGTTCAGATGTGTCTAACTGATGAGCCCAAATGAAGGCGAAACTCGAGTCTTGAATTTCCGGTTCGTTTACTGCCATGGCTCTTGTGGGCTGCGACGTTGTTTGGCTGTGGAATTTAATATATATATATATACATATATATATATAGACTTAGCCAATAAAGCAAAAGTTATAGCACGTTGGCTAAGAATGGATGGTTTATATCAAATGGTTAAGGTTCTGGATATGACCTTAAACTATATCCAATGGTGAGGACCCAGCTTGTGGACTTTGGGGAGTGTGGAGCCACCCTTTAATTGTCATTGCTCCCAGGGCCACTCTGACCCAGAGTGGTAGTACCTGTTAAGGTCCAAACTATGGGTTAAGTAGAAACCGACTTGAAAACAACAAATATATATTATTAAAACTTTTTTCTTCAAAATCACTGGATTCGGCATAAAATAATCTGAACAGGGTTGATATGCCATAATACAGTCTTAATGCTGGAGTCCCTCAGGGGTCCATCCTGGGCCCAACTCGGCTCCTGATCTACATTAATGATCTTCCAAATCACATCCTTACATCATTCATAGACATTTTTGCTGACGACACTACCATCTATGGTAGCACATCTAAGACAGTAAACGACCAATTTCTCTCTGATTCTCTCTCCTCTGATCTTGATCACGTTGTACAATGGGGAAAGGAGTGGCTGGTTAGTTTTAATGCATCTAAAACCAAGCTTCTATCTTTACATCATCAACGTTCTGATCCCCATCTGGCATCAATTAAAATGAATGGCTCTTGTCTTGGGGAGGCCTCAAGTTTTGACAGGCTTCTGGGCTTGACTTTTACTCCTGATCTTAAATGGAATACATACATCAAATCTGTTGCCAAGGCCGCTGGAAAAATGGTCGGATCCTTCTATCGATCCAGTAGATATCTCACTGCTGATGCAATTCTCTATCTATATAAGAGCCAGGTACGTCCAAGGATGGAATACTGTTGCCATATATGGGCAGGAGCTGCTAGAAAAGATTTGTCCTGCCTTGATAGGGTTCAAAATAGACTTCATGGCCTGGTGGGAGATGTCCTTTTCTTTTCGCTGCAACCTCTTTCTCACAGAAGAGATGTTGCGAGTTTGTCTCTGCTTTATCGTTATTTTCATGGAAAGTGTTCGACTGAGCTTCAATCTATGGTCCCCCCTCGCCAAACTTTCACAAGAAACACTCGTCTAGCTGTAAACACTATCAATAATCCCCCCCCCCATTCTTTATCTGTGTCTAAACCTAAACATAGATTCCATGATCAAAGCTTCTTTCTTGGAACTGCATGCCTGTGGAATTGTCTTCCGTTTTCCTGCTTTCCAGCTGTCTATAATATGGTTGTCTTCAAGTCCAACGTGAACAAGTTTCTGATGAGCCGTTTCACTTAAGTTAACAAATTTACCGAACTTCCATTACTATCGATTACTATATTGTGCTTTTGACTACTCTACACTCTTTAACCCTTATCCTTGAGTGGCCTATCGGCCTTGATAATTGGTGACTCCTATGTAAAAAAACAAAAAAACAAACAAACAATCAAATGGTTAAATTTGAGCTCACTTATTGCATTAAATACTAGTCTCTATAATTAATCCACATTAATCCCTAACTGCCGCGGACAGATACAGAAATACCGAGTTTGCTGTACCTTCTTATAAAATAATAGAACTGGTAATAAACATGATGTCATCATTCGTTCTAAGAAAACGCCAAGTATGCCTCAAAGGGGTTTAAAAGCTATACATTAACCAGAAAATTCAATAAATACCACTTTACAAACACACCGCTTCTCACCCAAACTAACAAACAGGTTATATATATTTTAATTAATATATATATATATATATATATATATATATATATATATATATATATATATATATACAGGGTGCCTCAGAAGTTGCACACCATATACTGATCTTCGTGGAGTGGCTACTCCGCTCACCAGATCTGTCCTTCTTGACATTTTTGTCTTCAGGAACATCTCAAATGTGTACTAGAATTGTCCATCTGTTGAGCTAATGAACAAGAAAATAGATATTATATTTATTTTTATAAAAACCTAGATGATGTGCGACTTTTGGGACACCCTGTATAATAAAAAAGGGTATTTTTCGGGTTATAAGCAAGGACGGAGGTGGGGTGGAGACAAGGGGTTCTCTTTTCAACTCTAACTACGACGACTGCCGAGGTTGCGAGTACTAGCTTACAATTTGTATCCAAGGCAAGCAACAAGGTTGGCACAGATATTGTGCACACTTTAATTTTGAACACGGAAGTATATGCTTCGCCGCTAGTGCTTACATTTGAATTAGGTCTTCCATGTTTCAAGTTCAGCACATCAGTTAAAGCTGGAGATCTGCTTAGTCGAGATTAGTCATCTAACTTTATAAAAATAAATTATTTATTGCTTTAAATATTCCTTATCCAGATATGTTTCATCGTCATTAACAATCATCAGTGTTTATACATATATATATTATAATTGTATGGTAGGTCGAACAAACCCGTGGAAAACTTTTAAATCGATTTTTATCCGAAAAAAATAATAAATAAAAAATAAAAAAGGCTGCAAAGGGGTCAAAATTAATACGTGGGTGTCAGATTTTTTCTGTTTGTCAACTATTTTATTCTTTATATTAAGAATAAGTAGGTTTGAAAGCACTTTTTAAACATTGTGTCAAGGTGGCCTAATCGTTATCATACTTGATTCACTGTCTTTAGGTTTTGGTTTCGATCTTAGCTCGAGTATTTTTTTCTATTTTTTTACTTACAAGAAGTGAACTGTTTTGAAAAAATATACTCACATGCACGTCTCAGTTTTTAACCGTTTTTTTTTTAGGCATTTAACGTTACGCTTAATACATACTGTATTTCTGTTCATAATAAATAAGAAATCTGATTTTATATATATATATATATATATATATATATATATATATATATATATATATATAAAGCGAGATAAGGCACTGATAGAATTCAGATGAAAATCCTGATAGATATTACTTGCCAAAAAGGAAAAGCTCAATATTTAAGAATAGAGCAATACATAAGTTTCGTGGTTAAATTTTAAATTCTGAAAAAACAACATATGGAGATATATATTCGATTTAAGAATTTATTGCTTGACAAAAGGAATATATATAAGGGGTTATTTTAATTTCCTTAATCCATGGATTTTCAACAATGGCACATATCATCAGAGGAAATGAAATGCGGTTAAGAAAATGTTCAGCTGCGAATGGACGCTATTTTGCTTTTCAGCACAATTATTGAAAATAGTTTTTTGAGTGGTTGTGGATAATTATATGGAGAAAATTATACGAAAAGAGAAGTTGATGAGAATTAAAAATTTAACCACGAAACTTTGAATCCCCGAAACAGTGTTTCCTGGTAAACAACTAATGATCCCTTAAAAAATAAATTATTACTGGTACTATAGTGAATTCAAGCGAGCAAATTGATGCAGTCATTGCAGGTGATTGAATGACTTAATAACTAGTTTTCTAAGGAATGATAAAAAAAATTTTTTTGTATAGTTTTGAAGGTTAAAAACTTCCAAGACACACACACACACATATAAGTTATAAAATATATATTGCGATTAAGCTACACTGAATATTCCGCGTTTCATTCACTCTAGGACTCTTATGGCTTATGCGCATAAGCTTAATCAGTGTAGCTTAATCGCCATATATATTTTATAAATTACTAACTCGCTCTACCTACGTATTGAGCACTTTTTAAGTAAATACTTAAAGTTTACGCATAAATTTATACTTTCGTATATTAATTTTATATGAGTAAATTAAGTAGTTTATATATATTATATATATATATAATATAAACTACTTAATTTACTATAATATATATATATATATAATATAAACTACTTAATTTACTATAATATATATATATATATAATATAAACTACTTAATTTACTATAACATATATATATATAATATAAACTACTTAATTTACTATAACATATACATATATAATATAAACTACTTAATTTACTATAACATATATATATATATATATAATATAAACTACTTAATTTACTATAACATATATATATATATAACATAAACTACTTAATTTACTATAACATATATATATATATATAATATAAACTACTTAATTTACTATAACATATATATATATATATAACATAAACTACTTAATTTACTATAACATATATATATATATATATATATATATATATATATAATATAAACTACTTAATTTACTATAACATATATATATATATATATATATATATATATAATATAAACTACTTAATTTACTATAACATATATATATATAATATAAACTACTTAATTTACTATAACATATATATATATATATATATAATATAAACTACTTAATTTACTATAACATATATATATATATAATATAAACTACTTAATTTACTATAACATATATATATATATATAATATAAACTACTTTTAAAAAAAAATATATATATATATATATAATATAAACTACTTAATTTACTATAACATATATATATATAATATAAACTACTTAATTTACTATAACATATATATATATATAATATAAACTACTTAATTTACTATAACATATATATATATAATATAAACTACTTAATTTACTATAACATATATATATAATATAAACTACTTAATTTACTATAACATATATATATATATAATATAAACTACTTAATTTACTATAACATATATATATAATATAAACTACTTAATTTACTATAACATATATATATATAATATAAACTACTTAATTTACTATAATTATATATATATATATATATATATATATATATATATATATATATATATATATATATATATATATATATATATATTAAAGACTTTCATTAAAAGAAAAGAAAAGGACAAATTCCCGTTGAAATTTTACTGAGCTAAAATAATTAAATGCGGAATATTTATTAATTTTGTTAATACATTTTGATAGGTAAAAATATAGAGGGGGGGAGGGGAGAATAGTGGCAGTTATTCATTTCCTGTCCACACCGGTCTTCGAGAAAAAAGAAAAAAGAAAAATCTCCATTAATAACATCTGCTAAAACCTTCACAGCTGAAGTTTATAAAATTCTGTTACTTCTAAAAAAAAAAAAAAAATTAAGATAAGGTGTCCTTTCTTAACCATTGGACCAATGCAGGAAAGGAGAAAAAAAAGTTTCTCCCATTCACACAAACTCGCCATATTTACCCATTCATTCCTCCCACTACCCTTCCCTACTCGGGGCATGGAGGGTGCAGGGGCTAAAAGGCGGCATTACTACCTTCTGGTAATCATTATAGTAATGTCTGACCCCTTGGGCTTAGATTTGAAGTGGAGATCAGCAGATTCCCCATTCATAAATTCAGCCTTGTGTTTGTTTAATTCTTGGCTTTTCCTACTAGAAAACGGCAAAGTTGGAAAAGTTGAATTAAAAGATTGCGTGATGGTTTCTTAAAAGGAAACGTGTCCACCTCCTTTACCCTCAAAAAGGGTAAGGACTAAATAAGATTTGAGGGGCAGAAAGTAAATGAAGAAAGGGGTAGAGATAGGTTCAACTTATTTCAGACACGTCAGAGATAAGTCCTCGACAATCCGTCCGACGCTGAATTTTGTTGCTGTGAGGTGTACGTAATTCAGTTCAATCTCAGCATACCATTACCAATCCTTTTAGGCTTTATCTTCTCTTTGAGAAAGGGTTAGTTTATAGCTAATCACCTTGTGCGCCCCTACCGGGGAATGACAACGGGGTTGCTAAGCCATTTTTGTATACGAGAGTGCGCTAATTTTAGTCTACTCGTTTTTCAACTTAACACCTGACCTTATGCTTAACGTCGCAGAGACGAGGTAAATAAAATAAGACATGGAATGTGTTCTGATGAACTCGTAGAACTTGTGCCCCCCCTCAACGAACATATTCCAGACTGACTCGACAAGGAACAAAATCCCATTCCAGACTGACTCGACAAGGAACAAAATCCCACACCTTTACTGTTGAGGTCCCTAAGTGCCGGAAAGCTTTCTATTCTAACAGTTTCTTTCCACGGGCTGCTTGACTTTGGAATTCCCTCCCTGTTTCTTGCTTCCCTGATAATAGTAATCTACTAAAGTTTAAATGTAAAGTGAACAGACATCTCGCTGCCAAACTCCCTACAGTTAGTTCCCTGTTAGGTACGATCCCGAATAGTAGCCCCTTTAATTCCTAGTGCCAATAAGAATTTTTTGTTTAAAGTTGAGCACTGTCTGGTGAAATTGAAAAAGTCTGTCAGCTAACCTTGCGTGTGAGATTGTTATTTGATCACTCTAAGATCGTCTGTATTAAACGTTAAGCTTCATTAATGTTAAAATTTCACTTAATTTCGTGGTGGTGAACGGTGGCCCCTGGAGTATGTTATTTGCTAATGGAGTCAAAGGTGGCTTCTTGACATGGTTTGAATCCTTCGATCAACATTGATCATTATCCCTTGCACTGATGATTGCGTAAGCACGAAACAATATAGACATCAAAATTATATAGAATTAATATGTAGTTTGCTTGAAGCATTGTGTGGGATACATATGTAGTAGAGATTAAAACGGCTATCACAATGCGAAGAATGAGATATAGTCGGTGTTGGTAAGAGAAGACGAAAACAAGTGGCGATTTACAAATCAATAAGTACATACATATATGTCTATATATATATATACATATTTATTCAATTGTATTAAGTATAAATGTCTTACTTGTTATGTCTGTGACGTCCATCATTTGAAAAGGGGAATTTTTCCCGAAATATATTATGGATATTGTCACAGACATAACAAGTAAGACATTTATACTTAATACAAATGAATAAATATATGTATATATAGACATATATGTATGTACTTATTGATTTGTAAATCGCCACTTGTTTTCATCCTCTCATCAACACCGACTATATCTCATCCCTCGTATTGTGATAGCCTTCTAAATCTCTACTATATATCTTTTTGTATCTTGGGTTTACTGAATTCCAGGAAAATAATTCATCTAGTCTGGTGGAGTATCTAGCTTCATGTTTTTACTTGCGATGACATCACTTAAAGAAGGTGCATCATTCCTTGTAAAAGCCAGTGTGCGTTAGCCATACATAACAGATCTTATTTGGGCTTGAAATATTTGTGGATTTGAATATTTAATCAGAAGTATCTTCATACCAGGTTGTCCTGACAAACCCTTGTACAGTGAGACAGTAGACGCTTGAGGATAGTGTCTAGTAGGAGAGAGAGAGAGAGATAGCAAATTTTATGACTTGCTCAGATGCAAAAGAACCCAGTCGTCATATTTGATTGAATTTGAAATTCATACCTGGTTACCCCCACCTCCTTAACAACTTCTCCAGAAGCAAAGGTTCATCAATGGCTGTTAAAAAATACTTTAATCGCTAAAAATCGTAAAATTTAATTTTCTTAAATAAAAGAACAAAACTTGATCTATTTTTGTGATTTTTGATATGACATTTACATACCGTAACAAGTAAGTACCCCATGAGTATTTTTTTTTCTTAAATTCTGCAATTCTAGATAAACACATAAAATTTAAATAAAACTAGAGTTGCTGCAAAATAAAAAAATTAAAAAAAAAAAAAAAATGCCAGCAAAGAGAAAAGGTGTTATTTTAACAAAGCGGAGAACCACATTTTATGACGTGATTCGTCCACCCAGAAGACAAACAATGTCGATTTGATTGGCTTCATTCTTTTTTTTTTTTTATTTATATATATATATATAAAAAAAAAGATTTCATCATTTTAATTTTAACCTGTTACTATAGTTGGGCAAGGCAGACATATTACGCAATAACCGAGAGTCGAACAAGTGCGCCGAGACCCAACCCATTAATTTGTCGTGTTCAGGCTTTCGAATTAACAGCTACACTTTCTATGAATGTTTCAGTTTACGGCATATCAAACCTATTCAGGCTATTTAATGACCGAATCCAGTCATTTTGTAAAAAAAAAAAAAAAAAAAAAAGACACAATGTACTATTAAAATTGCTAAAAATCGTAAAAACACACACACAAAAAAATTCCGCAATGATTAATTTATGGAATTTTTGAAATACGGATACGTACATCATAAAGATTTTTCATTTTTTTTTTCTTTTTTATCTTAGGCTAAATTTTTATTAATTTCGTGGGTGGGTGGTGGGGGAAGCAAATTATGGGTTCATACTTTTTTCCAAGGAAATCAATACACAATTAAAATAACGAATCCACTTGAATAGCACACCGTATCGTCGATTCCAGAGTCTGTGATGGTATCCATAACACTATTAAGGTTCACCCCCCCCTCTATTAAGAGAGGGGATAGATTAATAGAAGGGGAAAAAAAAGAAAAAAAAAAAAGAAAAAAAAACACCCTTTGCAGTCGGCTATGTTGTTAGGTCGAGGCAAACTTGGCTTATCCCACCCCTTCTTCCCTCAAACCACATTTTTCATCCTCACGCAACGATAAGTTCCCAGTCCCAGACAACTGACATTTTCTTCTCATGCTGCAATAGGGTGGAGTTGCTGAAAACGAGTGAGTGAATTAAAAGCAAAAAGGCTAAAAGGTCGTTCTTGCAAAACCTTCTTGGGGAGGGGGGGGGGCTCTATGTCCCTCACCCCTCCTCCAAAATAAACTTTGGTCAAAGTGATGATGAGTACCAAATAAATACACTTTTACAAAATTGATTTTTAGGGTATTCGGATAACAAACATCACATTTTTTTTCTTTTTTTTACATGGAGGTCACCAGTTATCAAGGCCTGGAAACCACTCGGGGATAAGGGTTATTGCGTGTACATGGGGATAGTGTCGTAGAAATCGTTAGTATTGGAGATTTGATAAAGTGTCTTATTTAAGGGGCGATTCAATAGGAATTTGTTTATGTTGGACTTGAAGACATCCAAGTTGTAGTCAGGTGCGAAACAGGCAAGCGAAAGAGAGTTCCACAGGCGTGCAGTTCTAAGAAAGAAGCTTTGTTCATGGAATCTATGTTTTGATTTAGGCACAGATACTGGGGAAAATTACTGTCAGTGGTTTCAGCTAGACTGGTGTTTATCGTGAAAGATTGGCGAGGGGGGGACCAGAGATTGGAGCTCAGACGAGCACTTATTTTAAATTTGTCGCCATGTTTTTCAATGTTTTCCCTGGTCACTATTTTGTTATTTACGACGATGCAAACTGAAACGAACATGCTTATTGAGAATGCGCGCATTCAGTTTTTTCTACTGCAAAAACAAAATGAGAAGTAGCTTGTATGATATTACGACCGTTATTATCCAATTTTTTCCATAATGGTTTTCACTGGTCGCCATTTTGTCTTTAGTAGAAAAAACTGAATGCGCGCATGCTCAGTGTATCGGTTTGTATTGTCGTATATAAGAACAAAATGGCGACTAGTGAAAAAAAATAGATTGGATAGTTAAGGTCTTAATATCATAAAATCTACTTGTCGGTGACTATTTAAAATGTGATATTCGTTTTAAAAAATCCGATTACCTTTAAGATCAACTTTTTAAAGTCGGTACTTTAGTCGGTACTCATGAATATTTTGACCGAAAATAAATTTTCCAGTAATGAAGTGTAGTACCTGTTCAGGTGCTGTATTTAGTTTATTCTGTCTTGGATCATTGAAGTACTCTTTCATCTTTTGTTTTCATGCATTGCCCTGTCCACAATTTCTGCACATTAAAAAGCGATCTTGGGTTTAACTCTGCTCTTGTGGGAGGCAAATGAATACTACCAGGTTTGTGTTGTCGCACGAAATTAATTCTGTCTGCGAGGTTCGTACTAGAAAATTCTAATCAAGGCTCTACGGCAGTCATTCCCAACGTGGGGCGAATGCCCCACCGGTGGGGCATGGGCAGGACGTGCACCCTTGGGCTTACTATACCAAAGACTATAGGGCAATTTAAGAATGAGTTATTTTTTTTCATTATTATTGCTATATTAACAGTGAATTGTTTCATAGTGAATCTTTGTATTAAGGGGAGCGTCCGGCCGTGTATGTGTGTGCGAGATATATATATATATATATATATATATATATATATATATATATGCAAGTAGTAGAAGTAGTAGTAGTTCTGCTACTACTATTACTACACTACTGCTGCTAGTAATATCACAAAGGGGAGGCATCAGTATTTTAGAAATTCCTAGGTGGGGCATGGCCCAAAATAGGTTGGGAACCACCGCTCTACGGACAAGTTTTTCTTTGACTTTTAACAACTAAATATTTTCGTTTACTAGCCAAATAGAAAACTCATATGATTTTTGGAATATGATATCTTCGTTCCGTGACAAGTACGTACATAATTAAAAAAAAAATTTCTGTATTTTTTTTTTTTTAAATACGCGTAATTCTGTAGAAACTTGAAACATTTGTATTTTTTTTTTATTTAATTTTATTTTTTAACAGCCTTCGTTAAAGAATATATCTAAACTTTTATTCATTTATTTTATTGCGGACTATTATCCCCATCTTTTTTTTTTTTTAGTTGTTTCATGACGTTTCGGCTAACAATTCCTCTGGCCTTCATCAGATAAGTAGCCGCGAGAGGATAGGAACTCTGAGTCTCCTAACTACAATTTTCAGTAATTACTGCCTTCCATAGTTCCTTTTCGCCTCACCACGTTTTGGTCAACTAAGTCTCTGGCCAGCTTTGAGTAGGATTGAAACCGCTATCTTCAGACAATGCTCACCTGGAACCGTAGAGATTCAAGGTCTATTCCCTACGTCACGGACCCCGAAGAGAGAATGCATTTAGGAGATTCAGAGTTCCTATCCTGTTGCGGTTATCACTTACGAAGGCCAGAGGAATAGTTGGCTGAAACGTCGTGAAACAACAACTAAAAAAAGAATAATAGTCCACAATAAATAAATGAATGAATAATACTCATCGCAATAAAAAACTCCAATTAAATAGTATAAACGTTTATTGTTTAAATACTTTGACTTTGATTGTTTTATTAAAAAGATAAAGGTTAAAACACTCGGCAATGAACTCTGGAAATTATCGGTGAAAAAAAAAAACAAAAAAAAAAACAAACAAAAACATAATCGCTAAAAGATGAGCGTTTCATTATTTCTAGTCGCCACGTGGAAAAATCACTCATAAATGCGACTGTTTCACGTGCAACGTAAAGCCCTGTCTATTAACAATTATATTAGCTCTAACCACTGCGCAAAAACTTTCCTTTTTTCCTTTGTGTACCTAATCGGATTCATTCGATTAACTAGTTTTGATATTTATCGGAGGCATTCCAATACAAACCTATCTAAGAACACTCCCAGACACATAAAGTACTTTTGAGTGAAGTTTTAAAAAATCGACGATGCTATTTGGGATTCCATAAAGAACGAACACACACACACACACAGTGCCTTTTATATATAAGTAGATAGATATGTGTGTGTAAACAGGCACACGCTGACCTATAATTCATTTTATTTGTTTATTTTTTTACCAGCTTTGACGACAGGTAACTCTTTTTTTCTGCCTTTCACACCTTGTCACAGTTTTTGCTATTGAAGACATTTTTAGATTTGATAATATCCGAAATCAAAACATGAAGCCGCATCCTGCAGAAATCCTGGTCATGGCACCTTTTCTCTTTAATTTATCTTCATCTCTTTCTTCCCAACTTCAAGTGACCCCCCCCCCCATTGTTTATAATGAACTATTCCAATTTTCTGCTTTGTAGTCCATTTTATTACCTTTTGAGAGCGGATCCTATAAAATAAGAAATGGGGTAGTTTCAAACAATAGAATAAATGCTTAGATAGATAGGTGACCTTGTGAGTTAATTGCAAATTACAACTAATTAGAACTATAAAAAATGGATTCATGGTTTTACAAATATAACTGAACACGAATAGAACACTATAAAATAACATGCAATAACCAGTGTCTGCTTAGGCTGTGCCTGTCCAGAGGAGCAGAAGGTATGGGTCTCTCAAAAAATGACCATCAACACCGTTTCACTATTGTGAGCATTCTGCAATATCTGATGAGCTTTCAAAATCCAAACCTAAAAATGCTGCTACATCAATAGCAAGAGCAGAACAACCTCCACCACGAAGTTTGCTGAACATTTTGGGCAAGAACCATCTTGCAATGAAACAAAATCAGAAAACGAGTCTGCTACGAAAATTACCCCAAAAAGTCGCAAAAAGTACATCAATACTTTCTATTGTACACACGCACGCGCACACACACACACACACGCACACCAAAAAAACAGAAAGAATAGACAAAAAAACAAAAACAAAAAAAACAATACAAATGTTAAAAAACAAAACAAATAGATGATATCAAAAGCAAGATAAGTTACTCTTCTACCTAGTTAAATTAGTTTTTTGGAGTTTGTTTTACTGTACACATAGATTCGAAAAAAGTTGTCAAAAAAAAAAAACATATATAACAAATAAATATTATCAAAGACAAGAGAAGTTACTCTTCTACCTAACTGAATAGGTTTTTAGTGTTTTTATTTAATGTGACATGTTTATTCAACTCGAAAAACAGTGTTTACCGATGTATTGGAAAATTAAAAATGGCGACCGACTCTCTCTTTAACATAGTAAGTTTGGGAAAAGGAGTTAAAAATAAAATTTTAAAAAACTAGACAAAATATTGTTAAAAACCCACCGAATATATGTCAGCCTATGTCACGGTAACAATATATTGAGCGAGTTTCTGACAGTATTTTGTCTAGTTTTTTAAATTTATTTTTAACTCCTTTTCCCAAGTGGTTATTTCTATGTAAAAAAAAAAAAAAAAAAAAACTTCATTGGACGATCTGTAAAAAAGATGAATATTGAATGTAGCAGCAAGTCCTGGGAACATGTTTACCAGAAAGAACAGTTGGAAATAAGTTATACACCATCCACTATGCAAGTCCTATAGCTACGTACATAGAAAACGTAGCTATTAAACCTGAAATGATGATATGGAACAAGGAGCAACCTTAGCAGAAATTAGTGTTCTAATGACGCTAGGTTATGCAACGTCTTATATACTCATGAAAAGAAACTGGAATCATAGGAAAATCTCTAGTATTCCAGTATAGGAGTAATCGGATTCATGAAAAAGTATTTAAAAAAAAACTTTCCGGTAAATATACCCAATGAACAAAGTGCAAGAGAGAAACAAACAATTGCTCTTAAAATAGCTGATAGAATCTTAAAAAGATCCCTCGGTTGGAATGTATAACAGACGAAGGTCTGGCATCCGGTAGGTTGTCCTATCCACAGCTAAACAAAACAAGATGTAACAGAGCGCTTATTAGTACATGGGAAAATACCATCAGGAGCTATAAGATAGCTGGCTTGCAAAAGTGTTAGCCCCCCCCCAGAGCACATATGCAAAATAGGAAGTGTGCGCGAGCTTGTACGACAAGAAAAAAGGGGGAAGGACACCACGTGGTTAGGAGAAGAAAAGGAAAATGGACGTGTAAAGTCGAAGACGAGAAAGGCTGGCTGCGGCCAACATGTGTGCGAGGAGAGAAAGAAAAAACGCGACCATGTGAGATAGGCGTGTGACCTCGCAGTGGCGACGAGAAACTTTTAAGCTGGTGTCGAGACGACAGGGTTTTGTTAATCTCATAGCAGACGAAATGAACAGTTAGAAAAAAAGGGGGGGAAAACACAAGAAGTAATCATTGTTTGGAAAATAATGGCAATAAATGTCTTTTACTAAAACAGAAAGAAAAGCGGAGTCGGATTTATTCATTTTTGTTTGTAACATCGCAGGAACAAACAAAGAAAATTGAAAAAAAAAAATTATACAGGAAAAGGCTTTATGGAAACAAACGTTGATTAATTTTACTTTCGTATAAGCAAAAACTTGTTTCAATACAAAGAATAACATTGTTGAAAGAAATCAACAACTCATGAACGTTAACGTTTTTCTCAACAACTTTTTCACGGATCTCTATTTTTCTCGAATGTGGAGATAATTAATCCAGAAAACATCCACTATGAAAAGAAACGCGGAAACACCAGGGACGCTGATTACAGACGAGAGTTGGAGACTCTCACCAGGTCCCAACCCATCCACATTATCCAGCCATTATTTTGCTAGAGATGAAGGAAGAAAGTTGACTAATCGGTGGTAGGGAGGGATAGTGGAGAAGTTAACAAGTCAGGCGATTAAGTGGCTGAGGATGGAAGACAAGACAGTAGTTTACATCAAGACTTAGTATATATAAAAAAAAAAAGACAGATATAGGGAAAGGGGGGGGGGCAATTAAATCTGTAACAACAGCGCATGTATCGGGAAATGTTATTTTTTTTATTTTTATAAAAAATCATAGGGCATGTTTTACGGTAGATAACGAAACAAAAAAGTGGTAAAAAACAAATGTTATCAAAAGCAACATAAGTTACTCTTCTACCTACCTGCAAAAGTTATTTGTTGTGTTTTTAACTTGATGTTTAGTGCGAGTGTTGCGTGATAAGAAAAACTGGCCGACGTGAGACAGTCGCGTCTCTAGAATCTCGATAATCACTCAAAAATAGAAAATTAACCAAAATATTTGTAGACATCGATCCAATAAATGTCACGGTAACATATCGAACAAGCCATCTCAACAGTGGACTTAAACTGTTGGCTTTCGGACCGAGGAAAATCCTTCGGCTCCTCACGAGGGCAATGCAATAGTTAGACACAAAATCAGTTCTTTAATGAGGTTTCCTCCCCCCAAAAGACAATTAAGACATTCTATTTTTAAATTGTCTCAGTCTAGAAGGATCTCTCCTTCATTCATTAAAGACAATAAATGAAGGGTAGCACCAGAACAGACACTACACTTTGCTCGTAACCCAGAGAGCAACTGAAAGTAAGTTACTTGGCATTAAACAATAGGAGAAAGTAGTGATGGCAGGGTCGAGTCCAGTATTTTGCCCGATTCCGATACAATTACCAATTAAAAAAATTTTTTTTTTATAAATCTCTAAATATTGAACTAAAAACTTTCTATTTTTATTCATGATTGCCGTAAAAACACATTAAATGTGCAGGCGGAAAAATAAACTTGTGGGGGGGGGAATCTATCGATTTTAGTTTTACTTGTAGTTTAAAATCAATTTTGTTCTAAACAAAATCAAATAAAAAAGACCATTGAAAGAATCGTTTTTGGCATCGGGAAATAGGCACAAAATCTTCCGATTCCGATACCCCCCCCAAAGTTCCGATTCCGATCAATCGTCCCAACACTAGTTGAAAGTGAACCTTGGGTTCGTAACTTTCACTTGCCGTATTTTGTGTCTTTGAGCTATGTTTCTGACACAGGGGCGAGAATTGCTGTTTTCAGTGTCGGAATCTAACCATCTAACACTTATTATTGGCTAGTTTTTCATCTTGAAGTCTTTTATTTTTTTTTTTTTTAGCTCCCTCCCTACATCACGTGACTTCATGATTTTTTTTTTTTTTTAAAAGAAAGATTTCTTAAAAAAAAAAAATTACTCTATCCAACGTATTTAATAGAGAAAATTCGGAGTTATTTTACTTTTTAAAGATAATGTAATCCTGTTAGCTCATTAAATTGGGGAGGAGGTAGAAGGCGGATTTTCATATTTTATAACTTGATTTATTTATCAATATGGTAGAAGACGCCGTTCATTTTTTATTTCAGTTTTTATTATATATATATATAATTCTGTTTACACGAACCAGCACAAAAGCAGCAAAACTTGTAGGCCAGCTAAGATTTTTTTTCATTTTATTAGGAAAACCTCCCTCATCCCCACCTCATTCGGTCAAGCGATGGAAGAGAGTGGAGGCGGTGGCTCGTCCTCCCCCGCAATTAAAAAAAGAAAAGAAAAGAAAAAAATTGTTCCCCCCCCCTCTCTTCTTAACATCAGCTTCAACATGTGTTCCATTTTCTTTTTCTTTTTTCTCCCTTGCCTGCGAGGGACTGAGTTATGGTGTCATGATGTCCCCCCCTCGCAACCTTTCAGCAACTGGTAAAAGGATGATAAAAGATTTACTTTGAGAGATAGAGAAAGAGGGAGAGGCGTAAATAAAAAAAAAAAAAAAAACATAAGATGCATCCGTTTAATCTGCGCGTTTAACGCTATAAATATCGGATTCCAGCCCTAACCCTGACCCAGACAGTTTTTCATAAAAATGGATGTACCTATTTACTATGCCTCCCCACGGGACAGAGTTAGACACCAGGGTCGTTTTTTAACGTGGAGAAAATGGATGTAGCTTAAAAAAAAAATAAATAAATAAAAATAAAAAATACAAACAGTACAAGTACGCGTTCGTAAAATGCATGTTGATATAATAGTTAACGCCCCAACCTCCGTCCATCGCCCCCACCCACGTGCCCGTTTTACAAGTAAATGAAACGTGCTCTGATGAACTCGCAGCACTTGTGCCCCCTCAACGGCTAACCCGACAAACAGCAAAATCCCATCCGTTTACTGTCGAAATCCGGAGATGCCAGAGGGTTTTCTACTCTATAGGGACTGCCAAACGATTGTGAAGATTGGACCGCATGTTTCCGTGACGTCAGATTTGTGTGTACTATACGAACTATGGAAAAGCAGAAGCGACTTAATGATTTTTTAAAAACCTTTGTTTATCTTCTTCAAACTGCAATTAATAATTAATCTTTGTTATAATTTTGTTAGGGTTTAAGATTTACAGTTTAATGATTAATAATATTATAAACATTTGTATATTAAATATGAAATACGGTTTTACTGAATGTTCTTTTGGTTACCTACGGGCTTCCATATTTTGTTCGGTAAAAAGAGACAAACAAAATATGAGGGGGGGGCTACAAAATGCTTAATATTTGTGCAATAATATATTCAAATTGGTTTTAATCTGGCGATAAAATAGCTGACAAGAGTCATGTTTATATTAAAACTTAATATTAAAAAAAAAAAAAAAATTAAACACAATTAAAAATTTGTGTTGTAACGGAACATTTTGAAATGATGGAATTTTAATCGTTTTAATCTTTTAAAAATGAATTAATGTTTACGAAATTTCTTTTTCTTGGCAATTCAACTGATTATAGTATATACTAATTCGAAAAACCGCTATTAAAAAAAAAACAATAATATTAAGTTTATGTCAATTTTTTAATTTCAAATTCAAGGTAAATTTTTGTTCAATACGTGTATTTAAATTTAAAAAAAATATTTTTTACTTATTTGAACTCTTATGTTTCATAATAAATAGAAATTTCGATAGATTTAAATATATTTTGTTTGAATTTCGAAAAAATAAATATGGGGGAGGGGGGGACACGCACTAAAAAAATATTTCCCCTCGTATATTTTACGAAAACTGCATTTTATATGTAACTTCATTCTAAAATGGATAAGCATCGAAAATTTCACGAAAATCTGACCATTAGTTGATTTTTGCTAGATTTATTATAAATACGGGTATGTTTTCACCTTCAGAATGTCTACTACATGGGAGCGTTATTTTAAAACGCCAATTATGTAAACACGATTTTCGTCTCGCAATTTCATTATTTTCGTTCGATGAAAAAATTTTTTTTTAAATTATTACTGGTTTATTTTGCCCTTCTTTTAAATGGTACAAAAGTTATACTGATAATATTAATTTATAATAAAGTTGCATCGTGTTACGTATGGGGTGGGGGTAATTGTGGTGACTTTTTGGCAGTCTCTACTACTCTAATAGTTTCTTCCTTTTGACTGCTAGGCTTTGGAATTCCCTCCCTGTTTCCAGCTTCCCTGATTGTACTGACACGCAGAAGTTTAAATGTAATGTGAACAGACACCTCACTGCTCAACCCTTCAGTTCCCCGTTAGACATGATCCCAAATAGCAACCTTTTACGTTCCAAGTAGCAGCATATCATTTTTGTTTGGTATAAAATTATTTAAAAAAAAAAAATTATATAAATTGTTCTGAACTCCATATTGCCAAAACCTTAACTTGTTCTTGCCTTTTGGCTACGAATAAAGTGTAGTATCTGTTTTGATACTACACTTCGCTTTTTCTGTCTCCGATCAGTGGAGAATTCCTTCTAGACTGAGGCAATTTAAATTATTGCTCCTTCCTATCCAGGGTGCCGCTTCTGGGGAGCTAGATATCCCCCATATTAAAAACCGATCTTGTGTCCAACTCTGCCCTCGGGAGGAGGCAAATAAATAGCAACATTAACTGGTTTATATCTTACGCCGCAACGAAAATACGCCAACTCTGACTTAGAGTTAGTGGTTAGGTTAATTAAGAGTACCAATTATAACGATTCTACATCCGGTCCTTCGGCGATATATATCAGACTTTTAATATTAATGCCGCTATATTTATTTTATTTTATTGATTATGGCAATATTGCGTTTAGGACCCTAAAGTAAACGTTTACCTAATGTTGTCACGTTCCTTGACATATGTATAATGGGAAAATTAGATTTAATTTTGTTTTGTAGAACAAATCAACTATGATACTTGGCCGTTGCTTTATTTAAAAAATAAAAAATATATAAAACTAGATTAAAGTTAGAATTTTTTTTTTCATGGGTATTTTTTTACGACAGATAACAAAACGAAAAAGCGATTTAAAAAAAGATGTATAACAAATAAATGATATTAAAGGCAATTCATTCTTTTCCCTAGCTAAATACTTTTAGTGTTTAAACTTATTTTAAAGCGTTTATTTAGTTCGAAAAACTAATAGTGTAATTGCTATGTGCGAACAAGAAAAAAATGATCGACATGAAAAAACGTCATCTTCGTAGTCTCGATAATCGCTCCTACTGATAGAAACCAACCCAATAAATGTCACAATAGCATTTATTGGGTGAGTTTCTATCAGCTAGATAAAAGAGGAACTTATCTTGCCTTTTGGAACGTTTATTTGTTAATTGGTTTTTTTTTTTTTTTTTTTTTACCACTTTTTTATTTTGTTTATTGTACAAAAAAAAAAAATGCTCAACTTTGAATCACGTCAGAAATTAGTTGGTAAATTTTTACGACGTGCCCTAGCGTATTACGAACCCCCCCCCCCCACCTAACCTCTCCATGTTAAGAACGACTTTCGGAATACTCCCCCCCCCCCAAAAAAAAAGATTGAAAGCCGTTCTTAACATGGGGAGGTGGGGGGTATTCCGAAAGCCGTTCTTAATATGGGGTCGTTGGAGGTATTTATACTACGCTGGGGCAGGTCGTAAAAAAAAAAAAATACCATTTAGATTTTCGAACTCCGGATGGTCACAAATTAAATATTTTACAACAATCGTTTTCGTTCGCAGGTTTGGAATGAAGTTTAGCAATCAGGGTTCATTTGTTCTAAACAAAAATTAATTTTCGAACGCGCGCGCTCTTTTACTGTAAAACAAATCGATGTAACGGAACGCTTTGAAATTCGAAAGCAACTTTAAATCTTGAAACTGACGAATACAGTATAATTTCGGATGCTTTTTTTTTTTTACAATGACAATGAATCGAAAAGCCAAGAAACATAAAACGTTTAAGTTTGAAACGCAAGTAGTGCCGCGAGCGCCATCAAGATGACAATGGGGCTGTCATCTTAAGAATCTCGACGATCGCCCAAAACCGAAAATAAAACAAAATACGAATCTAACTCCACGCATTTTTCAACTAAATAAACGCGGTAAAACTCGCGGAGAATGCTGCTTCACGGTTGGTGTAAAAATGGAACGGAAATTTAAATTTCGTTCCGTTTTGATCTTTTTGTTTTTTATTGAGCCCCCCCCCCCAAAAAAAAAAACGAAAGTAATCGAAAGAATAACATTCAACAGTCGTACTTTTTAAAAACGAAAGATTTTTTTTTATATAAAAATAAAATATTATTAACAAAAATGAAATTATTTAATTTTTAAACGAAAAAATGTTTGGTATACATTTTTGTTATTTTATTTATTTATTTATTTATTTTACACAGATTCAACTCGCTGTTCACATTGGAAATGTCGACTTTCATAGGTTTTCGGGTATGCTTACAACGAATAAACACCCCAACCTCGTCAGCATACTCGAAAACCTATAAAAGTTTACCTGTCGAATGTGAACGATGAATTGGATGTAATGTAAAAATGTACCAAATTTAAAACGGAACGAAATTTAAATTTCCGTTTCATTTTTACAACAACCGTAAAACGGAGCATTCTCCGCAAATTTTACCATAAACGATTTAAAATAAAACACCAAAAACTCATCAGGTAGAGAGAAGAGTATTTTTTTTTTATGAGGAAGTCACCTCTTATCTAGGCCCAAGCCACTCGCGGATAAGGGTTAATTAATGTACAGTGGTTACTGAGGCTGCAGTGCAGTATGGTGGAAATTGGGTAACATTTGATTATTTAATGGGGTGGCTAAATGAGAATTTGTTTACATTGGACTTAAAGACGACCATGTTGTAGTTAGTTGGAAAGCCGGACAATGGAACAGGTTCTACAAGCTTGCAGTTCTAGGAAAGAAACTTTGTCCATGGAATTTGCGTTTAGATTTAGGCACAAATAGTGAAGGAAGTTGTTCCTATTTACTTGCCTCCCCACGAGGGCAAAGTTAGACACAAGGTAGGTTTTTAATGTGGGGGAAAATCCAGCTCCCCCAAAAGGAGCACTCTGGATAGGAACAAAAATAAAAATTGTCTCAGTTATGAAGGATTGCTATCCATTGACCGAGGACAGAACAGGTGAAGTATAGCAACTGTAGCAAAGACGCTACAGTACACTGTGGATCTTGGCCCGAAGGTTAAATAGTGGTTGCAACTAGACAGGGGTTTTATTTGAAAGTTTGGCGGCGGGGATGGGGGCATTAAAACTCAGACGAGTACTTGTCATAAAAATAAGGATGTCTTTTGTGGGGAAAATGTTTGCAGAAAGAAGAAAACGTCGTATTTGTTTATTGAGCACTATACAAAAAAAAAAAAAAATGCCCGTTAATTTTTGGCTTTAATTAAGTTTTTTTTTTTTAAATTGGTGCTGCTGGACTGCTGGTGCACTTTTGTTACCGCGTTTTAATAGTATTTTCGAGTTAAATTTAAGTTTTACGATATTTTTTTATATTAAAATGTTAAGTGAAAATAGAGAATAGTTAACACAAAAAATCCTCCCCTCCTCATAGAATGGCGTTCTAAATAATAACGTTATTTCAGCACGGTAACAAAAGTGCATAATTACCAAAAATAAATAATAAAATAAAATAAATAAGCTGCTTCTTCCTTCTAAATAGCAAAATCCGACTGTCGAAAAATGAAGTTTTCATAAAAAACAAAACAAGAAAACAATGGTCATCTATTTAGTTTTTATGTCAATTTCAACTAAAAGTAATGTTGTTGTTAGTTAAATACAAGGTCATTTGAGTTTTATAATTATATAGATTACTATATCAAAAACATGTACTTGGACAAATAGATGATTGAGTGACACTCGCCATTGATTGTAATAAGACGGACTGAGTTACTTTATGTTGTTTATTTATGAGTAAACTTTAACAATTATTTCGTAAACTATTTTCATTAATTTTCTATGTTATCGTTTTTGGCCATTTTTTTTTTTTTTTTTTTGAATATTACTAAATTCGACATGACAATTAAGTAGATACCATTGGTTTTACTTGAAATCTAATATTTCGATTTTTGAATTTAATTATAACGAAGAAGCGCCAAAATAACAAAAATTGTACGTACTTGTTAAAATAGTCGGCAGATCGATGTTTATATATATTTTTTTAGTGTGTTGTTAGAAGCAAAAACAAAATATTACGTACTTGTCATATCGAAAATATTAATAAAAAAAACCGAAAATTCATTGATTATGAAGTTATTCATAGTTAAAAGTAATTTTTACGGAAAATTGGATAAAATTGTATTTTTCTTAGATGTTATAAAGTAGACTATGAAGAGTTCATATATGGAGGAGACATAACACCGTAATAGTTTCCGACATTTGTAGGCTATAGCGATAGATTCTTGGTTTTTTTTTTTTTTTTTTTTTTTTTTTTGTGCTAAAAACACAATAGTAGTTGTTCTACTCGATGAATTATCATAACTTTTGGATATATTACTATTTTCGACATGGCAATTAAGTGCGTAATAATGTTTTTTCTTAAAACGGCATATTAAAAAATCGATTTATTCCTTACAAGCATCGAATAGTATCAGGGATCATTTGCCTTCCTTAGACTAAGACTTTTTGAACGCGCGCCCCTATCATACGAAAGAACCATAACAACACTCTTTTAGCTTTCGCCTTCACCCCCTCCTCCCACCATCCACAACGAAGAAGGCCTTTCTGTCTGTCATTCTCTCCACACAAACAAGCACACCCGGACTCTTTCTAGACCCCCCCTCAATCCTTGGGAAATAGGACAGAGCAGTGGAAGCTCAACTAGTTGGACCGGAGGGGGGAGGGCGAAAGAGATTTTACACAGTACTTCATTGCTTGAATTAAAACTACAAAAAAAAAAACAAAAAAAAAAAAAAACGAAACAAAATGGAGGTTGGGGAATAGAGAAGACAGTCGTGGCCTTGTATTATTTTTGTTATAGTTGTAGTACACCCCGACCGGTTGAAGTATTAGAATCTACAAGGGAATGGAGTAAGAGGGGGGCATATTGGATAAGGGGTCAGAGAAGGGCAGCATTTTCAGAAGAGGCGGGAGGATATAAATTGTGTATGTCTGCATGAGGAAGAGAGAGAGAGAGAGAAAGAAAAAAAAAACGGTAAGTCCGGGGGTTGGGCTAAACAGAAACCATTGCGACTCCCTGGCCAGGAAATGCGTTAGAAAGCGGTGACCTTCACTGCAGGGAAGATTTTATTTTTTTAATTCAGTTTAAAAAGAAAAACAAAAATAAAGATAAGGGAAAGAAAACATGAATGAAATATCCTGAATGGAATTTTGCAGTTTCAGTTAAGTTGCGTGAATGACGACTTTCAGACAAACATTAATGCAACATGAATTTTAAAAGTCGAACGAGCGTATTCGTTACAAACATTAAACTCCCATTCATAAATTTAAAGGTTTTTTCGTCTGGGTAAAAGCAAGGATCTAAAACTTTTATTTGGAAAATAAATAAATAAATAAAATACAGAAAAATCTTCATGATGTACAGTGCACACCCGTCACGGGACAAAGATGTCATATTCCAAACATCACGTAAATTGATCATTTTTTTTTTTTTTTTTTTGCTAAAAAAATAAAATTTATAAGCAAGCAAAAAAGGGATTGTTTCGAGTCACCATCTTGAAAAAACGCGGGCAGATAAGTTCAGTAATTCAAATTTGCGAGATCAGCCTCGTAATGCTATAGAATTTATATTAGTCACTTTAAATCGCTTAAAAAAGCTTTCCGTTTGAATTTATATTTAAGTGTGTACATAAAGTGTGTTATTCTAAGATTTTTGGCTGGAATCAAAGCGTAGTATACGTTCATTATACGTCACCTGTCCTCTTTCCGGTGATTAAAAAGAAATCTGTGGAGACTGACGCAATTTCTATTTTTGTCCCAATCCAGTGCTTATTTTAGGGGTCATACATTAAAGGTTAATTTGTGCCTAGACACGTAAATAATAACATATAAATACATAAAATAAATACAAATGCGAAAATCCCCATTTCATTTTCTCTTCACTAAGGCAAAATAATTGTAATTGCGAGTTCAATAAAATAAATTTTCATGCGTCTGTCAGCGTATAAAGTCATGTTTTCTGTCATACCAAATGAATGCCCTTAAGGGAACAACGAGGATACTAAAAAGAGCTCCCGGTTGGTTAAAAAAAAAAACATAAAAAAAGCAGGACAATGTTGACAGCTGGTTTGGCTGCCCCATATCCAACGTTACAATCTTCAAAGGAAGAAAATTTAAAAAAAAAAAAAAAAATAGTGAACTTGCCGCAAGTGCTTTGTTTTGTGGTTGTTTTTAAAAATGAAATGAAATTTTAAATTTCGTACCGTTTTAATTCTTTTTTTTTTTTTTTTTTTTTAAATTGCCCTGGTCATAGATTTTACTTAAGAAATGCTTGACAGTATAATTTTCCAATAAGGAATCTTAGATTTCTCGGATCAATGTGGCCTTGTAATCCTACTGAAGGCTTACGTGCAAAGGGTGTTTATTCCGACAGCTGTTCTTAACTTGGGGAGGCTGGAGTTAACACCCCTAAAAAGCAATTCTTTACATGCAAGTCTCCAGTGGGACAACCAGGCCAGATTAACCAAATCTTCTTACCCCCAAAATTTTATTACTGTATTAAAATTCTTCTAAAATCGTGGTTTAAAAAAAAAAACATCTCAACGTTTCTTTAAAACGTGAAATAATGAAATTGAAGTTTTTTTTGTTTATTTTTTAAGAGAAAATAACTTGACCCAAAAAGAATAGCAGTAATAGAATTTGTGTCTTAAAAATATTTAAAAGAAAAATCAATTGGTCTAAAAAACAAGAACAACAAAAAAAACAAAAACATTGTACATATAGTTATATTAGGTTTTAACGTCCACTTTAAATGCTGACACATGTTGGACAACGCTTAAAAACTGACTTCCAAAATAAACTATCTCTGGCCAAGTCTTTATTTATCCCTCAGGTTCATTTTTATCACTTTCTCCCATATTTTCATTGACCTGCCACTTATGAATTGAATCTGCTATCTCAACTGTTCTACATCTACCCAAGAACTCACATCTGTTCTTTCAATGTGACCATACCATCGAAGTCTACTCCTGTGCACATCACTTTTTAAGATTTAATCTTTCTTTAAGATCATCAGAACTAACCATGTCTTTAAGACTCAGATTAAACGTCCATCATATCCTTTTCATATCATTTCTCTCCATGCAATGCATGTCCTCAACTCTCATTAGTCAGGTTTTGCTTCCACACATCATCACATCGACTCTTATCTTGGTTGACTCTAGTGATTCTCTGCTGGTTAGTAATGACAGTTGTCCAAACTTACTCCATTAATTCCTAACTCTTCCAATCACACTGGCACAAGACCAAGTAGTATGGGCGTGTAGAGACTGGCTGCAGACTCGTTCATTAAAGTCAATAAGTATTTTATATATATATATATATATATATATATATATATACACACTGTTGGGTCACACCTTATCAAAGCCAAGAGCTATTCGAGGATATGGATTAATGAGATTAAATGATTAGTAGTTTAAAGATGAAGAACACTACGGGAGTACATCGATTGACCAATGATATGAACTCTGATGCCTTATGGGTCGGTTTACAAGAATTTGTTGACATTGGATTTTAAAACGATCAAGTTGTAATCAGCAAAGAAACAGTTCTGCGATAATGTGTTCTGAGTTAAAGGCATCCATTCTCTAATCCATGTTTTTTGCATAACAAATGCAAAATCAGCCACAGGGTCGATTCTAAATATGAGAACATCCAGTTCTCCAGAAAGGGGACAGTCTGGATTGAAACAATAAAAACTGCCTCGATCTAGAAGGAGTTCTATTTCATTGAAAATCAGCATCATAATAGATACTGCACTTTGTTTCTAGCCAAAAGAAGAATGTTTCTTCCTTTTTTTTATTTTTTTTTTATTATTATTAAAGTTAGTTGAAAGCATTTTTTTTTAAAACAAAATACGGCTTTTCATGCATCGTTTTAGCGACAGGAGGGAAATAATAAAAATAATAAAACGGTTGTCTTTTTTGTGTCTTTTTTACTATTTTTGTTTTGTTGTGTCTTTTTTTACTATTTTTTTTTTCTTGTTGTGTCTTTTTTTACTATTTTTTTTTTTTTTTCTTGTTGGATGTCCTCTGCTTAATGGATCAGAGACAGGGGCGAAAGCTGCTGGAGGTTGTCAGCTTTACCTTGGTTTGCACCGTTCCATGAAGACCAGAGGAGCAAAAACACTGCATCCTGCAGGGCCACAGAGAGAAAGAGAGAAAGGGTCGGGAGGAGGCGCAAATCGACCAATTAAGGATTAAAAAAAAAAAGAGCTAAATCTCTCGTAACTTGTTTCTGCATTAGAAATCTATTATTAATGGAGATTTTGTATCTGGCTGTCTGAAGCAGAAACTTTAATACTGTATTATCTACGGCACAATAACTTTGACACATCGGTTCTAGCCAGATCTCCAAAGTTAAGCAACGATGATCTTGGGCAGTACCAGATGGGTGATCATTTGGGAAGGCTAGGCGTTGTATGTACCGCACAGAGTTGTAGAAATTTCCAGGTTGGTATCTGGGGGCGCGTTAACTTACTGGGAGAGATTCACCCCCAAATCAAGACGGAAAACAAGGGGGGGGGGGAATCTACCATCTTCACTGGTCTTCCCGAGTTTATCATGGCTATACAATTTCAGGAACCGTTGGTCGCCAGTGTTGTAAAAACAGCAGAGCAGCTGCATGCATGCATCTTTTAATGCTCAATTCCGGTTCGAGACAGCAGTGTAGTATCTGTCCTGTTATGATGCCATCTTCTTAGGCATTTACACCAGATTTTAGATGAGAGGCAATTTAATATCCGGTCGGTTATATCGTCCTCCCAGGTATTACCTCCTGCTAGCTTAAGTCAACAAGATAGTGCCACAGTAAATTGTTTATTAGTAACTTGAGGGGGCAGGGGATAAGTAGAATAATGGATTGATTGGAACCCTAAAAAATACAATATTTCTATCGATAAACGGGGGGGGGGGATTACACATGCAAGGAAGACATTTCTCGGTAACATGAAACAGATTAGCCAAATTATTTTGGAGCAAAAAAAAAAAAAAAAAAAATCTAGATCCGATATCTGGAACTTTTTTTTTTTTTTCGGATAGGTAATGCTTGATCAACACTGCTGGGGTGCCATACGATAAAATACCGTTTTTAAATCTCTGAAACGTTTTTTAATGGTAAGTAACTGATGATGCCTAAAATAAAATTAGAACTAGTGTGAATTCTTGGAAGCAAACGAATGCAGTGAACTATTTGATTGACTTACAAGTAAGTTTACCACAGGTTTTTTTTTCATATAGTTTTAAAGTCTAAACACTTCCAAGGCTATATTTATATTTATATATATATATATATATATATATATATATATATATATATATATATATATATATATATATATATATATATATGTGTGTGTGTGTGTGTGTGTGTGTGTGTGTGTCCGTAGGTATTTAATAGTTATTATAGTAAATAATAATGTCAGCCCATTTAAGAAACTCGTTCCTTTTCGTTGAGCACTTTCAGTTGAATAATGTCGGTCAATTTAGCTCTTATGCGCCGATCATTGTATAATGATTAGATCACTCTGACTGGCATTAAAAAAAACATTTAAAAATAAAATGTTTAAATTTCAACGTTATTTCACGCGGTTAACGGTCGCCGAATGGATACAGTTCTTGCTAATCAAGCCAAAAGATGGCTTCTGTCATCGGGTGCGAATTTATCGACTGGTGTTAATCGTGACACCCTGCACTGAAGATTCCTTAAAGGATAAAACACTAGTGTTTGTAGGTATTTAATAATTATTAATTTAATTAATATATATATATATATATATAAATATATATATATATATATATATATATATATATATATATAGAGAGAGAGAGAGAGAGAGAGAGAGAGAACAGCTAGTTAATAAAACATGTTAAAAACACTTTGAAAAAGAGTTAAAAACACATTTAATTTTAAAAAGGAAGACTAGTCCTGAATCCGTGGAGTTTCAAAGAAACACTTTCCTTCTCATCAGAGGGTAGGATTTAGCAAAATGCGAGATCGGATTTTGCTAGCAAAAGTATTTGATGAAACTACAAGTCAGTCATAGATCTTACTTGGTAACAAATAGTATATATACTGTTTGTGGATGACATATATCCATCCATACACACATATATATAATTAGATAATTGCTCTTTTGTAGCTACAGACACTAGTGTGTCATGCTTACGCAATCATCAGTATAGGATGACAATTCCTGCTGGTCGGGAGATTTGAACCCAGCCACAAAGCCACCTTTGACTCCATTTGCTAAGTCTTTAGCTCCAGGTCACCAAACAATAGTCAGAAGAATTAAGGGAATTAATAACTAATAAACGCACAGTTCGGGCACAGACATTAGACAATCCAGAGTGTTCCAACGACGAAAGTCGTGAATGCTGCATAACGCTAGTTGACTGCTTGTTGACTGTTCATATTTCCTCAGACAGTGCCCATCCTTAAGTATTGTTTTGAAGTATATACATACACAATCACAAAAGTTGCATTCTGCACAATTTAAAAAATTAACTCTAAATGACGGCTACTTCTACCGCAAAAAATTTACAATCGTATAATTTCTGAAACTGTACTATATATATATATATATATATATATATATATATATATATATATATATATATAATATTTTTTATATCAAAATATATCAACAATTGGCAATGTATATATACTAATAAAATAAAGTCAAATAAATTGACTCAAATATTAAGCTGATAATAATAAAGCTTATATATATATATATATATATATATATATATATATATATATATATATATATATATATATATATATATATATAGAAACTATGAAAATATTTAGAAACTATGTAAATAAATATTTAAACAATAAATTAATTACAAATAATACGTCTCCAAAATGTGGGAGCGACTAGAATATAAACAAAGGGCAGATAACCTCTCACTTTAAAGCACTCAGGGAGGGAAAAAAGAAAAACACCACAGAATCGCTTATACAATTTAAAAAAAAAAAAAAAAAAAGCAATCTTACACACACACACACACACACACACACTAAGCCTCGAAACTTTATAGTTCTCTTCAACTCCTAATCCTGTGCCGGTCCTAATCGTTTCGTCTGTTAAGTCTTTGAGGTAAAAACGAATTCCACAAACATTTTTTTGGGTTAGAATTTCTTTAAGAGTTTATGAGTTGGACTATTTCCAATTTGGCGCTTTTGTACAAAGGTCGATATTATCTTTAGTTCACGGGCCGAACACATTCAGAGCAGCATCACCCATCACTTAAGCAGAGGAGTAATTCTGGCACATACCTGGAAAATAACAACCCGTTCTATTACCGATATATATACTTATACCTTTCGCTAAATACAAGTACGCAGCTTTCTCGGTATATGAATAAGTATTTCTATATTAGATTTCAAAATTTGTAGAATTTTGTGCCTATTTTTATTTTATGAGCGAGTTTTATGAAAGAACAAGCAAAGAATAGAATATATATATATATATATATATATATATATATATATACCGCCATCCAACACCTATTTATCTAACTCTACCTAATCTTTTGAAATGTATAACTTATATTACAGATTTCCAACGAATATCTATTAAAAAAAAAGTCACTTTGCGCGTGTATGAGATCCTCCCTATAGGTTCCAAAACGGTTGAGCTTATATTTTGCAAATTTCACACAAAGGTAATTTATGTCTGCCAGATGTTTTGTACAGAAATTCATCCGATAAGTATCGAATAAAAAATTAAAAAAAAAAAAAAAAAAGATTTTAAAAGTAGCAAAAATTGAGTTTTACTAATTTTGCCTATAATTTCAGAAAATTATTACCTCCTTTTATTAAGAGTCAAACTCTCCGATCTCGACCTCTCTCTTTTCACAGAATTTCGAACAGAACTCTTCATTTAATCTGCCCTCGCTCCGTCAACCATGGCGGGGTAGAAGTCCTAAGTAATTCACAAGGAGCCATGGCGCAATGGATAAAGTACTTGATAAAAGTTTAGTTAAGTTACACTGTTCTGGAGGTTGAAGGTTCGATCCTCAGCATGGGCGACACTCAAGATACAATTGCGAATTACTTGGGACTTCTATCCAGTCATGGTTGATGGTTGACAGAACGAGAGCATGGTTAAATAAAGGGTTCCATTCGAAATTTCCAGCAAATTCTCAACTTCAAGAAGATAGAAGTGAAGAAGGTCGTAGATTACATCAACCAAAACGTAAAAATGACACTCAAGATGAGAACAGAAAATTGTTTTTGTGGTCCTATTAGGAGTCATACGTTTTATGGTTCTGGATTTTTGAGATAAGGATTGGGTATTTGGATTCTTCATACTACTGTTCTCATCTTGAGTGTTATTTTCACGTTTTACGTTTCAGTCGATAGGGATCTTTCTGCGGTAACCGGAAATCTGCACAGAATTTCAAAATGGAACCATGCCCTTGAATACATGCCCTCGTTCAACCAGTCATGTCTGGAGAAAAGTCCAGAGTAATTCGCAATTGTTTCTCGAGCCCACACTGAGGATTGAACCTTCAACCCCCAGAAGAGTAACTTTTACAACTGAATTTTACCAGGTATCTTATGCACTATGCCATGGGTCCTTGCAGACAATTCTGGTACAAATTTTTGTAGCCTTTAATCTATTTTGTTTCTAGATGTAAATATCACTTTTTATATCTCCTTGTTATTTTTTTTTTGTTTTTATTTGTTATTTTGTTTTTATTTATTTTTTTTATGTTTTTATTTATTTTTTTGTTATTTTATTTATTGTTTTTATTTTGTTTTTATTATTTGTTTTTATTTTTATTTGTTTTTTGTTTTTATTTGTTTTGTTTTTCGTTTTTATTTATTTTTTGGTATTTATTTATTATTTTATTTAAAAATTTTTTTTTTTATTTAGTTTTTATTTGTTATCTGTTATTTTGCTTATCTTTGTAGATAACGCATTAAAAGTAGCTGTTTCCATTTTTGTCCAACAATTAATATAATAAGGCAACAGAAAAACAAAAAACAAATAAACAAAAAAACTGAGCATGTCAGCCAGGATCAATTATGTCTAATTGGTGATCACAAACTTCACGATCGCCTGTTTCAATATAAAGCAATCGTCTCCTACACCCCCCCTCATCAAGCGGGGAGGGAGTAGGCACTTTTATGTAAATAACCAATTGCTTTTACTCTTATATAAAAAAAAACAAGGCTATAAAAATCTGAAGAAAAAAGTTTAAAGTGGCGGCAAGTGTTAGGTAGATGGTGAGATACATGATCAGCAATGGTGGCAGGGCTTGATTACTTAAGATGACGGCTCAACAAGAACTTATATACATTAGATTTGAATATAACCATGCTATAGTCAGCCGGGAAGCAACCCCACGATAGTTTAGTTTTGGACACAGTAAAAGAAATTGTTGATAGTTGTTGGTATTTGTTAATGTTTTACAATGGAGGGACCATAGATTGGAGCTCAGGCGAGCGCTTGCCATAAAAGTAACGATAGAGCAGAGACAGACGTATAACCAATTCACGGCACATCAGTGAGCCGTGGCACGGTGGTTGGAAAACACTGGTTTAAAACAAAAAAACAAATAAACAAACAGCAAAAAAACAAAACAAAACAAAAAAAAAAACTACTATTGAAGAGAATGTTTTCAAGTCTCTTTCTGTTTAACGTAATCGAAACACTTCTGTTAGATAATTCGTTGCTCTGGTTGACCTTTTGGGTCATTGTACCCTTTTTAAGCAACCCCCCCCCCATCTCACACACACACACCCACACACACACTTCCTCCTCCCATGACTGTGTCTTTAACATAGATTATGGGGAAACAGTTAATGCTTTGAATATTCTTCGTCATTAGAGTAAAAATCGAAATATTGAACTTAAAGTAAAACCAATGTTATGTACTTAATTTTCATGTCGAAGTAATCAAAATATCCAAAAATTACGAAAAACCGTAAGGTAGAAAACTAATTACTAATGAAAACGGTTTTCGAAGACAATAAATGAAAACTGAGTTTTGCTAATTTAGCCTAAGATTTCAGTAAAATTATTACCTTCTCTATTACGAGTAGAACTCTCCGTGTTTCTTTTTTTTTTTTTTAGAGCAAAACTCATTGTTCGCTATTTTTCTTTGAAAACTTTTCATTAATAATTACTTTTCTACCTTGTTTTTTGTTTTGTAATTTTTGGATATGTTCATTACTGCGACTTGACAATTAAGTAGATATTATTAGTTTTACTACCTACCTAAAGTCCGCCGGGATATAATTGCGAGAGTTGAGCGTACTAGACCCCAGACACCCTCTCTATGGCTACTCGGAGGTGGCTAGACAACTTGTGTCCCGGCGAAGCTTTGCCACAGTGGAGGAACTACCGGTCACTCCTACATCCTCTTACCGGCTGCAGATGTGGAGAGAGGTAGACCCTCAGTCTACAAATATTGCATGCCAGAGCCCAGTGAAACCTTACCACCTGGCACACACCTGTCCCGTTCGGAGTGGGTCACTCTGAATAGGGCAAGGGCAAAAGTTGCAAAAACTGGCGACAACCTCCTCATGTGGGGTTACTCTACAACTGCTGAATGTCCCTGTGGTGCCCAAGTTCAGACCATCGAGCACATTTTAACATCTTGCCCACTGGGACCCAACTGCACGGACGAAGACCTCAGTGTTGGTAATGAAACCGCACGCCGCTGGTTGAAGAGATGGAGCGACAAGATATGATGATTAGTTTTTACTTGAAATTCAATATTTCGAATTTCGCTCTAAAAACAAAGAAGCACCAAATATTTAATACTTAATAGACTATCCCCCCCCCCGTTAGATTCATTATTTATTAATTTGTCTTGCCTCTTTGGGGGATCTCTTTTTAGTTGAATAATCTATTGTCGGTCTGTGAGACAAAGTAAAAATTAGACAGAAGAACGACAGTACTTAATTTTATTATTTTAAATATGCCAGGCAACAATGACCTAAGTAGATCTTATATAAATTTGAATACAATATCTATTATGGTCTGACGGAATCTGCCCTATTCTTTGGCTATATATGGATTCTTTCAAACATCTGTCATATAAAGGACCTTATGACAGTCTCAAAGCAGTCGGGTTAATAGTTTTAGTAGCTTAAGGACTGGACTGCTAAATACCAGTTGAAAATTCATTCTTAACAAGCAGTTTGGCAGAAACTGAGCCATTTTGGTGGTCATTCATCTGTCAGGTTGTGATATATATTATCACCTTTATCCTAGATAGTATATGGAGTTAAATCCTTCCAGACCTTGCCTCCCCTTTTTGGATTGGTTGGTTGGTTGGTTGTTTTACAGCATATCAACCCTTTTCAGGTTATTTAATGCCGAATCCAAAGATTTTTAAGAAAGATGTTTTAATAGAATATATTTGTTGTTTTCAAGTCAGTTTCTATTTAACCCATAGTTCGACCCTAACAGGTACTACCACTCCAGGTCAGAGTGGACCTGGGAGCAATGGCAATTAAAGGGTGACTCCACACTCCCCAAAGCCCGCAAGCTGGGGCCTCACCACTGGATATAGTTTAAGGTTTTTGGATTGGAGTAAGTATCTTAAGTGCCCTGACCAAAGAATACTGACAGGATTTCCAAGGCCATTATTAATACTCTCCTTTTGGAGGCGCTGGTTTGATTCTCCTCACTTTTTGACCTTGTGTCACATCTTCCTGTGGTGAGAAGGAAGTAAACAAGCTCTGAGCAGTATTTCTGTAATATACCACTGTATTATCTTATTTAGTATCAGCTTTCATGGAGAACTGCCCGCCTGTGGAACACTGTTCTGCTGTCCTGCTTCCCAGTTGAATACAACATGGTAGCCTTCAAATCTAATGGAAACAAGTTCTTATTGAGCCGTCCCCATAATCAAAGTCGAACCAATTTACACCATTAACAGTTACTACATTATCACCTTACAATCTTTAACCCTTATCCTCGAGTAGCCTTTGGGCCTTGATAAGTTATGACTCCCAAGTAAAAAAAAAATAATAATAATAATTATCAATAGATTAGAACACCATTTTAATCAATCAGACATGACAAAATACGAAGGGTGGTCCAAAATATAATGCCTCTTTTTTTTTTTTTTTTTTTTTTTTTTATATTTCGCCCGAATCGATCAAAGGGGGTTGCAAATTACATTGTTATGATGACTGAACTTATGCATTCATGATCCGAAAGTTTTATCTCTCTGTTGTAGATATTGACGGTGTGAGACTCTATGAAAGTAGCCCCTGTCAAACGGTAAATGCTTCGGGCTCAAAACTATGCCTGAACTCAGTCATCATTTGACAAAGGTTGATATACAAATATTGTGTATATCAGATAATTCAAGCTAATGTTCTCTTATGTTTCGACACACACACACACACACACACACACACACACACACACACAAAAATACCTACTCAGGACATCGAGTAAATAAAACTCAGGGAGAGAACCTTGAGGAAGTTAAGATTTTTTTCTATTTTGGTGATGTCTGGTGAGAGAGATAGTTGTTGTGATGCTGGTGGTATTTCGCTCTCTCCCACAATGAAAACTGTGACACTATGATCGGAAAGTCAGCATTCCAGAGGAGGAGCACTGACCCTGCAAAAGATGCCTGTGCAGCCCCATCGGCATTCCCTGGCAGGGCGCCTCAAGTAATTAGCAATAAACTAACCTCTTCTCAAAGAGAGAAGGCAAACCTTGGGAGGATGAACCTCCTAGAACTGCACAGTACTAGCAATCAACAGGGAACAGGTTATTACAGGAATGGCCTAATTTGTTGGTGTTGGGCCTGACGACTAAAAAGCCATGGCTGTTCTGCTACTACTACTCCCAAAATCTGTTCTACATGGATAAAAATTTAGAGCGCTCTTTCCAATCCTCATGTGCAGTGACATCACACTATACAATAGAGGTCAGGCTTACAATACCTGCGTCAGAAGCGTTCTCCTGTATGCCAGTGAGATTTGTTAGGCTGGTAATGTCTTCAACTGTAACAGGCCAACTCGCAGCAATCATACGATGGATATGCTTCTCGAAGTTTGCTGATCCTTTCAATCCAGGCTTGAACTCAGTTCCATAGACGAGACCCTACACTGAAACAGACTGAGATGGTTCGGCCAACATCCAACGAAAAGAAGTTGACAAGTGGCCAAGAAGAATCATAAATTTTAATGTCCCTGTTCAGGCTAAGATTAAAGCTCAGGTTCCTTTGCAAACCAGAGCTGAACGGGTGGTCTATCAACTAGAAATGGCTGGGAGGGTCCTACTAAGCACTTTTGTAATTCCCCCCCCCCCGCCCTCGACATAAATGAACTATTGCACCATTATTGTTTTTTTTGTTTTTTTTCACATGTAAATAAAATTGTTTTAAACAATTGGGTTGTAAGTAGGACGCCCCCCCCCCCAAGT
>NC_136508.1:42683693-42718693 GCF_053919585.1 Euprymna scolopes | reverse complement strand
TTCCGCCTTAACAATCACCTTTAAAATTACTTAATAATTTTTTCGGGTATGCTGAAAACGAATATCGCATTTTGGCCACCAGCAATAACATAAGAAATAATTTGGGTCTCTTAGTTTTATCGGATTCCAGGACAAAAATTCATCTAGTCTGGCGGAGTATCTAGTTTCGTTACCTCAAATAACATCACTTGAAGGTGCACCTGCACCATTCCTTATAAAAACCAGTGTGGGTTTGCCATACAGAGGAGATCTTATTTGTTCAACGAATACTATGTGATTTTGAATATTTAGTGTTTACTTGTATGGAGCAACAATAGCAGATGCCAAGTTGTCCTGACAAAGCCGTGTAAAGAGACCTTAGACACTAGAAGGCAGTTAGACATTCAAAAATGTGTGTGTGTGTGTGTGAGAGAGAGAGATTAAAAACCGGTGACCCGTTGGGTAACCCATTGAGCTCAAATACAATTGTTTAAATTAGAAAAAATAGTGAGTTTGCAAAGCTAATTAAATATAAAAACGTTAAAGACAAATTTAAAAATGGATTTTTTTTTCTGCTCGCTATACCCCTCCCCACACCAATGAATTAAATAGTATTATTGCTTGCTCTAATATTTCCTTTTGTTAATAATCGACTATTCAGATTGTTTTTTGTTTCTTTCCTTTATTATCGTTGACTGTCAATCAAGAAATAAAGAGAAACGGAAGCAAGGATGATAGATGCAGTATAATATAGGAATGGCGGGAGGTGGAGGTTAAAAAAAAAAAAAGAAAGTATACCGTGAGAGTTATATCTAGAAACTTAGTAAGTCACGAATTGAGTTAATTGCACAATGTGATTGTTACAACAATTGCAATGTAAGTTTTTTTTCTTTGTCAAACATAACTCAATCCCGATAGATTTATGCATGAAAAACAAAAAAAAAAACGGTGTAATGATGAAGTATTTTGATAATGTGATGAAAATCTCTGTGACAACTAAAAGATTGAGTTTTTCAACGAAGATTTTAAAAAGAATTAAACATTATTTCATCCTTTTAAAATGAAACTAATTTAATAAAATCCTAAAAACCAATAATGTGCAGTTGTTAATAATAATTATAACAATAATATTAATAATATTAATAATAATAATAATAATATATTTGGAAAATCTTATTTTCGTCATTAACTTTCAATTTAATATTTCTCAAAAGCTATGCGCGTTTTCACGCGTCGAGATTTGAAACATTTAGAAATATTTGAAAATCCTTTTATGGACCTTTAATGTATTGGTATTTTGTTTAAATTGCTTCGTTTTTCTTTTTTCTTTACAAATACATTAGCGATTTTTTTTTTTTTTTTCGATTATCGTCGATACTTACCGGAAGCATTCCGATATAAAACTTTTTGAGAACACTTCCAGACGCATAAAGTAAAGGATCCATAGGGAATTCTCATTTTCTCTCTTTCTTTCTATCTCTATCACACACACACACACACACACACACACACACACACACACACACACACACAGTGCTGTTTAATAGATAGATAGAATAATCTTGAGTATATATATTTTTATAAAATAGTGAAAATTATTATAAGGTCAATGGAGATATTATCGACTATAGAGCATATACATTTTAAAAATAGAAATATCTGCATATAAAATGTTTACAAAGACATTTTTGTGTTTTATAATATATACATATGCACACACATATATTAGAGAGACAGAAATAAATGAAATTTTGAAAAAAAAAAAAAAAAAATACAAAATTCCTTTAAGATGCAAATATTGTTTAATTACAAAATAGAATTTTTTTTATTAATTTCAGATTAAAAATATTCATCATTAATTAAGAAAAAGAATAAAAAAAAATGATTTTTTGATAAAGACTAGTAGGGGGTAGGGGCATTGCCTGGTAGTAAGAAATGACATTGTTTAATATCCGAAAAGCTTTATGGATTATACTTCTAAAATAAACTATTAAAGTTGTATAAAAAGTAATAGAAATATTTTTTTTTAAACAGTAATGAAATTACTTGAATTTTACGAGTTCAGTATTTTTAAATTTTTAAACTTTAAAAATCTATCAAAATTTTTCTATTTTTACGATATTTTCAGGGTCAATGTGAAATTTTATGCTCTTTCCAATAAATCGAATATAATATTTTAGACAAACTTTTTTTTTTTAATTCACGCCCCCACATTTTTAAATATCTATTAAAAAGTAAATAATTAATGTACTCACCAAAGTGTTATATATCATAAATTGAAGATAAAAGATCAATAAATAATATATTCAAATTTAAAACAAAAAAGTAGTGTTTTTTTTTTTTTTTTAGAAATTTACCTGTAATTATTGGTACGCGCGAGCGCGTAAACACAGCCCCGAGCGTTTGCGCGTACCAAAATGACTACCACAATAGCATAAGAAATGACATTGCTTGATATCCGGAAAACTACTCATTTGCGGAAAATTTAAATGCGATATTCGTTTTCAGCATACTCGAAAACCTCCACAAGCTGTCAGTTTAAAGGAAAATGTTAAGGTGGAAACGGATTAAAAATTTACCCCCATTTTATTTTTTTACATGGGCACCACTTATCAAGGCCCGGAAGCCACTCGAGGATAAGTGTTATTGCGTGTACAGTAATCAATGGGATAGTATCGTAGTAATCGTTAGTATTGGAGATTTGAGAAAGTGTCCTACTTAAGGGGGCGGTTCATCAGGAATTTGTTTATGTTGGACTTGAGGACATCCAAGTTGCAGTCAGGTGGGAAATATGCAAACGGAACAGAGTTCCACAGTCGTGCACTTCTAAGAAATAAACTTTGCTCATGGAATCTACGCTTTGATTTAGGCACAGATAAAAAGTGGGGAAAATTAATGACATTTTTTTTCTATAGACAACAAACCGAAAAAGTTAAAGAAACAAATATATAACATGTTACGAAAGGCAAGATAAGGACTCATCTACCTACTAAGATGCCCTTTTAGTGTTATAACTTATTTGGATTTTTTTTTTAAATGAGGTAGTGTCACGATGAGTTATATAATGGATTTCTATCAGTCTTTTATTTCATTTTCGAGTTTTGTGCGATTATCGAGATTTCCCAGGTGACAGCCATATTTGTTCTCGTTTTATCTTAGCAACTCTACACTACTTGTTTCGCATAATAAACGCTTTAAAATAAGTTAAACCACAAACCAAATTATCTTACTAGGTAGAAGAGTAACGTATCTCGTCTTTTGGTAACTTATTTGTTATATATATATATACTAGCAAAAGTACCCGTCGTTGACTGGGTCCAAAAACAGCCTACAGAAAATGGACTCTGATTTATGAAAGTATGATAGGTTATGAAAAGGAAGGGTTGTAAATTTGTGTAAAATTTGTGGTATCAAAACCAAAGCAAAATATAATGAAAGTAAAAATAAAATAGATAAACCTCATAATTTATTATACCATACCTGTTCACACTGAAACACTTATCACAATATTCTGTGGATCTATATTAAAAAACCTTGTTAAACTTTGTGACATATTTCCATTCTATGGAGGTCAGGTGCGAACGAACACCCAATAATTTTCTTATACCATATTTCTTCAAACTGAAACATAATTATCAAAGTATACTTACGCAGATAGATATGAAAAGTCTTTATTAAAGTTTGTGCCTATTTCCATTTCATGGAGGCCAGGTGCGAACGCAGATCCCACAATTTTATTATACCATCCCTATTTAAGTTAAAACATACTTATCAAATGATTCTTATGTACATCTATATCAAAAACACTTGTAAACGCTTCTTTTTTTTTTTTTTTTTAATTTTTTATTTCCATACTTTGTGGACCAGGCGCGTACGCAGACCCCACAATTTTTATGAACCACCGTTCTGCCAGATCAAACATACCCATTCCTGTGTCTCGATACATCTCCTATCATTATATGTAATCAGTTTTTTAAAATAGTCAACCATATAGGAGCCTATTCGTGACCAGACACACACAGTTAGTAAAAAAAATACCCAAAATCTTAGTTTTTTTTTAATAAATTGTACTTATGGCATTGCCCGAAAGTCTTTATTTTCATTTATAAGTCACCTTTTTTAAACATTTTTAAAATTCAATTATTAGAATATAGTTTGTCGGTTAAATTATTAATTAAACCAAATCATCATAAAATTATAACTAATCATTAAGGTAATCTTTTGATTTATATTTATAAATTTGGTGGGTGTAAAGAAAAAAAAACTTCCAACTTTTTAATGCATGAAGATTTGCTAAGAATTTTAAAGACAGTTGAAATGATATTTCTATTCGACAGTTTAAACGTTTCCAAATTTCGAAGAATCCGAAAGTAATGCAGTTTCTTTCTGCTTTTTAAAACAAGATACTACAGTTACTTGTTTACAAAGAAATGAAAATGAATTCCCGCTGATTTAAATTCGTACCAAAAAAAATATATCCCGTTAATAGTAAAAAAAAAGTGCAAGTTTTGGTTTGGAGAAGTTTAACAAAAATCGGTTTAAAATATCGCTTTTTTTTTTTTTTTAAATTCAAATTTTAAATTAAAATAATATTTTTATCGAAATAGTCTTGTCCAAATTTCACCATTGTTCACAAAATATTTAATGGTGAAATTAGGACAAGACTATTTCGATAAAAAAATATATTTTCATTTAAAATTTGAATTTCAAGATTAAAAAAAAAAAAAAAAAAAAAAACTTCAAATAAAAATTTTGGATCGCAACAAACTTGTTTTTCTGACAATATGTACAAATTATCCTCACAAACTTAAAAATGTGAATTTTCAAAGTTGCTAAATTATAATTAAATCCAGACCCCACCACCACCACCACCACCACTGTAGCATTTAGTTTATCTTCATGCCATACCAAACCCCCGCACCATTTTTTTTTGTTACTTATGCCAAACTCAATATTAAAACGATATAGATCGCTACTTTACTAATCATATTTCTTAACCCTTTCATAGTACTATTCCGTCAACCAACAGAAAATCTCACTAACCCTAATTCTCTAGTTGGTTTTGGCCTTGTTAAGTGGTGATCCATAATATATACTAGCAGGGAGACCCGACGTTGCCCAGGATTGAATTAGAACTACACATACACAATGAAATCGGTAAAATTGCCATTTTTAATCGATTGCCTGCTCTAATCAGGGATTCACCATGGTGCACCGGAAGGAAAGCTTCACATGCCCGCGGTAACTTACTCCACACTACAGTGCTGTCTACATTGCACTGTAGAGAGCCTACTGTTGATTTTATAACATTATTTTCATATAATGGTTTGAATAAAAATTTAAAATACAAAAGTCATCATTTCGAATGTGCCCCTGTCTTATCAAAGTACCTACTGTTGACTTTATACGCCGGACCCTTCTGCTTTGTGCGGTGATAAAACTTTTAAAATGCATTTGTGATATTACGCTGTATAAGGTTGTTAACTTTAGTCGAAATCGGAATGTTGCTTTTTTTAATCAGATTTTTTCGATTATCGATTTTCATTAAAGGTATTCCAATACAAAACCTATCTAAGATCACTCCCAGACATATGAAGTACATTTGTGAAATTAAAAAAAAAAATCGATTAAGCCGTTTAGAGTCCATAGGGAACTTTCTCTCTCACACACACAAAGTGCCTTATGTGTGTGTGTGTGTGTGTGTGTGTGTGTGTGTGTGTGTGTGTAAAACAATTTTGCTAGATTCCAAAGTGCATTGTAAACATGTAAAATCGACGATGCTTTTAAGCGGCAACACACCATATTTAGTATTGTATCACAATTTTGAAAGTATGTGAATTTGGCACAATCAGTATGATAAGAGTGTTTGGACTGGGAGAGTAGGGTTCAATCCTAGGTCGAATTTACACCAAAAACTAAAGATACTTTGATGTCCCTTTGCTAAATAGTCAGCATTATATGGTAAGGATTAACGCGAAGTGGATTAATCTTGGCGGAAAAATAGTGGCGCCCTCCCTTACATTTCAGTGTAATAGTTTATGAAAAGGTAGACTCTTTAGGTCGTATTGACTATGATCGTCTACTTTATATATATATATATATATATTATACTTGGTCTTATTTAAGTAGTTTGTCCATTGGAACAATGGAGACCATTTGCTCACCCTAGGAATGATGGATGACACGTGCAGGGAGTTTAAAGAGAAGCTGATTTGCATGGAGCCAGTCTCACTCTCTCGTCCGAACCAGCCTGATCCAGCGGCAGAATCAGGTCAAGACATTTAGGGGTCAGGTGGGATACAAGAGCTTCCGGAAGTATCGACGTACAGTGTTTGGGATTTCGAAATGGTTACCGATATATTATTGTCCAGGCTCAACGTTGCTTAATTTCAATGATCTGAGAACGGGTGTGTTGATGTGATTATGCTCTGCAGGAATAATCAAAAGGTGCAGAAAAGTGGCTAAACTAGAGAGGCGATAGCGCGGTAATGGTCTGATCCATTGAAATTCAGATGATTCGGCCAATTAAACAGAATTGCGAGAAACTAGAGAATTTGGAAACAGTCAATAGAACATATGCAACTGTGTGCAGAGGAAAACTGTGACGAAAAGACTTCTCTTTTCAATACAACGATTCAAAGCTAATCTTATAATAGCGAGTCCATATAAAATGATTAATATGAATCTATTGTCCTTTAAATATTAAGTAAAAAGTCCCCAAGAGACATTTTGAAAAAAGATAAAGAACTATTCTTTCACTAAAATAACAAAAAAAAAAAGAAAAAAAGATGGCCGCTAAAGAATCCTTGTTCCACTGACCAGTATTTTGTGAAATGACCTTTTAAGCGAGAGAGAAGAGGCCTTGATAAATTCTTCTTCGTATTGGCAGATACTTTTAAAGGTTACTAAACGCAATAGTAAAAGGTCTTTTTATTTGAAGTTTATATATATATATATATATATATATATATATATATATATATATATATATATATCAAGAAGTAAAAATGAAGTTTACAAGCCAGAAGCTCCTATAAACTTAAACAGAATATAAATATTAATATTTATATAGTAATCCAAATTAAATTAAAAAAAACTCAATACAACCAAAATAGAAAAATGAGCTTGTCATAAAAGAATACAATTAAAGACTAAATTATAATGTACAAGAATTTATTGTTCGACAGAATACTAAGAAAGAAATACTAAGATTTCCTTAATCCGTGGAGTTTCAAAGAATGCGTTCTTTTCATCAGAGGGATGATATGAATTTATTGGTAATGGCATAAACTGAAACTAATCATATATGCAGACAGATAGCGCAGAGAGTTCATGAAATGAAAAGAAATTCATGAGTCTTCCCTCTTGAACACCTTCAACTCGGTATATATATATATATATATATATATATATATAAGTCTTCTGTAAGGTCTGACGAGGCTGCTGGATCGTAAATATGGTCCAGCAACCGAAACATATGTAACTGAACAGATAAAACGTAATAAAAAATAAAACGCATATTTGCTCTGCAATAGTATTGAGCACTCTTCAGGTTTTACTAATTACCATTTTTGCCATATATCAATCAAGAAGTAAAAATTTACTGTTCGACAGAATACTCAGAGAAAAATACTAAGATTTCCTTAATCCTTGGAGTTTCAAAGGACGCGTTCTTTTCATCAGAGGAAAGATATTAGCAAATAATTATTATAGCAAAGCTACGAATTTGCTGGTCCTGGCATAAATTGAAACTGCATTTTATGAAAACTAATCATATATGCAAAAAAGTTAGTGTAAAGAGTTTATAAAATGGAGAGAAAAAAAAATGCAAATGAAAGGATATGCAGTCGGGTTAGGGTTAGGTTGTTCAAAAAAGCGAGTTGGCCACAAGATTCAAATAAATGCTATGACGAGAGAATATTCTTTTCATTATTTTGACTCTTGAGTATATATCAGTTAATATCTTATATGTTCTTATATAGAGTGATGTGGTAGGTGTATCAGAATTTTTGTAGGAATTTTTGACACCCCTAACATGAAACTGCGAATAAAATATAAAAACCTCGTAATTTCTCTGTTAAAAGTGGGTTATTTATTTTCTTTATGGATTATACTTCCAAAATAAACTATTAAAGTTGTTTTAAAAGTAATAGAAATTTTTTATTTTAAACTAATGAATTTTCCGAACTCAATATTTTTCAATTTTTAAACTTTAAAAATCTATCCAAATTTTTCTATTGATTCTATTTTTACGATATTTTCAGGGTCAATGTGAAATTTTATGCTCTTTCCAAAAACCCGAATATAATATTTTAGACAAATGTTTTTTTTTTAATTCACGCCCCCTCATTTTCAAGTTTCTATTAAAAAGTAAATAATTAATTTACTCACCGAAAAGTAAATAATTAATTTACTCACAAATTGAAGAGAAAAGGTCGAGAAATAATATATTCAAATTTAAAACAAAAAAAAAAAACGTAGTGTTTTTAAGAATTTTACCTGTAAAGTTTGAAGTTTAAAACCTTTTTTTTTAAAACCACGTTATTTGTTTTTTCTTTTTTTTTAATGGAACCTTGGTCCTTGCTCCTTTAATTGAAAAAAAAAATTAGGGCTTGAATTACATTTTTCGAGGAGTTATAAGCTTGGAAAGACAGGGGGTCGAATAATTCACGCCTCCCATTTTGAAATGTCTATTAAAAAGTAAATAATTAATTTATGTACCAAAGTCTTATATATCACAAATTGAAGAGAAAAGGTCAATAAATAATATATTCAAATTTAAAACAAACAAAAAAAAAGAACTGTTTTTTTTAGAAATTTACCTGTAAAGTCCGAAGTTTAAAACCTTTAAAAAAAAAACAAAAAAAAACAACTTTTTTTTTTTTTTAATGAAACCTTGGTCCTCGCTCCTTTAATTGAAAAAAAAATTAGGGCTTGAATTACATTTTTCGAGGAGTTATAAGCTTGGAAAGATGGGGTGGAATTATTCACTATTTTCACGAAATTTCTGACACACCTAGTGACGTGGTTCTCAATTGATTAACTGTGTCGGATATATACTCGAGAGTCAAAACAATAAGTATATTCTCCTGTCATAGTCCTACTAATAAGTAGTCTGAGCTTTAATATGCAATATTGACACACAGATCCAAATTAAAAATCTAAAATGAGTGTAATCCAATTACTCTGTAAAAAAAGCCAGTTTGCAAACGATCGAGAAAGAATTGTTTTGTTTTTTTTTAATTCGAGACACCGGAAGAATACCAGTCCCAAGACGGGTAAAAATTAATCCCCATCCCTGAACAGACGGTTTGTGCCACTTTTATGCTCACTTAAGAAGAATCAGATCAAGATATAAGGATACTAAACCTTATGTCTAGAATCCTTATTTACATGATTTGATTTCTATAAAATGTCAAATTTAAGGACTCTTAAGAAATTGGAATTCAGGGAATCTTGCACAAGTTATGTCTATGGATCAAATTTAATGAAAATCTGGAATATTTGAATTTTCGAATGAAATTGTGTCCATATTATTCCCCCTAAAAAATAATAATAATTTAAAGAAATTGAAAAATTGAGGAATATTTATTAATGTTTATCAGTTTGTGTTTTTTGGGAAGAATCTAAAGTATCTACATATTCACATCTTTTTTTTTTTTTTTTTGATCCGATTGCATTAAACTTAATATAGTCCACTACCCTTCCTTACATCTAGCAGCTGTGTTCCAATATTTATAATGATCTGTTAATTAGTTTAGAAGTGAATCTTACCGCTTGGAGTATAGAAATATATACTAGCATTTCGGCCCGGCATGGAGGTTTATGTTGAGCAAAAAAAAAAAAAAAAAAAAGGGTCAACTTTTTTTAAACTTTGACCCCTATTATGACCCCTCAATATTTATTGTTTTGGGTTCATGTCAAGTTATTAAGTTAGATCCATGTCCAAGGAACCTATATCTAAAATTTCAAGTGTTTAGACCCAAAATTGTCGGAGGAGTTTGGTAGAGTTCTCAAAGGTCAAATCGTTAACAGCTAAATTTTTGGCCGAAAACCAATCACATCGATTTTCCCATATCTCAGTACTCTGTATATCAAATTTCGAGTCTGTAGACTAAAAATTGACAGAGTTATTGCGTAGGGAAATGTATACAGACAGACACACACACACACACACATATATATATATATATATATATATATATATATATATATATATATATATATATATATATATATATATATATATACACCCACAGTCTTTTTTTTTTTTTTTTAAATTTTTTAAATTTGAAAGATCAAAAAATAACCTGAATTCTTTGCAAAAGAAATTCGTTATTCAATACATCCGGGGACCTTTTTAGTTTTATTTTGTTAAAAAAAAGTTATTTACATTTTATTGAAATGAGGGAATAGTTCGGGGGGGGGGACTGTTTTTCAAGACATTGGGAAGGCACAACATTTTGGAATTTGTATCCCATAAAAACCTTTTGATCTATTTTCAATCACACGTTATATATATAGTAAGATATTTTTATCTCGCCTGTTTTTGCTACAATATATTTTTTTCTTTTACAGTCTCTCTTCCAATTTTCGGATTTTAATGTCAAATCACACTTCAATTTCTTTTGACGGATTGATTGTTGCTATTTCTTCTGATGAGTTAAGGGCATAATAGATTCACTGATTGATATATTAAGTGATTGATTTTGCGCTACGAAACATACTGTCAAGAATTGTATAAGTCAGCTGAATTAAAGGAATAAATTATAAGATGGTCAACATCATGAATTTTGGAATATAACTCTTTTGTCATTTATATTTATTCTCTATATTGCTCCGTAATTACATTGAGCTTCTTAAATAAGGATTGATTATGAGAAAATATATTTCTACAGAAATATATATATATATATATATATATATATACGTATGTATTTTGTATATATATATATATATATATATATATATATATATATATATATATATATATATATATATACACACACGCACGCGCACACGAATCTACAGTCTAAAACGATGAAAAGAAATTGTTTTAGTGTTCATACTAATAGCGCCCGAATCGACAAAGTTGAAATAAGAAAACGAATGATATTAGAAAATAAAAGGAAAGAAAAAACGTATAAATCGGCAACAGAAAAAAAAAAACCTCAAGGAAATCGTTCCATTATATATTCCCCTAAATATTCAAAATACACACATACACACACATTATATATATATATATATATATATATATATATATATATATATATATATGGTAAATAACTGCTCCCCGGTTTCTGTTTAACCATTTAGGCTAAGTTTCCCCCTCCCCCCACAATTACATAGTTGTTGAATTAGCTTTGTTAATTGTTAGACTTTTTAGAGGAAAGTCGGCTTATGCAGGTGCTAATTTTGCGATGTTTAATTGATTTCGTTAGTATTCCTAGGAATTTAAACTGCATTTTTGAAATTTTATTTCAGTATTTTTATAAAGTACTCAAAGGTGCAAACAAGTACAAAAGCGAGACACTGTCATGACGAGGTTTCAACCGCTAGCCATTAAACCTACGATTTCGTTAAGCAAAGAAAACAGGTTTATTCTTTAGTTGTTCACTATGAAGAAATACACAAACATTAACGAATACACGTTTCTCTTTATTATAAAATGGAAGATACGTTTTCAAATAGCTTTTGTAATGTGGAATTCTTTCATTTTTAATAGTCAAAAGTTTTAAAAATGACGAAATCAGACGTAAATCTCCGGCAAAGACTCTTGTCAGTCAATCGAAAGGCCTGCAAGGAATTATCAACCGGAAACAATGACGGACGATTCTAAGACATACGCTCTAGTTTTGGAGGGAAAATATTTATAGTTTTTGGAAAAAATAATTCAATGAAGGAGTACCTTACCAAAAAAATAATGAGGTCTTACAAAATGTTGAAATTCAAATTCCTTAAAGACTTTCGAGTTTCTTTTTCATTGACCGATGGAATAGACATCATAATGTCTATACACGTACGTGTTGGAATCAGAAGCAGGAATCGAAGTTTTTTTTTTTTTTTTTTTTTTTTTTTTTTTTTAGTATTGATATCAAAATCGAAAACATTTGTGCCTAATTTCCGGTGCTAAAAACTGTTCTTTTCATTGTTTTTTCTTTTATTTAAAACTTAATTTTCTATAATTCGTATTAATGATGAATGATAAATATTGATTGATTTTAAAACTATCAGTAAAACCAAAAGCTATAGACCCCCCACACACACACACACAAGTGTATTTATAGGTTTTGGAAAAATATATGCGCATAATTCATTGGTTTTGCTGTAATTTAACCTCCCATCCTCACCCCCAATTTATATTTAGAAATTTTAAAGAATCTGAATCGGAAATTATATCGAAATTGAGAAAAATATTGGAATCGTTCAATCACACACACACACACACACACACACATATATCCTAGGTTAATATTTTTCAGAAGTAAAGTAACCAATAAAGTTTGACGATGCTTATATAAGGGTGTTCAATACCGGGGTTGCAAACTTTGCTTTCGTATAAGCTGTGTCGTCTGAAGAGGGCTCTAGTTACTGATAACTAGTTGACTGAAACATGCTCATGACTGTGTAGCAACATATTGCTGCTTATGTAAAAACAAATATATATATATATAAAAGTGGACGTGTCTGTCTGTGTGTGTGTGTGTCTGTCTGTGTACATTTCCCTACGCAATAACCCGGTCAATTTTTAGTCTATAGACTCGAAATTTGAAATACCGGGTACTGAGATTTGGGAAAATCGATGTGACGGGTGTCAGCCAGAAATTTGGCTGTTAAGGGGTCAAATTTCAACGATTTGACCTTTAAGAACTCTACCAAACTCCGACAATTTTGGGTCTAGACACTTGAAATTTTAGATATAGGTTCCTTGAACATGGATCTAACTTAATAAAGAGATTTGAGCCCGAAACAATAAATTTTAAGGGGTCATAATAGGGGTCAAAGTTTTAAAAAATTAACCATTTTTTTTGTTTTTTTGCTTTTTTTGCACAGCATACACCTCCAAACACCCGAGCAACGCGGGGCACCCCTGCTAGTATATATATATATATATATATATATATATATATATATATACACTCCTATAATTTTTTTTTTGTATTGATATTCATTTTAAAAATCCTTTTTCTATTTATTTAAAAAGAAAATACAACTATGTTATATATGGGCCGTAGACTTGCATTCATCTACAAAAGATGTAGCTAATTTACATTTTCTTTTAAGCATTCATTTTAATTAATTCCCTATCAGTTTTTCTCATGGGATGAACATCTTCTGTTAACTATTACGTGTAATTATATTCATGTAGATATTCTACATGATTTATACTTGCGTAATATTTGCGTAAAAAGGTTATAGTAAACACAAACCTCTTTCTATATATATGTTTAAAAAAATTTGTCTACCAAACTCCTGTCAGTTTTTGGTCAACAGACATGAAACTTAATGTATAGGATATTCGAACCGATGCGAAACTTTATATTTGGCTTTTAGCCGGGGAAAATCGATGCAAAAGTGTGAAATTAAAGAAATTAAATTTGCAAGGTGAAAGTCATTACGAATATGCACGCGTAACGTAATAGCTATTCGTTAATATTTTAATTTTTAGCCTTGTAGTAAACACATCTTCATAGCTCAGGCATTAACGTCAACGGGAAAAGTAAATCGTAAGCTAAACGTTTTGGTTTCGATTCTCGGTGGTGGCGCACAAGTCACTTAAAAAAAAAACTTGTTAAATAATTACTATGTATTGGGTTCAATATAATTTAATAAATACGAAATCTGCATTAATCAAAATATCATATTTAAGCGTATTTTATGACTGGGCAATGCTGGGTGGCTAGCTAGTATATATATATGATTAAATCAGGTGAAAAGGGGGAGACAAATCGAAGTTGAGAGATGAAAACTCAACTTTACGTTCAATGCTGTTTAGCAGCAAAATCGCAGATTTTGATTTTCTTAGTTTTAAAATAAAATACTTGATCAAATTACATAATTTTTGGAATATGACATCTTCGTACATGATACAGACTTTATTTGGATTTTCTTTACTTTTAATTGCCGCCATAAGTGCCAATATGAACAAGCACCTCTGATATTTGCGGTAACGTATAATAATAAAATGAAATTGGAACATAAATTACAAATGTTTAAATATCTATACCCCTCCCTCAAACTGGAAAAGATAATATTTGCAAAATAATATTTGCAAAAATCGATCAAGGCAAACTGATAGGACGTTTCATCTCGCCACGTACACCAGTTGAAACGCGAGACAAAACTATAGAGTAAAAAACTTGAATATAAACTGTATATACACATAAAAAAAGCTGTTGTAAATCGATCTGTCCTTTTTTTTTTCTTATTCAAATCTGATTTGTGTGAAGTTGAATCGAATTATATTTTATCATGACGTCAATTGAATAAAATTGTTACAAATTATAATTAAAAAGTTAATTATACGACGTTACGCTTGAACGTAAATTGCTTTAGATATGGCGTTTGACAATTTTATAACTATAGATCAAAGATTACGCCCCAGAATTTTTTTTTTTGATGAGGTATGATGACATAGTGGATATAATACTTGGTAAAATTCAGTCGTAAAGTTACACTCTTCTGGAGGTTGAAGGTTTAATCCTCAGTGTCGACGACACTCAAAAATACAACCGCGGATTACTTAGGACGTCTAGCCAGCCATGGCTGACGGAACAAGAGCATGATTAATAGGGCTGTGACAACAGCATATTCTTTTCATTGTTTTGACTCTTGAGTAATATATCCGTTAATATCTTATGTTTTTATATAGACTGATGTGGTTCTCGGTTGATGGACTGTGTCGGATATATACCCGAGAGTCAAAAGAATGAAACTAGTATTCTGTTGTCACATCCCTAACGATTAAACATTTATTCAAAATTCTGTGCAGATTCTCACGTTCGATAGAACGATACCAGATTCTGACAAGATACACCTGAAGAAGATCGGAGATTGTATCGACCGAAACGTTGTGAAAAGAACAACCAAGACGAGAACAGTATTCCGAAGAATTCAAACGATAAGAATAGATCAAATCTATTTGCCTTCTTTGTCATCTATAATCTGAGACGAGTTCTTTGTGATACACGACACGGGGAGTTCGAAAATGTATCTTGCGGAAATAAAATAGAACTAATCTAATTGGTATTTTTAACTTGTAAACTTCAAATTACTTTATAATCGTCTTGTAAGTACGAATTATAAAGTGTCACCATAGTTATACAGACGTCAGGCATAGTTAATATATATATATATATATATATATATATATATATATATATATATATATATATATATATATATATATATATATATATATATATATATAAAAGTCGCTGACTAATTGTTCAGCTTCGATATTATTTTAAAGCCATTAACCGACAAAATGGCAAACGTTACGTTATTTTGCTGCAAATTTAGAATTCAACCTAATTAAAAAAAACAAAAAACAAAAACAAAACAAAAAAAAAAAACCAGGAAAATCTTTGATGTACATAACCCGTTATGGAAAAAAAATGTTATATTCCAAAAAATCACGTAGATTGATAAAGTAGTTTTATTTTAATAAAGAAAATTCAATTTTATGACGAAGCGTTGTTTTCATCAGCCATTGTTTAATAAGGGGAGATAACTTAATCTGAACTACCGAAATACAAATCAGCCTCGTAATGGCTACCATTTATTATTAAATCGCTAAAATCGTGTGTTTATATATATATATATATATATATATATATATATATATATATATATATATATATATATATATATATATATATATATATATATATATATACATACTGCTAGATCAATTTGTGATTTTTGGAATATGATTTTCGTTCCGTGACAAGCATATACAAAGATTTTTCTGTATTTTTTTAATTAGGTCAAACTTGAGAAAAGATAGTTATTTTATATTCTTCAAGGAAATTTATTTTTCTAACTCGCCTCTGTCGTATAAAAAAATAATAACAAAAAAAAAAAAACGTTTATTTGAAAGAAGACATCTCCAAATGCTTAAAAAAAACAAAAAACAAACTAAGATGTTAAAATGGTTTGGGGCGGAAAAAGAAAATGAAAATTCTCAGTTTATTTAATTAACTTCGCTCGAGGAGGTTAGACACAAGATCAGGTCTTGGTTTGATTTAAAGTGTTTCTGTGGAACAAACTGAATTTGAACCCGGAACACCCAGGTTTTCAGTCTGTGACGTTGGGTCGAACTAACCATGTATATATTTTATTTTTATCCTTAAATTTAGCTTTTCTTTTTAATTGTTTTCTGCTTTTTCAAAGCGATTACAAATACATGTCGATTTTTATTATAATTACAAATAATAAAAAAACAATATCTAATCGATAAAATATTTTGGCATCGATTAATTAAAAAAATAAAAAATACAAATCGTTGTCATATTTCGTTGTTGCGTCCAGAAATGTATTTTTCCCCATTTAGGCATGTTTGTAACCAATACGTGATGCTTCTCCTACATAGATTCCCAACACGAGAATGAAGCCGGTCAACCAAGTTGTATCGTGCTGAGTCGTAAGAATTGACTTTATTATTATTTGCTGATCAGGCTCGATGTCGCTTGAACATGTCGATCTAACGGGAACCAACGTGATCAAGTCGGAAAAACAATCGTTCAAACAGTAAACATTTGATCCGAATTTTATAAAGAAACAAATGTTCAATTCATACAAGTTAATTTTTTAAGATCGTTCGGTTCAATTAGAAATCAACGGTTTTGTCGGGCCCAACGGGAAGAGGGCAAATTCTTTTTGGTTTGTTAGCAGATTTTGGGAAACATTCTTATTTGACTTTGCTTTCGAGAGGAGGCAGTAAACGGGATACTTCATTGCATTCCAATTTATATATATATATATATATATATATATATATATATATATATATATATATATATATATATATATATATATATATATATATATATATATATATATATATATATATATATATATATAAAGCATAATTCGAAATGGGCACCAAACTTCGCGTGTTTGAACGTCAGGTTCAAATACGCTGACACACCTCGCGAAATCGTAACGGGTTTTATTATGCAATCGTATATATATACCTGCGATTATTTACATAAATATTTATAACGAAAGGTTTTATTCAGCTGATATATCAATCAGTAAAATATAAATTCACTTGTCCGTACGTCCAGTGTCACAAAATCATCATCATCATCATCATCATCATCATCATCATCATCGCAAACTTAAATGAGAACCGAATTACCTCCTTTTATAGTGGTCTTTATCAGTTTAAAATCTTTAAAACCATTTCCTCTGCAAGAATGGCTGTTTATGGTTTCTAATTGGCTATTTTATTTTATAATTTAAAAAATCATGTTGATAGGAAACTAAGTTTATTATTATTATTATTGTTATTATTATTATTATTATTATTATTATTATTATTATTATTATAGTTCCTTTTTTAAAATTAAAAAATGTGCAAGTGAATTGACATGTTCTTTTATAATTTATATTTAAAAAATCAGAAAAAAAAACAAAACTTCTTTTAAATCAATTCTTTTTAGCTTTAAAAGGTTAAAAAAAATTGCTAAAAAATGCTTTAAATTCATCGTTATTTATTTTATTTTATTTATAATGTGTTTTTTCACGGGCTCTGTTAGTTACAATTAAGTTTTTAAGAACCTGCGGTAAAATAGAACGTATCCACTTGATCATGGCTGCCGATGAAGTCTTTAAGTGTGAGGGGTTCTTTTTAAAACAAACAGGCGCGCATGAACCGTAATACTTGATTTATCATTCTTTTGTTGTTTTTGTTTTTTTTTTTATTTGCATTTAACTTTAATCGAAACAAAAAATTACTACTCAATCAGAAAAACAGGCGACTCGAAGTCAAATAAAAAAAAAATCTATTTTTCTAAAAAAGAAAAAGAAAAAATTCAAATATTTTATAAACTAATGTCAACCCGTAACCCGTTAGTTAGAAGAGTAACTTATCTTGCCTTTGGTAACATTTATTTGTTATATATTTAAAATTTTGACTACCTTTTCGAATCTCTGGATTATAAAACAAACCCAATCAATTTTGAAGTGATTATTTTGTTAAATTATAAACTGAATGTACCAAAAAGGGTCGTACGACGCAAAAAGGGTATTTTTTTTAATTATAGAAAACAAGCACAAGAAAGCGATCAACAAATATATAACAATTGCTACCAAAGGCAAGATAAGCTATTCTTCTGCCTATATAAGTTTTTGATGTTTTAACTTATTTTAAATCGTTTATTAAGTTTGAAGCGCAAGTAGTGCCGAGTGGTTAAGTTAAAACAAGATGGTCGACATGAGGCTGTCAGCTTTGAAGTCTCGAAAATCGCCCAAAACTCTAAAATAAAACAAAATACTGGTGTAAATCAACCAAAAATATCACCATAACATTTTTTTTCGGTCTGTTGTCTATAATAAAAAAAAAAATGCTGCCCCTCCCCCTAAAAATAACCCTAGTAAATGGGCAATGAACTTTTGGTGAACGTCATACACGAAATATAATAAAACGAAGAACTGACTTTATTTATTTGAAAGGCGTATGTTATACCTGCAATCAACATAAAAGGGCAAAATCATCCAGTTTTGAAGAAACTAAGTTTGTTTACCCGACATGACAAGGTTAGATTATGAGGTCAGGTTATAAGAGGGAAAAATCAGACCCCGCCCCCTTCTCCACACCTCCTAAAAAGATTGTTGTGGATTGGTAAAAGTTGCCCCAAACGGACCCGTCAGTGCGTGTATATATATATATATATATATATATATATATATATATATATATATATATATATATATATATGTGTGTGTGTGTGTGTGTGTGTGTGTGTGTGTGTTGTTTGTTTTGGTTTTAGCGATATGTTTTCAATGAAATCAATTATTTACGAAAGCGCATTTTTACCTAAATGCGAGCTGGGAATAATTTTCCCTTTAACCAATTTGGTTCCCCCACATGGGGAGCGGTATATATATATATATATATATATATATATATATATATATATATATATATATATATATATATATATATATATATATATAAATAATCTCAGTTGTACCTATATTTTATATTATTGTATATAGATTTCACATGAATTCCCATTCGCCTTTTCTTCCCTTTTCTTTTCGAGATTTTGTTCTTGCGTAATAATTTATTCGTCTGTTTGTATCTTTTGATATCCAACGATTAACTTCTGATGAGTTTGTTGGTGAAAGGGGGGGGGCCTAGGGGTGTTCGTATATTATTTTCAAAATGGTGTAGTTTTTGTACGGCTAAAAAAGTTATATATATATATATAGTAGCACCTTTGCCGCTCCGACTTACATACTCCTGACAAGCAGCAAAATTTCACCTCTTCCTTCACTGCCAAAATCCCTAGATGCTGGAAAGTCTTCTTTCTAATAGTTTATTTCCTCGGACTTTTGAACAACTGAATTCCGTCCCTGTTTCTTGCTTTTTTTTTTTTTTTTCCTCTGTTAGTTAAAATACGTTCAAATACCAACTGTCTCCACGTGGATAAATAGTTATTTCACTTCTGACATCATCTGACGACAAGAACAGAATTTATGATTTGTTTACGTAACTATTGCGTAATTTAGCTTTCTAGAACTTTTCAAGATTTCAATTATTTTAAATATTTATGATGTCCAGAAAGAACTTAAATAAAAAGGGAGATCAGGTTTTTAATAATTTCAATTTATTCCGCCGTTATTTGAAAGATACTTTAGTTAAATAAGTGCTTTTTTTTTTTTTTTTTTTTTTTTTTTGTAACTATTACCTTACGCTACAACACAACACCGACCATTCTAATTTGGTTCTAGGGGTATTCGCGGTCGCTGACAACGAATCTGATTATCAAACCCGTCGCAAATTTACCGTTTGCATGGTATTAACTCCTGAACCCAGGGACTATTTTGCGCCATTTCAGCATCTTCAGTAGTGTTTTTCTTGAATACGTTCGCGTGCAAACGGGCGTAGTGAAGTGACTTATCACATCGCGCAGGAATCTTTAAGGGCCATTTGAAATAAAGTTTTCAAAAAATAAATAAATAAAATAAATATGTGGTTCATTTTTTTTTTTTTTTTGTCTGATGTAGTTTTTAATGCATTTTAATTTATCTAAAAAATAAAGTTTTCACGACCGGTTTACAAAAACATAAGCACCAAACATTTTTATGCTTTTCATTGTCTACAATCGTACCTCAACAGATCAAAATTCGTTAGAAATAACTGTTCGAATATGGGAGATATTCTATATAAAAAATAAATAAATAAAAAATATCAGCTGACGAAAAATATAAACAAAGACGAAAGAAACTTGATGTTAACCAGATTAATTGATAAATTTAGATTTTGTATGAGAAAAGTTGATTCTTATTTAGAATTCAACCTAAAAGAAAACTATAGAAAAATCTTTATGATGTACGTACCCGTCAAGGAAGGGCAATGTCATATTCAAAAAATCACATAAATTGATCAAGTAGTTGCATTTTTTATAAACAAAATCATTTTTAAACGACTTAAAGCGACTAATATGAAATCAGTAACATTAAAAGACTGATCTCGCAAGTTTGAATTATTGTGAATTTATCTACTTTTTTTTTTTTTTTTTTTTTTTTTTCAAACTAGCGATGCGAGATATTCCTTTTCTTGCTTACGTATAAATACCGATTTTCTTAGTTAAAAACAAACTACTTTATTATCTTACGTGATTTGGGGAATATATTTCCGTTCTGTGACAGGTACGTACACCATGAAGATTTGTTTATTTTTTTACACTTAGGTTAACTTTTAAATAAGAACCAACCGAAAATGTATACAACGTTTGTTTACTACAAAAACGAGATAAATCTTACCGCCTTTTACGATAAAACGTTTTTTTTTTGTTTTTTTTTATTAGTTTCATTTTTTTTTTTCTGATGGTTACGTTTAACTTATTTTTTTTTTTTGTCATAAATTTTGACACAAATAATGTGTCTATTTACCTCCCCCTCGCCTCCAGGGGCATAAATTAGGACACAAGGTCAGTTTTAATAGGGTGTTGAGTCAGTTCTACAAAAAGGGACACTATGCAACAAGAGAAGATAAAAATTAAACCTAATTCCGAAACTTACTAGTACTTCAACAGAAGACATGCTAAACTTCTAATTGGATAAAAGATTGCGTAAAAATGCTGCCCCCCCCATAAAAATTTATAAAATCATTCCACAAATTTTATAAAGAAGTGCCCTTTTTTTTTGTTTGTTTGTTGCTCACGTTTAATTTGAAAGTTTTCGTCGCCGAAATATTTGATTCAAGAGATTTTAACCCCAAATCGTTTTTAGACCATTTTTAGGACTAGAGGGAGGCTTAAAAATTTGATCTGATATATTTTTCAACCTTCTGCGTTTAAACCAGCTATTTTTATTTTAAATTAAACCTATTCATGGCCCGTTGGGTCACAACCACTTTTACTACAATTTGTTAGGAGTCTCAACATCGTGTGTTAACACACGATGTTGAGTCTCCTATGTATTTTTTTTTTCTTTTTGCAACGTTATATTGTCACGCATTGTTTTTTTTTGCTCGCTAAAAAATTGCTATTTTTTTCTGAAGAGTATATGCACGAAAAGAGCCGGTATTGACATAATAACCGGATCTGTAAAAAAAATGTACAGAAATTTTAATATGATGGAGGAGCTGTTTTACATATAATATAAATACTTGGATCTTGAAATGTAACTATACTGTTATATATATCATAATTACGTCGACACATCAAAATATATATCACATGACATATCATAATATATATCATAATCACGTTGACACATCTGTTCCCGGTACATCACCGAAGTTAAGCAACGTTGAACCTGGTCAGTATTAAATGGGTGACCATTTGGGACTTCCAGGTGCTGTGTGTGCTCTCCGCTTATCTCGGCATTGTTTCCAGTCGTCCTGGTCTTCTCCTTGCCACTAAACCAAAACAGTACCGATTCATGAGGTGTGGTTCGGATTGGGCAACCCTTGCCTCACAATTACACACGCAGCTGCCCCAACAGGGGGTATCCTTTGTCTTTCGAGACTGAACGGTGGCATCGACTCTCTCTCTCTCTCTCTCTCTATATATATATATATATATATATATATATATATATATAGTCTTTGAAGTTTTTAACCTTTAAAACTATACAAAAAAATATTTTTTTTCATTCGTTAGAAAACCATCTAGTCAGTAAGTCATTTAATCACCTGCAATCACTGCATCAACTCTCTCTAGAATTTACTATAATACTAATAATTTATTTTTCAAGGGATCATCAGTTTTTTACCATGAAACACTGTTTCGGGGATTTAAAAACAAAACAGTATATTACATCATGGCTCCCCAGCAGTGTTGATCAACCACCACCTCCCTCTCTCATTATATATATATATATATATATATATATATATATATTATATATATATATATATATATATATATATATATATATATATATATATATATATATATATACAGAATTGTTGGTAAATTTTGTATTAATTTCTTCGACCTTTTCCCCGTTTTTTCACCGGAAAAAAATGTATAATTGGTAAAATATATTTTGCATTGTGTTATATCTGAAATGTAAACAATTTTAATTTCCTTCACAGTAACTCTTTGTTTATTTAGTATGCTAAGTTGCTTCGGCATGGTTATACAAACTTTTTTGATTTAAATGGTATTTAAATCTCTATAGCTTATAAACTTCATGATTTCGTGTATAGAAATTGGTTATCTTCACTTAACGCTTGGTCGATCGTTTCTAATTTTTGTTTTGTGTATAATTCCTCCTCTGATGAAGAGATTTTATTTTAATAAAAATGTGTATCGTCTCAGAAACGATCGTACACAGATTAGCTGAAACTGTATCGACGTGTGACATATCTGCTAAGCCATTCTTCTTACAGAATTAAAAACAAAATTTTTTTTTACTTTATTACTCTTACAGATAATCTTGAAGTAAATCGACTTGTGATTTGGTCTCTAATTTACATATGTGTAACGCATCTAATTTGTGATTCGGTCATCTAATTTACATATGTGTTCTGAGAAACGCATTAAAATGCAAATTAGCCGAAAAGATTCATTATTTCTGGAAAATGTTCAGAGACATTAAAAACTATTCAAGTGGTTGAATCAAATTACGATAAGAAAAAAAAAGTGAGCGAAATTCGGTTCGACAAGGTGGACGAGTGGATCAGTTAATTGCTAATTATAACATAATTAAACGAATAAATTGTTTTTTTTGTTTTGTTGTTTGACCAAACATAATTCAAACCTGCTACTGAGGAATATTTTACTGTGCATTTTGTGGGGGTTAAAATATTTTAAAAAGCCCCAGGGGAACCGACATATTTGGATCAAATGGATTCATTAAAACATTCTGGGTTTCTATTACTGTCAAAAAAAAAAAAAACAAAAACAAATATAACAAATAAATGTTATCAAATGCAAGATAAGTTACTTTTCTACCTAAATGGATAATTTTCTAGTGTTTTTATTTAATGTAACATGTTTATTTAGCTAGAAAAACATACAGTATTTACCGATGTATTTGAAAATTGCAAATGCGCCCGACTCTCTCTTTGACACGGTAAGTTTGGGAAAAGGAGTTAAAATATATATATATACATACAAAATACTGTTAAAAACCCGCCGAATATATGTCACCCTATGTCACGGTAACATATATTGAGCGAGTTTCTAACAGTATTTTGTATATTTTTTATTTTTAACTCATTTTCCCAAACTTACCATGTTCAGCATAGAATCGGGCGCCATTTTAGATTTTCCAATACATCGGTAAACACTATGTTTATCGAGCTGAATAAACATGTTACATTGAATAAAAACACTAGAAAAATTATCCTGTTCGGTAGAAGAGTAACTTATCTTGCCTTTGATAACATTTATTTGTTATATATTTGTTTTTTGACAACGTTTTCGAATCTATGTGTACAGTAATACAAACGCAAAAATTGTTTTAGAATGTTATTTTATTCATGCAAAAAATGATAAAATTGCTTCTTGACAAAATAAATATCAGTTTACTTTTTTTCAATATTCTGACTATGGTTTCACATTTTTAGGGGGTGGGGACGTTGACTCATTTAGTATAATAGATTTTAGAACATTAAACTAATGGGTGCTTCTACACTACCAGAACGAGATTTCGGAAATCGTAATACTGAATTTCACATAAAAATACGAGTACATAGATACCATTGTTTCTAAGATGATTATATAAAAAAATTACGAAAATTGATAAGGTAGAAAATTATTTATTAAAGAAAATAAAAAAATTAAGAAAACGATCGTATTTGCTTATGTGAGACACAGGATAGTTCAAAAGGGCAGGTAATTTTCCATTTCGATTTAAACAAGATTACCGCAATTTTCACCTAACACGATTTAAGTTTTTTTTTTTTTAATAATTCATCAATATTCAGGTAATTTCGACTCGTTAATTTGGAAGATAACACTAATTTATTAGAATTGACAAAAAAATCAGTAGAAACCATTGCTTTTTATCTGAAAACTCCATTTATCGACTACGAAGTTTCGTTCTGATAGTGTAGAAGCGCGGAATTAAGAAAGTTATAAGTTATTGACGTTCTTCGGTTATCTTAGGGAAAATAATTACAGAATTATTTTTTTTTTTACTTTATTACTCTTACAGATAATCTTGAAGTAAATCGACTTGTGATTTGGTCTCTAATTTACATATGTGTAACGCATCTAATTTGTGATTTGGTCATCTAGTTTACATGTGTGTTCTGAGAAACCCATTAAAATGCAAATTAGCTGGAAAGGATCATTATTTCTGGAAAATGTTCAGATGTTCAGAGACATTAAAAACTAAAGCTAACACTAATTTATTTTTTTATCAATAGAAACCATTCCTTTTTATCTAAAAACTCTATCGACTACAAAATTTCGCTCTGATAGCGCAGAAGCGCGAAATTAACAAAGTTATACGTTATTGACGTTCTTCGGTCATCCTAAGGAAAATAATTTTTAATGAATCTAAAATAAATATTATTTATTTGCTGGTTTTGTTGCGCCGTGAATAAACAATACCACAATATATATATATATATATATATATATATATATATATATATATATATATATATATATATATATGGGCCGCGAATATTATGTTATTTTGAATATATATATATATATATATATATATATATATATATATATATATATATATATGTGTGTGTGTGTGTGTGTGTGATTTTGTAGTTGTGTTCGAATCACTCGACCAGCGGTAACTATTATTTCCTGCACTGATGATTGCGAAAGCAACAAACACTAATGTCTGTAGATACCAAAATAATATTATAGCTTTTATGTTTATATGTAATTTAACTAATTGGGTTAGTAATTACGTCACAAAGTTTGGATAGTTCAATAGTGCGATACTAGAGCCTAAACTATATTTTTTAAAAGATACCACGTTAAAAAGAAATAGACACAAGTGTTTACTCATTTTCAAAATAAGCAAATAGTTGTGTGTCTATTCCCTTATCTTAAAAAAATGTTTTTTTTTATATGATATTATGTTATATATATATATTAAACATTTTCTGCGTAAATGACTTAATTCTTTTGAAAAGACTAGAAACTTGGAGAATTTCGCTTCGAAAGTTGAGTCAAAGACTCCAGCGTAAAAATTTTCATGGGTCAAACTTTTCGGCGGCGCAAATCTTTTTCATACATTCACTCTTGAAGCGAAAAAACATGATCAAATTGACGCAACCGCTCGCTCGCTCTCTCTGTGTCTCTCTTTCTAATATATATATATATATATATATATATATATATATATATATATATATATATATATATATATATACTAGCATTCCAGCCCGGCGTTGCCCGGGTGTTTGGAGGTGCATGCTGAGCAAAAAAAAAAAAAGAGTAATTTTTTTTTTAATTTGACCCCTTAAAATGTATAGTTTCGGGCTCAAATCACTTTATTAAATTAGATTCAGGTTCAAGGAACCTATATCTAAAATTTCAAGTGTCTAGACCCAAAATTGTCGGAGGAGTTTGGTAGAGTTCTTAAAGGTCAAATCGTTGAAATTTGACCCCTTAACAGCCAAATTTCTAGCTGACACCCGTCATATCGATTTTCCCAAATATCAGTACCCGGTATTTCAAATTTCGAGTCTATAGACTAAAAATTGCGTAAGTTATTGCGTAAGGAAATGTACACAGACAGACAGACAGACACGTTCGCTTTTATATATATATATATATATATATATATATATATATATATATATATATATATCCAGACAGTTGGCGAGGTGAGTCAGAAGTAAGGGGCTTCGGCTCATTACCGTGGGGTCCCGATTTCGAATCTCGCTATATTCAGCCACTCTGATGAGTTGTATACGACGAAACACGTGTCAGTGGATAATTACATTTTAAAAATAATATATATATATATATATATATATATATATATATATATACACACACACTGAGTATAAAGATTAATAATTGTAAATTATGAATCAGTTTCAAAAGGATTTTGATTTGATTTTGTTTGTTCATCCTTTTGAAACTGATTCATAATTTGCAATTATTAATATAGCTCTAGGATAAATATACCTATTGAACCTATATATCTACAGTACACTGTTCTTTTAAAGTATTAAGACATTAAAATAAACAGGTTTAATTCCCTCTTTAAAATATGATATATATATATGTGTGTGTGTGTGTGTGTGTGTGTGTGTGTGTGTGTGTGTGTGTGTGTGTGTGTGTGTGGAACTTGATCGCTTATTAAAAACTATCCTCGAGTGTCTAAGGTCTCTTTGCACAGGACAGCCTGACATGAGTTTACTTTTCCCTACAAATAAACTCTGATCAAATATTCAAAATAACATAATATTCGCGGCCCACAGCAGATCTCCTTAGGCATGGTGCACCTTTTCAAAGTGATGTCATCTCAAGTAACAACATAAAGCTGGATACTCCACTAGACTAAATAAATTCTTGTCCTGTAATCTAGTAAAACCAAGAAACTAAAAAAAAAAAAAAAATAAATAAATAAGTTTTTTTTTTTTTTTTTTTTTTTTCAATCAATTTTCACCCCAAACAAAGCACAGTGCCACTTTGAAGGGGAGGGGGGCTACTATCGGGGACATAAGTTGCAGTGGCATTATGAAGGGTGATGAGTAGCAAGATGTCTGTTCACATTACACTTGAACTTCTGCATGTTAGTACAGTTGGGAAAGCAGAATCTTGGAAGGGAGTTCCAAAGTCTTGCAGTTCTGGGGAAGAAACTATTGGAGTAAAAGGTCTTACACCTAGGGATCTCTACTGTAAAGAGTGTCGGACAGTTGCTTGTCGGGTTTGTCGGGGGTAGTCCGTCGAGGAGGTACATACAGCATATTTTAAATGGTCAGTCGGGGAGAGTAAAATGAATCTTCTGAACTTGTTTACCAACTCAGTTTGAGATTTAAAGAAGAACTTTAATGGAATATTCGAATAATTATGTGTCTCATACAGATATCAAGTGCTAGCTACTGGGAGTCTGTGTCCTTTGTTTCTGAGAACTGTGACTTGATTAAAATTACACAAAGTGAAAACTGAAATGAATGTCTGGCATCCGGTAGAATGCCATATCCCCAGCTTGAACAAAATAAGAAACTTGAAAATGAAATTATTGGCGTTTTCTTTTGATTGTTTACATATAAAATTTAAACTTAAAAAAAATTCTATTAAAAAGTTTTAAATATGACTATCAGATAAAATTCGTACAGCATCATAATTTTTTTTTTTTTTTCTTAAATTATTCTTGCAGCTTATGCAGTTTACGGACCGGGCTATTCTTTTCAAGTTAAATTCAAGTTTTACGGTATCTTTTGTTCAAATTGTTTGGTGAAGAAATACAGAACAGTTACAATTCCCCTTAGACCTCCCCCATGTTAAAAATGGCTTTTCAAATAGCTTCTTTTTTTTTTTTTTTTTTAAATTATTTCTTCCATAAAACGTAAAATTGAACAGATTAACATGTATGTACATTTTTTAAAATGATTAAAACATCATTTTTGGCGTACTTGTACGAGAGTGACCACCTTCTAAAAATGCGAGTTTTTCACTAAAAAGAAAGAAAAAAAAAAAAAATTCCGACGATTATTATAATTATAGATTGCAGACTTAAATATTATATTAGCAGAAAAAAAAAAAAGAAAAATTAACTTTTAAAAAGGGGTTCACTTTCTTGTTTTAACGTTCTAATCACGTGACACGGTGGTAAAAGAAATAGACAGTATAAAACGTTTTTAAGGGGAAAAAAGAAAAAAAAACGAAAAAAGAAAACAAAGGATGAAACGAGGCGAATTGAATATTGCGTTTTTAATTTTAAAATGATCTAATTTATAAAACCTAGGTCTCTCCATTTTTTTCAAATTCTGACACGAAACGTCACAGAGATGCATTAGTTCGGTGGCTCTGGCTCAGTGGCTGGCTCACTGGCTCAGATGATTGCATTTTTTGTGAATAGTTTTTATGGGTCTTTAGCCGGTTAAAATAGTTGTTAAGGAGTCAAAAAATGGGGGGGGGGTCCAAACTGAAAGAAATAAAACCTACAATTAAAAATTCATTATAATCTAGAAAAACGGTTCCTAACTTTATCCTTTCCAGCCTCGCATCCTGAAATTTAGTACATTACACCCCACCTCCAAACAAAAAGAAAAAAAAAAAAGAAAAAAAAAGAACGGTCAACGTCGAGATTTTTTCCAACTCTAAACACTTTTACAATGACGACTATTATAGGTTTTCGGGGGTGTTGAAAACGAATATAACATTTAAAAGTGGCGCAAAAATTTTTTTCATAATATGAAGAAAAAAAAAAAAAAAAAACCCTTTTTCAAAAAGTGGGGATCTAAATTTAAATTTACAGTAAAATGAGAACCCACTTTCTGATTTTTTTTTCTAATGCCTGAAGGCGTTTTTGTCAAATTTCTACTTCACACTTTAACAATCACCTTTAAAATGACAACTTTTATAAGTTTTCGAGTGAAAACGAGTATTGCATTGAAATTTGCCGCAAACAAGTAGTTTTCTGGATATTAAGCAATGTAATTTCTTATGTTATCAATGGTGACCATTTTTGTGCGCGCAAGCGGGCGCATATTTTCGACGCTCAAATTTATATAGAAAAGTGATCCCCACTTTTTGACAAAGTAATTTCTCGATATGAAAACCATTTTTCTGCGCCACTTTTAAAGGTTATAAAGTAATTTTCAGCATCTCGGAAAACCTCTAAAAGACATCAGTGTAGTAGATCATTTTTTTTTTTTTTTTTAATTGGAAAGAAATTTGACATTGACAAAAAAAATATGAGGCAGAAGATAGCAAATACACTATATTTTTATATAAAATTTCTCGCACCCTCAGGAATATTATCTCACTCCCCTCCCACACACACACATACACACGGAGTGTGAGCACCCTAAGTTGGGAACCCCCTGACCCAGAAAAAGTTTAACTTTTTCACTCTTGCGTAACCCTTAAAAAGAAAATATACGTCGCAAGGAAACCTCGCGCGAAAACAATTACGTTCGAATTTTGTCATAAAATTAACTTCACGGCGTTATAATATTTTAATATCTACTTCAAAAAGATAAAATGAAACTAGTTTTTCCCCCTTTTTTTTTTAAATAATGAAAGAAACAACAAAGAAAATTGGTTATCAATGTTTTGCACGTTTGCTTTATATAAAAAATGTTTAATTTTGCAGCCGATAGCTCCGCACAAATCCTTTGTAAACACAAGGTAACTAAATTTGAAATTAATAATTCTTTGTCCAAATTCTCAGTAATTCTAAACAAAAATCGCGCTATTTCGTTCCATCAGTGAGTTTTGATTTCAGACAAAAACAATTCTAAACTCGAGCAAAAAAGATAAAAAAAAAAAGAAAAGAAAAAGAAAAAAGCACTTAATTGCACTTTTTTTTTTACAAGGTGGTCACCACTTATCAAGGCCCGGAAGCCACTCAGGGATAAGGGTAAACACTTAAAGTGTCAGTTAAATTCTTTAAAAGATCTGTCGGTTAGAATGTCTAAGATAGTGGGTGTATGTCATCCGACAGGATGCCCCACCCCCAGATATAAAAAAGAAAATTAAATAATAGCTTGACGGACCTGAACAAGCTTTCCACCGTGCCTTAAAATTAATTGCTCTTCACGTTTTATTTTTTTTTTTCTGCGGATTATTGTCGATAACGGACTTAACTTTCATATTAGCAGCAAAAAGTTTGGATTTTGTTTTATTATACACATAGATTCGAAAAAGTTGTCAAAAAAAAAACAAAAAACAAATATAACCAATAAATGTTATGAAAGACAGCTGGATATGTTTTTAGTGTTTTTATTTAATGTAAAATGTTTATTCGGTTCGAAAATCATACAGCATTTATCGGTATATGTGAAAAAGACAAATGACAGGGAGGTCTCTGTTGAATACGTTAAGTTTGGGAAAATGAATCCAAACTAAAATATTATACAAAATAATGTTAGAAGCTCACTCAAAATATATGTTACCGTGACATAGGCTGACATATATTGTAATTTCTAACATTATTTTGTATAATTTTTTAGTTTGAACTCATTTTCTCAAACTTAACATATTCAACATAGACCTCGCCGCCAATTGTCTTTTTCACTTGTACGATTTCCAAACCGAATAAACGTTTTAAAGTGAGTAAAAACACTAAAAACTTTTCCAGGTAGGTAGAAGAGTAACTTATCTTGGCTTTGATAACATTTATTTGTGATATATTTGTTTTTGACAATCTTTTGCGAATCTGTGTATAGTAAAACCCACATTTTTTTTTTTTTTTTTACTTTTAACGTGGGGTATCACTTTTAAATTATAATGTTCTATTAAATTGGTACTCCACTTTTCGTTCAATCAGCAACACTCTCCTTATTAAGCTATTTTTGTGGTGTAAAAGAAAAAAATAAAAATAAAACGTAAAAATTTAAAAGTGATCCGATCTACCACGTTAAAAGTCATCAAATAAAAAAAAAATGTTTTTCCTGCTAATATGAAAGTAAAGTTTCTTATAGACGACAATAATTTTACGGCAAGGAGGAAAGCTCGTTCAGGTCCGCCAATAGTTTTACTAAAAAATGTAAACAGAACGAACCTAGGTAATTGTTGTATCAGGTTATTTATCAATAACCAATGAATATATTGGGCGTGTTTGAAAATATAGCGTCTATGAAATGAAAATGCGTCCAAAGTGTGTTCGGTTGTCTAATTTGTTTATGGATATTTACGGATATTTTAAGGAAGGCCCGGGAAAATCTAGTCGTGAAGAAACGCAGCTCCAGAGATTTGATGAACCAGAAAAAAAAGCTTTTTTTAAAAATTTGTATTTTTGAATAATGCATGGTGTGTGTGTGTTTGTTTATATAACACGCAATATCAATTCCATGCAATAGCCTGACGAATCCTTACGAGAATGAAATGCAGAAAATTCTGTGTAGTTTAATTGTTGTATGTATATATTTCCAAAGCTTACTAACTAGCTATTGGGTACTGTTGAAATAAATGCTGTAAATAAATACATTATATATATATATATATATATATATATATATATATATATATATATATATATATATATATATATATATATATATATATATAGTAGAAATGGTAATTAATAAAAACTGAAAAAAAGTGCTCAATACTGTTGTAGAGCAAATATGCGTTTTATTTTTTATTACTGTATCTTTCTGTTAAGTTACATTATTGTTTCAGCTACTCTGCCGTTTTTTTTTTGCCGTCTGTAGCTTCCTCAGACTTTTACAGAAAAACACACACACATATATATGTGTGTGTGTGTGTGTGTGTGTGTGTGTGTACACATTCACGCTACTAAATCAAATAAGTGTTTCAAATTGTTTACAGAAAAAAAAAAAAGCAAATATTTTTTTCAAGTACAGACACTTGCAGATGCTAAATTGTTTTCGTCGGAGAAAATCTATGCCAAAAGAAAAGTTATCTGTCGGAAAGGCGAAACAATGACAAAACTCATGTTTATTGAGATGAGTAACGATAATCGTAAAATTCGGAACTTTGGGGGTATCGGAACCGAAAAGAAAAACGGGGGTTGTTTTATTATACACATAGATCCGAAAAAAGTTGTCAAAAAAACACAAAATATATAACAAATAAATTTTATCAAAGGCAAGATAAGTTACTTTTCTATCTAACTGGATATGTTTTTAGTATTTGAAATTCAACCAATATTGGGAAAAGGAGTTAAAATTAAAAAAAAATTATGAAAATACTGTTAAAAACCCACCGAATATATGTCAGCCTTAACATATATTGAGCGAGTTTCTAACAATATTTTGTATATTCTTTTTATTTATAAATCTTTTTCCCAAACTTACCGTGTCAAAGAGAGTCATTTAAAATTTTCCAATACATCGGTAAACACTGTTTATCGAGCTGAATAAACATGTTACATTAAATAAAAACACTAAAAATTATCCAGTTAGGTAGAAAAGTAACTTACCTTGCCTTTGAGAACATTTACTTGTCATATATTTGTTTTTTTGACAACTTTTTCGAGTCTATGTGTACAGTAATAAAAACCTGAAAATTGTGCCGATTTTCCGATGCCAAAAAACGATTCTTTTAATTGTTTATAATTTTGTTTAAACGTTTAGTTTTCCATTGCTGATACTAAATTATAAAACGATAAATATTTATTGAATTAAAACTAGCAGTAAAATTCAAACCTATATATCACCCCCGTAAGTGTATTTTTACGTTTGCAAAAACATATCTATGTTTTTTTTTTAATGCGGTAATCTTAAAAAAAAAAAAAAAAGAAAGAAAAAATTAATAAAAAATTTCACAAATTTAGAGATTTTAAATGTATCACAATCGGGAATTTAAATCAGAATCGGTAATTGTATCGGAATCAGGAAAAATATTGAAATCATTTCATCATCACTAAATCATTTTATCAAATTTAGGTAAACAAAATTGGTATAAGTTGCTTTACCTAAATTGAATAAAACAATATCTTTTCATTGAGCAATATCAACAACCTCGTGGAAATTCAATGGCTTCTGCGTGTTGATATTTTTACCTGGAATATATATATATATATATATATATATATATATATATATATATATATATATATATGTTAAAGAAATCCATCAGAGTGCTCAATTATAGGGAAAATCCTAAAATACGAGCGTATTTATATTTTCTTTTTTGTTTACAGAAAGTTTTTAGATGAGACAAGTCATTGGTACCGTCAGTTTCAAACCCCATAATTAGGACCGTTTTAGATACCTATTTCAAGCTCTCTTCAGCCAATACTCATCAAGTTGAGTGTGTAAACACGTGTGTGTGTGTGTGTACAGGGTGCCCACAAAGTCTGGCTACATAGTCTACAGGCTACATAATGTAGCCAGACTTTGTGGACACCCTATATATATATATATATATATATATATATATATATATATATATATATTACATAGTAGTCACCACTTATCAAGCCGGGAGGCCATTCGAGGATAAGGGTTAATGGGTGTATAGTAGTCAACAAATTGTTGACTCAACAATAGCCTATCAATAGACTAGGGCAATATCGTAGTAATCGTATCGTTAGTATCATATATATATATATATATATATATATATATATATATATATATGTGTGTGTGTGTGTGTCCGTGAGTGTAAATGATTGTGTTTTAATTATATGAACTCCAACTTACCTATCCGTAAATTTTGTGGATTCGATCGTCCATGCACTGTCCAGTACGGCGCGTGATATCCGGTTCGCATTTGTCGATTCCCGGAATTGTTATTATTCGAACCCGCAGGAACAGCATTACAAATCCGTCCGGATGTCGGAGATCCTGATGTAATCATTTTATCAGCACGTTTTTTATTTAGTTATTTTTTTTTTTTTTGTAAAATTATATTATATATATATAAATATATATACTTTTTTTTATATATATATATATACAAAAAATAAATTATTTATAAATATATGTGTATATCTTTTTTGTTTTTTTTTTGTCGGCGTGACTGAAAACAATAATATATATATATAATATTATTCAACACGCACACAAAACACAGACACTCTCACATACACACTGGCTGCTTGTGTTTTTTTTTGTTTTGTTTTTTTAAATAAAAGCAAATTTGGTGGCAGCCAGATTATATATAAAAATTTATATATATATATAAAAATATAAAAAATTTTTTTGCTATCTCATGTTTTTGTTTTCTGTTTTACGTTTAAAATTATTTTTCTGTTTGTTATTGTGTTTTAATCATTGTAGAATTTGAAGATGTGTTGATTTGTGAGCACATTGGAAAGACAAGAATTCTTTTCATGTTAAACATAGACGTAGATATTTGGTGTTTTTTGTTGTTGTTAAAAATCCGATTTTTTTCTTGTTGCGTTTTTTTTTTAAAAACGCGAATAAGTTTAGGTGCGTTCGCTCTAGTTAAAAAACGCACTAAATTTGAAGATCGTTGATATATATTTTTTAGCTTCTATCCATATCGTGCAAAAAAAGTTAACTGCTGAAACGTATCACCACGATGAGCGAGTGAGCTTGCTAGAGGTTCGCTTCAATGTTTCTTTTTCTCTTTTTAGACGTTACCCTCCGTCTCTACACAGTAAGTATTTCTTACCAACTGCGAAAAGAAAGAGAGGGAGAGAGAAAGAGAGAAGACCTTGCTTGCATGGATGGCTTGATTGGGGAACCCGCTGAGACGGTTATGAATGGAAAGAATGACGACCCAGGCACTCACACA
>NC_136508.1:42601193-42668693 GCF_053919585.1 Euprymna scolopes | reverse complement strand
ATATACATATATATATACATACATATATACATATATATACATATATACATACATATATACATACATATATACATACATATATATATACATACATATAGATACATACATATATATATATACATACATATATATACCCATATATAAATATATATATACATACATATATACATATATATATACATACATGTCTACATATATATATACATACATGTATACATATATATATACATACATGTATACATATATATATACATACATGTATACATATATATATACATACATGTATACATATATATATACATACATGTATACATATATATATACATACATATATACATATATATATATACATACATATATACATATATATACATATATATACATATATATACACATACATATATATATATATACACATACATATATACATATATATCTATACACATACATATATACATATATATATATATATACATATATAGATATATATATATAAATACATACATATATAGATATATATATATAAATACATACATATATAGATATATATATACATACATATATAGATATATATATACATACATATATAGATATATATATACATACATATATATATACATACATATATAGATATATATATACATACATATATACATACATACATATATAGATATATATATACATACATATATAGATATATATATACATACATATATAGATATATATATACATACATATATAGATATATATATACATACATATATAGATATATATATATACATACATATATATACATACATATATACATATATATATATATATATGCATACATATATATATATATATATGCATACATATATACATATATAAATATGCATACATATATACATATATAAATATGCATACATATATACATATATATATATGCATACATATATACATATATATATATGCATACATATATACATATGTATATATACATACATATATACATATGTATATATACATATATATACATACGTATATATACATATATATACATACGTATATATACATACGTATATATACATATATATACATACGTATATATACATATATATACATACGTATATATACATACATATATACATATGTATATATACATATATACATATGTATATATACATATGTATATACACATATATATATACATATATATACATACATATATACATGTGTATACATATATATACGTACGTATATATTCATATATATACATACGTATATATACATACATATATACATACATATATACATATGTATATATACATATATATACATACATATATACATATGTATACATACATATATACATATATATACATATGTATATATACATATGTATATATATATACATACATATATACATATGTATACATACATATATACATATGTATACATACATATATAGATATGTATACATACATATATACATATGTATACATACATATATACATATGTATACATACATATATACATATGTATACATACATGTATACATATGTATACCTACATGTATACATATGTATACCTACATATATACATATGTATACATACATATATACATATGTATACATACATATATACATATGTATACATACATATATACATATGTATACATACATATATACATATGTATACATACATATATACATATGTATATATATACATACATATATACATATGTATATATACACATATATATATGTACACATATATATATACATATACATATATATAAACATATATATATACAGACGCATACATATACACACACATACATATACACATATATATATACACACATACATATACATATATATGTACATATATACATACACATACATATATATACACACATATATCTATATATACATATACATATATATACACACATATATCTATATATACATATACATATATATACACATACATATATATATATACACACATACATATATACATGTACACATATACATATATACATGTACACATATACATATATACATGTACACATATAAATATACATATATATGTACATATATACATACACATACATATATATACACACATATATCTATATATACATATATATACACATACATATATATACACATATACACACATACATAGATACATGTACACATATACATATATACATGTACACATATACATATATATACACATATACTTATACATATATATATATATACATACATATATACCTATGATTATTGATTGCAACGTCTTGTCAGACGAGTGCCACTCCCTCAGACATTTTAAATCCATGAGTCCAAATACCTGAGAGAGTATCTATAAAAATATGATGTTACAGCGTCTTAGGTTGTACAACAGCTAAGTCTCTCTCTCGGTTCAAAATGTTGAGATTTAGCAACAATCAAGAGCAAGATTGCCAGCAACAAATTAAACTGCAGACCAGCTTATTGCGGGCAATGGTCTTCCGCTTTATGATTTTTTAAATCAGAGATTTGCTTCTCCTAGAAAGTTTGCCTTCATCATGGCTTACGGGAGCCCTCTCCACCCCAATACACATATACACACACAAATATACACGGTGCTAGTTGGCCGTTTACCCAGAAAAAAGAGTTCATTCGCCCTATACATATACATATATATATACATACATATATACATATGAATGTATATATATACATGTATACACATATATATACATGTATATATATACATATAAATGTATATATACATGTATACACATATATATACATGTATATATATACATATAAATGTATATATACATGTATACACATATATATACATGTATATATATACATATATATACACATATATATACATGTATATATATACATATATATACACATATATATATACATATAAATGTATATATATACATATATATACACATATATATATACATGTATATATATACATATAAATGTATATATAACTGTATATATATATACATATATATACACACATATATATATACATGTATATATATACCAATATACACATATATATACATGTATATATATACATATAAATGTATATATACATGTATATATATACATATAAATGTATATATACATGTATATATATACATACAAATGTATATATGTATATATATACATATAAATGTATATATGTATGTATATATACATATAAATGTATATATGTATGTATATATACATATAAATGTATATATGTATATATATATACATATAAATGTATATATGTATATATATATACATATAAATGTATATATGTATATATATACATATAAATGTATATATGTATATATATACATATAAATGTATATATGTATATATATACATGTAAATGTATATATGTATATATATACATGTAAATGTATATATGTATATATATACATATAAATGTATATATGCATATATATACATACAAATGTATATATACATGTATATATATACGCACATAAATGTATATATACATGTATATATATACGCACATAAATGTATATATACATGTATATATATACGCACATAAATGTATATATACATGTATATATATACGCACATAAATGTATATATACATGTATATATACATATAAATGTATATATACATGTATATATATACACATATAAATATATATACATGTATATATATACACATATAAATGTATATATACATGTATGTATATATATACATATAAATGTATATATACATGTATATATATATACATATAAATGTATATATACATGTATATATATATACATATAAATGTATATATACATACATATAAATGTATATATACATGTATATATATATACATATAAATGTATATATACATGTATATATAGAGACATATAAATTATATATACATGTATATATATATACATATAAATTATATATACATGTATATATATATACATATAAATTATATATACATGTATATATATATACATATAAATGTATATATACATGTATATATATATACATATAAATGTATATATACATGTATATATATATACATATAAATGTATATATACATGTATATATATATACATATAAATGTATATATACATGTATATATATATACATATAAATGTATATATACATGTATATATATATTCATATAAATGTATATGTACATGTATATATATATACATATAAATGTATATATACATGTATATATATACATATAAATGTATATATACATGTATATATATACATATAAATGTATATATACATGTATATATATACATATAAATGTATATATACATGTATATATATACATATAAATGTATATATACATGTATATATACATATAAATGTATATATACATATATATATACATATAAATGTATATATACATGTATATATATATAAATATAAATGTATATATGCATGTATATATATACATATAAATGTATATATACACTTATATATATACATATAAATGTATATATACACGTATATATATATACATATAAATGTATATATACACGTATATATATATACATATAAATGTATATATACACGTATATATATACATATAAATGTATATATACACGTATATATATACATATAAATGTATATATACATGTGTTATACATGTATATATATATGCATATAAATGTATATATACATGTATATATATACATATACATGTATATATACATATAAATGTATATATACATGTATATATATATATATACATATAAATGTATATATATACATATAAATGTATATATATACATATAAATGTATATATATACATATAAATGTATATATACATGTATATATATACATATAAATGTATATATACATGTATATATATACATATAAATGTATATATACATGTATATATATACATATAAATGTATATACACATGTATATATATACATATAAATGTATATACACATGTATATATATACATATAAATGTATATACACATGTATATATATACATATAAATGTATATACACATGTATATATATACATATAAATGTATATACACATGTATATATATACATATAAATGTATATACACATGTATATATATACATATAAATGTATATACACATGTATATATATACATATAAATGTATATACACATGTATATATATACATATAAATGTATATACACATGTATATATATATACATATAAATGTATATACACATGTATATATATATACATATAAATGTATATACACATGTATATATATATACATATAAATGTATATACACATGTATATACATATACATATAAATGTATATAAACATGTATATAGACATATAAATGTATATACACATGTATATAGACATATAAATGTATATACACATGTATATATATACATACAAATGTATATACACATGTATATATATACATACAAATGTATATACACATGTATATATATACATATAAATGTATATATACATGTATATATACATATAAATGTATATATACATATATATATATACATATAAATGTATATATACATGTATATATATATACATATAAATGTATATATACATGTATATATAAACATATAAATGTATATATATACATGTATATATAAACATATAAATGTATATATATACATGTATATATATACATATAAATGTATATATATACATGTATATATATATACATATAAATGTATATATATACATGTATATATATATACATATAAATGTATATATATACATGTATATATAAACATATAAATGTATATATATACATGTATATATATATACATATAAATGTATATATATACATGTATATATAAACATATAAATGTATATATATACATGTATATATATATACATATAAATGTATATATATACATGTATATATATATACATATAAATGTATATATATACATGTATATATATATACATATAAATGTATATATATACATGTATATATATACATATAAATGTATATATATACATGTATATATATATACATATAAATGTATATATATACATGTATATATATATACATATAAATGTATATATATACATGTATATATATATACATATAAATGTATATATATACATGTATATATATACATATAAATGTATATATATACATGTATATATATACATATAAATGTATATATATACATGTATATATATACATATAAATGTATATATATACATGTATATATATATACATATAAATGTATATATATACATGTATATATATATACATATAAATGTATATATATACATGTATATATATATATACATATAAATGTATATATATACATGTATATATATATATACATATAAATGTATATATATACATGTATATATATACATATAAATGTATATATATACATGTATATATATACATATAAATGTATATATATTCATGTATATATATAGATATAAATGTATATATATTCATGTATGTATATAGATAGAAATGTATATATATTCATGTATATATATAGATAGAAATGTATATATATACATGTATATATATGCATATAAATGTATATATGTACATGTATATATATGCATATAAATGTATATATATGCATGTATATATATTCATATAAATGTATATATATGCATGTATATATATACATATAAATGTATATATATACATATAAATGTATATATATGCATGTATATATATATACATATAAATGTATATATATGCATGTATATATATACATATAAATGTATATATATGCATGTATATATATACATATAAATGTATATATATGCATGTATATATACATATAAATGTATATATATGCGTGTATATATACATATAAATGTATATATATGCGTGTATATATATACATATAAATGTATATATATATGCGTGTATATATATACATATAAATGTATATATATGCGTGTATATATATACATATAAATGTATATATATATACATATATATGTATATATGTGCATGTATATATATACATATAACTGTATATATATACATATAAATGTATATATATACATGTATATATATACATATAAATGTATATATATATTTGTATATATATACATATAAATGTATATATATATTTGTATATATACATATAAATGTATATATATATTTGTATATATATACATATAAATGTATATATATATTTGTATATATATACATATAAATGTATATATATATTTGTATATATACATATAAATGTATATATATATATACATATAAATGTATATATATATACATATAAATGTATATATATACATACATATAAATGTATATATATACATATAAATGTATATATATACATATAAATGTATATATATACATGTATATATATACATATAAATGTATATATATACGCCTATATATATACATATAAATGTATATATATACATTTATATACATACATATAAATGTATATATATACATTTATATACATACATATAAATGTATATATATACATGTATATATATACATATAAATGTATATATATACATATAAATGTATATATATACATATAAATGTATATATATACATATAAATGTATATATATACATATAAATGTATATATATACATGTATATATATACATATAAAAGTATATATACATGTATATATGTACATGTAAATGTATATATATACATATAAATGTATATATATATATATACATGTATATATATATACATAAAAATGTATATATATATACATATAAATGTATATATATACATATAAATGTATATATATACATATAAATGTATATATATATACATATAAATGTATATATATATACATATAAATGTATATATATATACATAGAAATGTATATATATACATATAAATGTATATATATACATATAAATGTATATATATACATATTAATGTATATATATATACATATAAATGTATATATATATACATATAAATGTATATATATATATAAATGTATATATATATATAAATGTATATATATACATATAAATGTATATATATACATATAAATGTATATATATATACATATAAATGTATATATATACATATAAATGTATATATATACACATATAAATGTATATATATACACATATAAATGTATATATATACATATAAATGTATATATATACATATAAATGTATATATATATACATATAAATGTATATATATACATATAAATGTATATATATATATACATATAAATGTATATATATATACATATAAATGTATATATATATATACATATAAATGTATATATATATACATATAAATGTATATATATATACATATAAATGTATATATATATACATATAAATGTATATATATATACATATAAATGTATATATATATACATATAAATGTATATATATATACATATAAATGTATATATATATACATATAAATGTATATATATATACATATAAATGTATATATATATACATATAAATGTATATATATACATGTATATATATACATTTATATGTATATATATACATGTATATATATACATAGAAATGTATATATTAACTACAGAGCATATACAAATAAATGACAAAAAGTCTACATTCCAAATTTCAAGATGTTGACCATCTTACCGTTTATTGCTTTCAACATGTGAAAATATGCAATTCCTGACAGCATCTGTTGCGTAGCGCAGAACCATTCATATAATTATGCATTTTTTCCACTCTGAATCATCAGAAGAATAAGAACTCATTAACATAGTGAATAAAAAATAGGAGCTTTGGGGTATTGGAATCGGAAAAATCTGCCTATTTTCCGATGCCAAAAACGATCTTTTCTTATTGCCTTTTATATTCATTTAATTGTTTTTGAAAACAAAATCTTCCACCATTGGTACTATTGTTAAAAATATATTTATTGTTTTTTTTTTGTTGTTTTTTTTTTAACTACCAGTAAAACTAAAAATCTATACATCATCGCCACAAGTTTGTTCATACCTTTGAAAAAATATCTGCACAGTTAACGTGTTTTTACGGTAACCATGAAAAAAAATAACAACTCTATGTTTAGATATTCAGAAATGTATAAAGAATCGAAATCGGTAATTTCTTATGGAATCGGTAAAATATTGAAATAATCCCATTCTACAGAAATATATATGTATTCACCCGAGTAGGAATGTGCAGAGAGTGGGTGGAGGTATTAAGCACCTGCCCCTTTTACTTCCGTTTTAAAAGTGCCCTTTTCAGATGAATATATTATTAGCCTGTGCCCCTCCATTACTATATTTTTACCGTTTTATTTTTTTCACGAGCACCTGTTATGAAAAAAGTTTCTCTGCACGTCACTGTCACCCGAGGGACGTCTCCAAACTAATGTCTCCGATTCATTCCGTTCGAATGGATAGGAAGAATTGCAATTTGCATTGTTATGATTACTGAACTCTAAAAAAAAAAAATCTTTATGATATACGTTCTCATCACGGAACAAAGATGTCATATTTCAAAAATTACGTAAATTGATCATTTTACTAAGAAAATAAAATTTTATGGCGAAGCGAGGAGTAGGATTTTCATCGGCCATGTTGAATTAATAAAAGAGAGACAACTCAATTCGATTTCTGAATTTTTTAGATGAGGATTTGTTATTCAGATTATTTGGATTCTTTGGACTACTGTTCTCATCTTGAGTATGATTTTCCGCAATGACCCGTGGCGCAGTGGTTAATTACAAAATAATATTCCTCTAAAGGTTGAAGGTTCAATCCTTAGTATGGGCCACTGCAACGTACTCTTGCGAATTACTTAGGTCCTCTATCCAATCATAGCTGACGGAACGAGGACATACTACCGCCATGAAGTAAATAAAGGTTCCGTTCGAAATTTTGTGCAGTTTCCATGGTTCGACAAGATACACCTGAAGAAAGTTGGAGTTTACAGCGACCGAAACGTTGTGAAAATAACACTCATAAGAACAGTATTCCGAAGAATCTAAGGTGCCTGTTAAGATCGTCGATAGATCGATCTTTTAATATATGATCGTACGCTCAAACAACAGTATTTACTTAATTGTCATGTCGAAAATAGTAATATATCAAAAAATTACGAAAATTCATCAAGTAGAACAACTACTATTGTGTTTTTAGTAAAAAAAAAAAAAAAAAGTTTCGCTATCGGCCAAAACGAAATGTCAGCCATTAGTGACAAAAAGGAAGATAAGGATGTCCCCTGCATTTGCAATCTTAAAGGTGTTCACATCTAGGGACAATGCCATTTTGCCCCAATTTTCCGTAAAAATTACTTTTAACTATCAAATAATTTTCTACTCGATGAATTTTCGTAATTTTTAAATATATTACAATTTTTGACACAACAAGTAAGTACTGTTGTTTTTTGTTGAAAACATATTTTTCAAATCGATCCGTCGACTATCTTAACAAGCTCCGAATCCAAATAATACGAACTCAATTCGAATTATGGAGAATAAAATCCGCCTCATAATTGATCCAATTTCGTATGAAAATCGTAAATTTTTATTAGTTAACAAAAAAAGAACTACTTGGTCGATTAACGCGATTTTTAGAATATGACATCTTTGTTCAGTGATGAGTACGGAAAGCTTTTTTTTTTTTCTGAATTTTCTCAAGTGTAATTCTTAATAAGCTCTAATTATTAAGAAATTGAAGCAATATAGAAAAATAGTCTTATATTTGATTGCTGGAATCTCTAAATATCTTAATATAATCGTCTCGACAGTTTTCGTGCGTTTCTCGCCTCTACGTAACTTATACGTTCAGCGGGAACTGGGGACCTCACGATATAATTGTAACCCTTTTGTTAAAACCGTCAAAGTATTTATCTAAGTAATCTGGTTAATATCGTGTCAAAATTATATCTGGTTATATCGGTTTATCTCCAGTATCCTTATAGGAATCTGTGACATATTTTCATTCTATGCCTGGCGCGAATGGAAACCCCACCATATCATTATATCATCCTTAGAACAGAACAGATACTACCCTTGGATTCTAGCCAGTAGACCAAGAAGGTATATTTCAGTTTCACATACGGCCCAAAAGCTACATCACTTAATCAAAAAAAAAAAAAATAATTTAATTTAAAAAAAAAAAAATAATTTTTTTTTTTATATATTGTTTTCGGTGATCGGGAGATCCTATTTATTGAAAGGATGATGCAAACATAAAATTATCGTATCTATATGCTAAGTTAATGTTCGTAGCACGTTATCACCTTCTATCCTTTTTAATAAATAAGATCTCCCGATCGAATAATTTATAATCTGGAAACCGCGACACACGTACGTACGCACCTTAAAAAGGTACTTCGGTATCATATAGACTAGCGGGGCATGTGAAAATTCCACAGCAGTATCTTTCCCATCTTTCATATGTGATATATTGCTGCTGGGCAATATATCACATATGAAAGATGCTGTAGTGTAGACTGAATGTGAATGGAGAGCTCGCGATATCATTGTATCCCTTTTGTTAAAACTGCAAAGTACCTCAGTAATTTGATTAATGCAGTGTCAAAATATACCTCGTTATTACGGTTTATTCTCAACTATGTGACACATTTCCTTTGTATAGAAGGTTGGGAGCCAACGGCAACCCCACGATGCCTTTATAAACCAGAACAGATGCATTTAAGACAAAACAGATACTAGCCGTGGATCCTAATCAGAAGGTATATTGTTAGTTTCACATGCGACCCTCTTTTTTAATAGACACGATCTTCCAATCGAATAATTTATAGTCTGGAAACCGTGACACACGTAAGTATTAATTTGCTTCTCCACGTAAGCAAAATGTGACACAAGGTCGGTTTTTATGTGGAGGGGGAAGGGGAATGGTATATAAGGTTGCCCCTACATGGACCAACAACCAATTGCCACAAGGACAATAGTCTCCAAGTGTAGCATCTGCCGGAACAGATACTTACTACACTTTGAGATATTAAATTTTTTATTCACAGGAAAAAAAAAAAAAAAAACAATTGGGAAAATCAACAAAAAATTTAGGCGCAATGCCAACTCAAAAAAGAAGAGGTGAGGTTGGTTGATCCATCTCGTCTCTAACGGATTTTAAAAGATTTTTCTCTCGGCCAGCATCTTTTATCATGGTTACCATTTTAAATTTGTATTTATGTGTGTGTGGGGATGGCGGGGTTGTTCCTACTTAAACCCAATTTTAAAACATTTTTTATTTATATAAAAAAAATACAAAAAAGATAAAAATATTAATAAAATTTCATTTGTGTCGACGGACGTGGGGGGGGGGGGCGGTTAGTAAGGCTATCTCAACCCCGACTGAAATGCTAGGTCACCCGTTTCACTCTGGTTTATAAAGGAACCAGGATTTCGCGGACAGCCTCTAAATGGAGGGGGAAGTGATCTCAGCCAAAAGGCCGAATAGAATTCGTAATACACGCAAGGACGTTAAAAAGTAATACAGTGTTAATATATAGATAATTTTTATATAATCGTTTTTTTTGTTGTTGTTGTTTTTTACCGATTACTTTTTTCGCGTCATATAAAACCACTTAAAAATAGGGGAGGGGGTTTCCTATATTTCTTCTGTGCCTAACGCCAAATGTGAAGTGGAAAAAGTGGCTTTAAAGATAACCAAAATTTCGATAGCATTAAGTAACTAAAAACGAACTTTTGAAAAAAAAAATCATTACGAAATTAAATCCACCAGAAAAAAAACATACTGTTTATATTAAAAAAAAAAAAAAAAAAAAAAAAAAATCAATTACATCGTGACCGTTCAAATTTGAAAAGAATTTGAAAGCATAAAAAAAAAAATCACTTTTTACTTCAGTTCTCAGAAATTTTTAGCTTTCACGTCCAATAATCGTTCTCCTGTGGGAGACGTCTCCCTGCATCACTTTCGCTTTTCCTTGCCCACATGCCCCTATTCCGAATTCATAACAGCATCATTTATCAAGAAATTAAAGTAATATAAAAACAATCGTCTTATATTTGATTGTTGGAACTTCCAAATGAATAGAACCGTGTCACCAGTTTTCGTGTTTCTCGCCTCTGTGTGACTTACACATTTTTTTGACTGATCGATTATTTATTAAAACTAGCGGTACCTGTGGAAATTCCACAGTGGTATCTTCCATATGTAATATTAGCGGAGGAAGGGGCTTTGTCCGGTCCTAAAATACGCTTAAATATGATATTTTTATTTGTCCAGATTTCATATATATTATTACAGTCGTAATTTCAAAAGCAAAAAAAAAAAAAAAAAAAAAAAAAAAAATTTGGGTGCCATCAGTTAGAATTGAAACCGAAAGCAAAATTGTAGCATTCAAAGCTGGTGTAAGATAAATAGTTTTGTTTTTTTTTAATTTAGTAATCAAAAACTGGAATTTTTACTTGATAAAATAATTCAGAATAAAAAAAAATGATTTTTGTCTAAATTTAATCATTATTAATAATTTATATCAGTTTTAAATATGTTAAATAAAAAAAAAATTTAAAAAAAAACGTTTTTAATGGCCGTTTTGGTACAAAAAGAAAGTCCACTGATACCGGCTCGCTGCTACGAATTCGGAATAAGGGCACGTGAGCGAGACAAATCAAAAGTAGTTAAGGGAGACGATAATCCCGATAATTTTTTTAATCGAGTTAAAACATTTACCTTACTAAATTAATTCTAGTTTTATAATAGATTAGCACGCTGCCATGCGTTGCCCGGTCATAAAATACGCTTAATTATGATATTTTAATTTATGCAGATTTTGTATTTATTATTGTAACATTATATATATATATATATATATATATATATTTCTGTAGAAATATATTTTCTTATAATATATATCAATCCTTATTTAAGAAGCTCAATGTAATTACAGAGCAATATAGAGAATAAATAACAAAAAATTATATTCCAAAATTCATGACTTAGGAAATTCAAAATGGCGTAATGGAAAAATAAATAGAAAGGTACATGCAGCTTCTCTTCAAATTCTCGGATTTTAATCATGTCAAATCACATTTCAATTCCTTTTGACGGATTGATTGTTGCTATTTCTTCTAATCAGTTAAGGGCATAATAGATTCACGGATTGATATAATAATTAAGGGGTTGCTTTTGCGCTACGAAACGGATACTGTCAGGAATTGTATAAGTCAACTGAATTAAAGGAATAAATTATAAGATGGTCAACGTCATGAATTTTAGAATATAACTTTTTGTCATTTATTCTCTCTCTCATATATATATATATATATATATATATATATATATATATATATATATATATATATATATATATATATAATTTGTTCCTGTTTGCGATACTTTTTGAATTAATTCAATTATTTATTCGTGAGTGCATTTTTATGTAAATGCGAGTTGAGAATAATTTCCCTTTTACCAACTAAGTACCTCCAAATGAGAATCGGCGTATATATTGTTTAAAATATAATTATAGTGGATAATTATATTTTCAAGTAATATATATATATATATATATATATATATATATATATATATATATATATATATATATATATATATTTGGTCAGCATTCTTTTTCTCTTGTGCAAGTTTCAACAAAAAAGAGAAAAAAATATTATACATAAACACATTTCAACCACTGAAAAAAAAAACAACCCTTTAAACTTAGACTCATTCTTTATTACAAAAAAATTTAAAACTTGTCATAATAAGACAATTTACTCCAAACTAGAAATACCGTGCACGTTTTTAAATGCCCGTAGGAGAACGTGTTTCCAAAAACAACACGTACATTGGCATGAGTAGAACCAGTATCTCCCGCCGGCTAACATGTCACCTATCGTCCGTGAACAGCTCCATTTAACAACACCTTGTAGCACATGACACCTCCAAAACGAATTTAGGACCATATCAATTAAAAATACCGCCATTTTAACCCTCACATTGTTATCTGTGCCTCCCAATCATTGAACCCCTACTTATTTGCATAAAAAAAGACCATAAATCAGGCTCAATATGAAAGGGGGACGTAAGCTTAAGTGCTTAAATGATTTTAAACAATTTTAATCGACTTTTTCAATAAATTCACCAAACGCAATTTTAAATTCATCACTTGCCTGAAGATGATTAATGGAAGTCGAAAATTTTGCGACTAAGGCAAATTTCTTTTTACACTCGAACAAAACGTTCGAACATCGGCCCACCAAAAAAAAAAAAAAAAAAAAAAGGATCGCAAGAGAAACAAACAGGAATTTTCTATGAAACATATGACCTAGGTGCCATCAGCTAGAATCGAAACCAAAACATAACTCACCAGCCGTATTTGCTACCATATTGCCTAAAATATTTGAATATCAAAACTTTAAAAATTAACGCAGTTAAACGTATCAATGCATATTTGTGCATGCGTTGAGAATACACATTAAGCCGACTTACATCTGCCCAGTTCAAAATTTTCAATTTTGATTGTCTTAAAACTAAATCGAATTCGTTCCACAGTTCTGAATTCCCTATATATCAAGTTTCAAATCTCGTAGACCCAAAATGGACAAAATCATTTGGTAGATACCGTTCCGTTTACATAGAGATAAGGTCACTTATATATATTTCATTAAATAAAATACTTTTTTTTTGTCTATTAATTCTATTTCCGATTGTTTTCAATTTCCGAATAACAGTCTTCACTTCTGGCAAGAACTGGCTGATGTAACCGCCATATTTATCGATGAATATGGGGATTACATCAGCCAGTTCTTGCCAGAAGTGAAGACTGTTATTTGGAAGTTGAAAATGATCGGAAATAGAATTAATGGACAAAAAAGTCTATTTTATTTAATGAAACATGCGTAAGAAAAAAATGCTGCTCATATATATATATACATGCAGTTAGTTCAATAAATAATTTAATCAAACAATGCCGTAATAATTAAATTTGCTGTTTATTTAAACGTATGCAAAATGTGGTTGTTCAAAATAAATTAATAGGAAAACGTGTAGCTATAAACGCTTATCGGTGAAAATTATTGATGTATGCCGAAAATAACGGAAAATTTCGAGTAAAATTATATATATATATATATATATATATATATATATATATATATATATATATAAATTAAATAAATATATATATATATATATATAATTATTTTTTTACTATAATAATTAAATACCTACAGACACTAGTGTTTCATCCTTTCGGGATTCTTCAGTGCAGGGTGTCACAATTACTACCAGTCGAACGATTCGAACCCCGCGACACGAGACATCTCTGGCTCGATTAGCGGAGACCGTATCCATTCGGCTACCATTAATCGTGTGAAATAGCGTTGAATTTTAAACATTTTAAATTTAAATGTTCATTACGTCAGACAGACAGTGATCAAGTCGTTATACGACGATCTACGCATAAGAGCTAAATTGACCGACTTTTATTCAACAGAAAGTGCTCAACTATAAGAAACGTATTTCTTAAAGGGGCTGTCATAATTATTTTTTTACTATAATAATTAAATACCTACAGACACTAGTGTTTCATCCTTTCGGGATTCTTCAGTGCAGGGTGTCACAATTACTACCAGTCGAACGATTCGAACCCCGCGACACGAGACATCTCTGGCTCGATTAGCGGAGACCGTATCCATTCGGCTACCATTAATCGTGTGAAATAGCGTTGAATTTTAAACATTTTAAATTTAAATGTTCATTACGTCAGACAGACAGTGATCAAGTCGTTATACGACGATCTACGCATAAGAGCTAAATTGACCGACTTTTATTCAACAGAAAGTGCTCAACTATAAGAAACGTATTTCTTAAAGGGGCTGTCATAATTATTTTTTTACTATAATAATTAAATACCTACAGACACTAGTGTTTCATCCTTTCGGGATTCTTCAGTGCAGGGTGTCACAATTACTACCAGTCGAACGATTCGAACCCCGCGACACGAGACATCTCTGGCTCGATTAGCGGAGACCGTATCCATTCGGCTACCATTAATCGTGTGAAATAGCGTTGAATTTTAAACATTTTAAATTTAAATGTTCATTACGTCAGACAGACAGTGATCAAGTCGTTATACGACGATCTACGCATAAGAGCTAAATTGACCGACTTTTATTCAACAGAAAGTGCTCAACTATAAGAAACGTATTTCTTAAAGGGGCTGTCATAATTATTTTTTTACTATAATAATTAAATACCTACAGACACTAGTGTTTCATCCTTTCGGGATTCTTCAGTGCAGGGTGTCACAATTACTACCAGTCGAACGATTCGAACCCCGCGACACGAGACATCTCTGGCTCGATTAGCGGAGACCGTATCCATTCGGCTACCATTAATCGTGTGAAATAGCGTTGAATTTTAAACATTTTAAATTTAAATGTTCATTACGTCAGACAGACAGTGATCAAGTCGTTATACGACGATCTACGCATAAGAGCTAAATTGACCGACTTTTATTCAACAGAAAGTGCTCAACTATAAGAAACGTATTTCTTAAAGGGGCTGTCATAATTATTTTTTTACTATAATAATTAAATACCTACAGACACTAGTGTTTCATCCTTTCGGGATTCTTCAGTGCAGGGTGTCACAATTACTACCAGTCGAACGATTCGAACCCCGCGACACGAGACATCTCTGGCTCGATTAGCGGAGACCGTATCCATTCGGCTACCATTAATCGTGTGAAATAGCGTTGAATTTTAAACATTTTAAATTTAAATGTTCATTACGTCAGACAGACAGTGATCAAGTCGTTATACGACGATCTACGCATAAGAGCTAAATTGACCGACTTTTATTCAACAGAAAGTGCTCAACTATAAGAAACGTATTTCTTAAAGGGGCTGTCATAATTATTTTTTTACTATAATAATTAAATACCTACAGACACTAGTGTTTCATCCTTTCGGGATTCTTCAGTGCAGGGTGTCACAATTACTACCAGTCGAACGATTCGAACCCCGCGACACGAGACATCTCTGGCTCGATTAGCGGAGACCGTATCCATTCGGCTACCATTAATCGTGTGAAATAGCGTTGAATTTTAAACATTTTAAATTTAAATGTTCATTACGTCAGACAGACAGTGATCAAGTCGTTATACGACGATCTACGCATAAGAGCTAAATTGACCGACTTTTATTCAACAGAAAGTGCTCAACTATAAGAAACGTATTTCTTAAAGGGGCTGTCATAATTATTTTTTTACTATAATAATTAAATACCTACAGACACTAGTGTTTCATCCTTTCGGGATTCTTCAGTGCAGGGTGTCACAATTACTACCAGTCGAACGATTCGAACCCCGCGACACGAGACATCTCTGGCTCGATTAGCGGAGACCGTATCCATTCGGCTACCATTAATCGTGTGAAATAGCGTTGAATTTTAAACATTTTAAATTTAAATGTTCATTACGTCAGACAGACAGTGATCAAGTCGTTATACGACGATCTACGCATAAGAGCTAAATTGACCGACTTTTATTCAACAGAAAGTGCTCAACTATAAGAAACGTATTTCTTAAAGGGGCTGTCATAATTATTTTTTTACTATAATAATTAAATACCTACAGACACTAGTGTTTCATCCTTTCGGGATTCTTCAGTGCAGGGTGTCACAATTACTACCAGTCGAACGATTCGAACCCCGCGACACGAGACATCTCTGGCTCGATTAGCGGAGACCGTATCCATTCGGCTACCATTAATCGTGTGAAATAGCGTTGAATTTTAAACATTTTAAATTTAAATGTTCATTACGTCAGACAGACAGTGATCAAGTCGTTATACGACGATCTACGCATAAGAGCTAAATTGACCGACTTTTATTCAACAGAAAGTGCTCAACTATAAGAAACGTATTTCTTAAAGGGGCTGTCATAATTATTTTTTTACTATAATAATTAAATACCTACAGACACTAGTGTTTCATCCTTTCGGGATTCTTCAGTGCAGGGTGTCACAATTACTACCAGTCGAACGATTCGAACCCCGCGACACGAGACATCTCTGGCTCGATTAGCGGAGACCGTATCCATTCGGCTACCATTAATCGTGTGAAATAGCGTTGAATTTTAAACATTTTAAATTTAAATAAATTTACTATTCGTAATTCACAAAAAATGTCAGAACGACATTCGCGTCAAGTCAGCGTATAGTGAAATTAAAAAAAAAAATCTCCATTCAAATATAAAGACACAACGCGGTCTTGTCGTTCGGAGTTCGTTGTCGTCTAAATCATTTTTTTTTTTTTTTTTTTTTTTTTATTATTATTATTATTACTACTACTACTACTATGACCCGTGTAACTTTAAAATATAATCAATATGACCCCCACCCCCATCTCTCAATCCGTTTGTAAACTTGCGAGAATCCTGCTAATAAAGTATTAAACGTTTTAGTTGTTTTATATTAAACGACTGAATTTGTCAATTTGTAATATGCATTTTTTAATAGGTTTAGTGTTGGGACGATTAATCGGAATCGGGAATCTGAGAAATCGAAACTTTTGGTGTATCGAAATCGGTAACGTATGTGTCTATTTTCAGATGCAAAAAAATAAATAAAATAAAATAAAAATAAATAACAACGATTCTTTTTAATTTGATTTTGTTTAAAACGTAATTTTCCATAGAGGACACCAATGATAAAATGTTTAATATTTACTGATTTTATTTTTAAGCTACCAATAAAATTAAAATCTATAGATTTTCCGACGCGTACATTTAAGTTTAAGAAAATATATGCATATATTATATGCAGTTTTACGGTAATGCAAAATTTAAAAAACAAAACAAAAAAACAAAAAACAACAAAAAAAGACAACAGATAAATATTTAAAAAGAATCAAAATCGGTAATAATATTGAAATCGTTCCATCACTAATATAAATCTTGGGTTTGTTAAAAAGAAATGCCACAGAAGGTACAATAATAAGAGCAAAAAGTTATCAGTTAAAAAGCAACATGATACCATAGGTTTAAAGCCTAGACCGAAAATTAACGTTTCGTTGGGATGTTTATATTTATATACAAAAATCCGTTTCGACTACATCAGCTAGGTTAACTAAAAAAACTATTGATCTGGCCTTCGGGTCAAGATCAAAGTTTTTTTTTTTTTTTTTTTTTTTTTCACGTCCCTCGGCACAAATGAAATTTTATTAATATTATCTTTTTTGTAATTTTTGATATAAATAAAAAATGTTTAAAAATTGGGATTAAGTAGGACCCCCTCCACTCCCACCACACACAAATAAATACAAATTTAAAAGGATAACCATGATAAAAGATGCTGGCCGAGAGAGAAATCTTTTAAAATTTACAATAGACACGAGATGGATCAACCAACCTCACTTTTTGAGTTGGCCTTGTGCCTAAGTTTTTTGTTCATTTTCCCAATTGTATTTTTTTTCCTTGTGAATAAAAAAATTAATATCACAAAGTGTAGTATCAGTTCTTCAGATGCTGCACTTCAGTTTCTTGTTCTCTGTCAGTGGAGGAGAAATCCTTCACGACTGAGACAGTTTTTATTTTTGTTCCTTTTCTCCACGTTAAAAAACGACCCTGGTGTCTAACTCTGTCCCGTGGGGAAGCATTGTAAATAGGAACATCAGCTGTTTTTTGACACACACACACGTATATATAATAGTTATATATAACCTTTATTCCCCATCTTTCGTTTTAATTTTGTTTGCTCCTCTTAATAGTGTTGAGCTTTTATCTTGATAAGTTTTGCTTCGCTAAAGGTTTATTCTTTGATAAAGTAATATATATATATATATATATATATATATATATATATATATATATAATCAATGTTTGTATGTATAAATCACTATGTTAAATAGAACATTCAAATGTTTCAATATTTTCCTTCGATTTCATCTACGTGATACTAGATGCAATTATCGATTATGCCCATAAAAATAACTGAAATAGATTAGAACGTAAATGTTTTTTTTTTTTTTTTTTTTTTTTTTAACAGCTTTTTTTCCTTTCACAAAGTCCTGGATATGACCTTGAACTATATCCGATGGTGAGGCCCCTGCTTGCGGGCTTTGGGGAGTGTGGAGCCACTCTTTAATTGCCATTGCTCCCAGGTCCACTCTGACCCGGAGTGGTAGTACCTGTTAGGGTCCCAACTATGGGTTAAATAGAAGCCAACTTGAAAATATATATATATATATATATATATATATATATTCTATTAAAGAAATTTTCTTTAAAATCACTAGATTCGACATTAAATAACCTGAAAATGGTTGATATGCCGTAAAACAACCAACCAACCAATCGTTTCACAAAACGCGTGCATCTTTTTTGAAACATGTTTAAATAATTAATTTAATAATTATTTTAATATTTTTAACATTTAAAATAAATAATATCGATTTGTGGAAGCCATTTTCCGTTTTAAGGAAACACGGCGCCAGCAAGTAGTATTTAAAAAAAAAAGCAAACACCACCGCGCCAACAGTTTGTTTTTTTTTTAAATTTTATTATTTAGCATCGTATTCCAAATGTTATCTTTTACTTTAAAGCAACAAAATGTAAATGTGACTAGATTTGAAATTATTTCCAACCGGCAATATATCAGCACACAGACAACACCGAGTGAATAGCATTAGTAGGTAAATATGGCTGCAAATCTACAGTTCAACCTAAATAAACCAAAATACAGGAAAATCGTACGTAATCCATTCCGCAACGAAAATCATATTCCAAAAATCATATACATTGATCAAGTAGACTTTTTTTTTTGAAAGAAAATTATTTTTTTAATGATTTTAAGCGATTTATGTGCAATAGTATTACAATGATGATCTCGCAAGTTTGAATTATTGTGGAAATATCTGCCTTTGTTTTTTCGTCACTGCAGAATTTCAAATATTTCGTTCAAACTTGTAATGAATAAATTCTGATTCGATTTTTAACGTCTATCAATTTCATTTTTTACTTAAAAGGTTTCTAAGGTGGATTTGTAAAAATTAAAAAAAATATTTTTAATTTTTATATTTTTAAATTTAAAATTTTTTTTTTATATTTTTAAAAATTTTTAATTTTTTTATATATTTTTTTAATTTTTTATTTTACATTTATGATTACATAATCGTCATATGTCAGCAAGTTTTAACAATCTCATTTTGAATTATTTTGACGACTTCTCATAATAGATATATAATAAATATCCACGTTTCGATCGATGTAGTCTCCTTCGGATTAGCCTCTTTTTCGAATTTGAGAATCTTTATAACAAGACTAGAGAACCTCCTGAGGTATTTGGAATTTAACCTTTTAGTTAATCTACAAGAGTAGATCATTCGTTCAAATCTCTCCCTCTCACACACACAAAGTCTTTGCGTATATTTCCTGTAGAAAGAACTGTTAGACGATCCATATATAATATACTAGCTGACTGCCCAGCGTTGCCCGGTCATACAATATACTTAAACATGATATTTTAATTCATGCAGATTGCGTATTATAAAGTCAATCCTCTATTGATTATTTTAATTATGAGGAATAATTTGCCCGGTGGACTAATTCACACACACAAAAAAATTAAATGAATAAAATAAATAAATAAATAAATAAAATTTTTAAAAAATAATGTCGTTCATAAAATTCCATCTGTGTTTACAATATCTTGTCAGCTGATATTTGGGCTTAACGATGAATGCCCTGGAAAAGTCATTTCTGATTAATGTTTAGTTTTAAAATATGCAAACGAAGAAATGGTTTGCGGCGATTTTAAATCATATCATTATCATAAATTGGACTCATTAATAATAAAAAATAAAAAATGGTGAGGTACATCCGGGCTTGAACAGGAGATCATTCGATCAGTAGTCGAATGCTCTACCACTGAGCTATATCTCCAGATTATAATAAATCTTGGGGGGGGGGTAAAATTTTTTTTAAAAGAAATGTTTTGCTGAAATTTTATTCTTTCTATTGGCCGGTGTAACGTAAAATATTTCTCTGTAAAAAATTCTTTTTAATCTACAAGAGAGAGGGACTATTTTTAAGATCGGATTATTTTCGGTTTTTTGATACATATCGAATATACAAAGCATATCTAAGAACACTGCCAGATATATAAATTAGCTTTGTGTAAAATTTGCAAAAGAAAGGCTCAGCCTACGAGGAAGAAACACACACGCACACAAGTGATTTTTATATAATAGTAGTTAGAGAAGACAATGTTTCCAAATCTCTAAGTGAACCCCATGATTGCATAACCCTCTTTAAAATTTCAAATATACACCATTTTTTTCTCAGGAGTTGTCATTTTAAAAGTCGACTTAAATATTTGAATTGTTTAGTTGGGACAGTATCAATGAAAACATCGAGTGTGGAGTTTCGATTTTACCCTCCCCCCCTTCCTAATCGATAAAAGAAATAAAATAAAAATTTATATTTCACCAAATTATTTCGATTACATTTCGATACAAAACATAGCTAAGAACACTGTCAGGCGCATAAAGTACGTTCGTGTGAAATATCATAAAAATCGGACTCGGCGTTTTCGAATCCATGGGGAACAAACTCACAGGAGCACACACAAAGTTCCTTTTATATAATAGATAGATAGATAGATATAACATTATGAAAATAAAAGAAAAGCTACACAGAGGCGTCCGTGTTTCATCTCCGTCAGGAATCGTCAAGCCAAAATGCTTTTATCAGTTAGTTTTTAATATTGAAATGCGTGTATGTGCCTCCGCGCGAGGATAGTATTCGACGCAGGATCGCATTATGTAGGAGAAATGCAGATCTCACGAATACTGAAAAACTAGCTGGCCGCCTGGTGTTGTCTGGTCCTACAATACATTTAAACATGATATTTTAACTTATACAGATGTCGTACGTTTTATTAGAGAATCAATTAATTCTCTATTGATTATTATATATTACGAAAAATAATTTACCTGATAAACTAATTCGCAAAAATAAAAATAAATAAATTTTTTTAAAAATAATAATGATTCCGTCTGTGTTCGTTTAAAATATTACGTCGGCTGATATTTGGACTTTACGATGAATGTTCTGGAAAAGTCATTTCTGATTAATATTTGGTTTTAAAATATGCATACGAAGAAATGATTTGCGGCGATTTTAAATGGTACCTCTTGTTTTATCATAAATTGAACTCATTAATAAAAATAAATAAATAAATAAAAAAAATTAAAAAATGGCAAGGTACACCCGGGATTGAGGAAGGGATCATTCGATCTGTAGTCGAATGTTCTATCACTGAGCTATATTTCCAGGTGACAATAAATCTTTTTTTTGTTGTTGTTGTTCTTTAAGAATAAATGGTTTGCTGAAATTTTATTATTTCCTTTCGCCGGTGTTATATAAAAATATTCCCCTGTAAAAGTTCTTTTTTTTATCTATAAGAGAAGAGGGTTATTTTTAATATCGATTTTTTTTTTTTTGTTATATATTTTCAATACTTATTGATTGAATTTCTGTACAAAAGATATCTAAAAACACCGGCAGACAGAAATTGCGCTTGTGTGAAATTTGCAAAAGATAAGCCCAGCTGTTTCGGAACCCATGGGGGGAGGAACGCACACACACACACACACACACACACACACACACACACACAAAGTGGCTTTTATATAAGAGTAGAGATGACGATAGGCTGCGTTAAAAATATTTTTCTGTACAATAGAAAGGGGGTGGTGGTGCGAAAATAACACTCGAGACGAAAACAGTAAACAAATCAATAATAAATATTATCAATCTCCATCTAAAAAAAATTCAGAAACATTCCGTATCTGTTTTCTGTGCCAAGATCACGGTGTAGTACCTGTTCTGATACTAAACTTCACCTTTTCTGTCCTCGCTCAGTGGAGGAGAAGTCCTTCATGACGGAGACAATTTTTAAAAAAAATATTTTTGTTCTTATTCAGATTGCCTCTTTATGGGGAGCTGGATGTTCCTCATATTAAAAACCGATCTTGTGTTTAACTCTGCCCTCGTGGGGAGGCAAGTAAATAGGAACAACTAAAACTAGGTAACCCTCCCGAGCACTAACGAAAAACAACATCCTTTCGGAAGAGGGAGGACTCTAACTGACTTGGCCCCACTCCCTAGGGTAGGCAGAAATAAGTATCGTAGTAGTACTGCCTGGCAGTACTACTACGATACTTATTTCGTTTACCTTCCCTCACCCCCCGCAAAAATCCTAACCAAATTAACATCTGAAGATAAAGTCATTAAGTACAAAAACCGACCGAGAGGCAAAAAAGTATAAATAAACACAAAATTAACACTGAGTGCAAAATGTGATTTCAAGGGAAAATAAAAACAAAAAAAAAAATGCCCTTTTTTTTTCAGTTAAAAAACAACGAAAAAAAAAAATGCCCTTTTTTTTCAGTTAAAAAACAACGAAAAAAACAAGCAAAAAAACAAAAAACAAAAAACAACAACACAAACACATTATTCTTTTCTATGACGGAGGCGCATGAGAAACTTACTGTTTTTTTGTTAATGAGCATAAATAAACCATACTAGCGGGACCTGTGGAAATTCCACAGGGGACTCATGTTCAGTGTAAATAGAGACGCTCTGATATTATTGTAGCTTTTTTCTTTCTTTATTTTTTTTTTTAATGCAAAAGTATTTATCTAAGCTAGCACGAACGCGTGGTAAGGCCCGGTCGTAAAGTACGCTTAAATATGATATTTTAATTCTTGCAGATTTCGTATATATTATTATAAAGTTAATGTTCTATCGATTTTTATATATTATAGAGTTGCGATCAAAGAAATCCTTGGTTGCATTAGCTTGAATCGAAACCGAAATAAAAACCTATGTAAATATATATATATATATATATATATATATATATATATATATATATATATATATATATAACTTCAGTTTCATTCAACCGAAACCAAAACTTATGAAGAATTCTTGATAAAATTATTTATAAAAAAAAAAAAAATAGATGATTTAAGTGTCATCAGCTATAATCGATATCGTATTAATATATAGATTACTTGAAACAAAGTGTTTATGTGGTAATCATTACGATAATCACGCATACTAACATACTCGAGTGTGGCCTACGTAAAAAGAAGGTCGTTCCACTAAGGTCAAGTTACCTGAATGACGTATAATGGCCACAATTAGGCAAAAGACGACTATTAAAAGGATAGTTATTTTCTGTCTTAATTCTCAAAGAAAATGCCGAGGAATTTATAAAACATATAAAAGTGACTTCATTTGGCGATCACGCATATTAACCTACTTGAGCCATTGCTTGCCGTCTACGTCATAAAACTCCATAGGAAATAGACGGTGTCAGCTGTATTATATATATATATATATATTATTTTTAAAATATAATTATCCACTGACACGTGTTTCGTCGTCCACGACTCATCAGAGTGGCTGAATCTAGCGAGATTCGAAAGCGGCACCTCGTGATAAGAAGCCTAAACCTCTACCACGGTGCTAACCTCGCCGGACTACTAAATGTATCACTTTTACGTAGATGTGTTTATTTGTTTTTGTTAGCGATACTTTCTTGAATGAATTCAAGTATTTATACGAAAGTGCATTTTTACCTAAATGCTTGTTGGGAATAATTTTCCCATTGACCAATCTGGTACCCCCTTTTAATGGGGAGCGGCATATATATCATTTTTTAAATATAATTATCCACTGACACGTGTTTCGTCGTCTACGACTCATCGGAGTGGCTGAATATCTAGCGAGAAAGATTGTAAAAAAACATCTCATTAAATATAGGTGCTTCTTCTATAGTATAAAGACGAAAATATTGAATTTCAAGTAAAAAAAAAAAAAAAATTGGTACCTACGTAATTGTCAGTTATGAAATAGTAAAATATCCAAATATTACGAAAAACGATAAGGTAGAAAAAATAATGGCACTTTTACATTATTAGAACGAAATTTTGTAGTCGATAGTTTTCAGATAAAACCAATGGCTTCCACTGATTTTTTTTTTCAATTCTAATTAGTGTTAGCTTCCAAATTATGCAGTGGAAATTACCTGAATTTTACTGTATTATTAAAAAAAGAAGACTTTAATCGTGTTAGCAGGTGAAAAATTGTGACCATCTTGTTTTTATTTTTTATTTTTTAAATTGAAATAAAAAATTACCTCCTTTTTGAACTGTCTTGTGTCTTACATAAGCTAATACGATCGTTTTCTTGAAATTCTATTTTCTCCTTTCTTTAATAAATAATTTTCTACCATATAGATTTCCATAATTTTTGGATATAATCATCTTAAAATACGAGGAATACGTGGATAACATTGTTTTCATGTCAAATTCAGTATTACGATTTCCGAAATTCCGTGCTGATAAAAGCGCCAAAATAATTATTCATGAAAAAAGAATTTTATAAAATCACGATTTTCACTCCAGAAATCAAAAGAAAATAATTACCTCCCTTGTCAAAAATGTCATCAGTTTTGAATTTCTGTCGGAAATTCACGTCACGTGACGCAATAAAATCAACATGTTGGACAAACTGTCTTTTTTTTTTTTTCTTTATGAATAATTAGCATGTGTGGCCGGCGTTGCCCGGGTATTTGGAGGTGTACGTTGAGCAAAAAAAAAAAAAAAAAAAAAAAAAACGGTCAATTTTTTTTTAAAACTTTGACCCCTATTATGACCCTTAAAATTTATTGTTTTGGGCTAAAATCAAGTTATTAAGTTAGATCCATGTCCAAGGAACCTATATATAAAATTTTAAGTGTGTAGACCCAAAATTGTCGGAGGAGTTTGGTAGAGTTCTCAAAGGTCAAATCGTTGAACTTTGACCCCTTAGCAGCCAAATTTCTGGCCGAAAACCGATCACATAGATTTTCCCAAATCTCAGTACCCTGTATATCAACTTTCGAATCTGTAGACTAAAAATATACAGAGTTATTGCGTAGGGAGATGTACACACAGACAAACACTTTCACTTTTATATATATACTAGCAATTCGGCCCGGCGTTGCCCGAGTGTTTGGAGGTGTACGTTGAGCAAAAACAAAAAGAAAACAAAAAAAAAAGTGTCATTTTTTTTTTTTAATTTGGCACCTATTATGACCCCTTAACATTTATTGTTTTGGGCTCAAATCAAGTTATTAAGTTAGATCCATGTCCAAGGTACCTATATCTAAAATTTCAATTGTTTAGACCAAAAATTGTCGGAGGAGTTTGGTAGAGTTCTCAAAAGTTAAATCGTTGAACTTTGACCCGTTAATCGCCAAATTTCTGGTCGAAATCCGGTCACATCGATTTTCCCAAATCTCAGTGCTATATCAAATTTCGAGTCTGTAGACTTAAAATTGACAGAGTTATTGCGTATGGAAATGTACGCAGACACACACACACATTCACTTTTATAGATATAAAGATTGTTTTTCTACCTTATTGTTTTTTGTAATATTTGGATATTTTACTATTTGCTATCTGACAATTACGTAGGTACCTACGTAATTGTCAGATAGCAAATAGTAAAATATCCAAATATTTCCGATATTTTTTCGTCTTTATACTGAAATCTCATTAAAAATATTTTAAAACGGGTGCATTTTTTACACTTTGAAAAAAATAAATAAATAAATAAAAACTCTACTATAATATTTTTTTTTCCGACAAAAAAAACAAAAAACAAACATTTTAATTGCATCCAAATGTAAAATAATTTTTATCTTTTTGAAAACTCAGTCACTTTTGGATTAGTTTTATAAAGCCCTCTGCTATTTCTTCGACAATTGAAACAAAATAACCATCTTCGTAATGGTCTAGTTAATATTAAAACAGGTATTAATAATTAAATGCACTTTTAAAAGAAATCAAACTTCACTACAGTCATTTTTCCGGAAAGGAAACATTTTTTTTTTCTTTTTTAATATTTTAAAACGGGCGCATTGTTTAAATTAATAATTAAATACATTTAGAAAAAAAAAAAAATCACTATAGTATTTTTCTGGCAAAAAAAAAAAAAAAAAAAAAAAAAAAAAAAAACCCTTTTAATTGCTGTGTCCAAATGATTTAGTCTTTGGAAGAAAAAAATATATAAATCCCTCAGCAATTTCTGTGAGAATTGAAACAGAAAATGACTATATCCATAAAAGTTGTCTATCACCTAATCGTGGCCTATACGACATCAGCAGGTTATGTGATTTTAGTGAAGTGGCCTTCAATGTACGTAGGCCACGCTCGGGTAGATTATTATGCGTGATGGCCACACAGTGTATATGTGATAATCTTTACTAGGTAAAATCGAAAAGGTGCAAAGTCCACAGTTCCACCTAAATAAAAAAAAATAAACAAACATACAGCAAAATCATTATGATGTGCGTACTCCTCACAAAACGAAAATTTCATGTTCCAAAAATCATATAAATTGATCAAGTATATATGTGGATTCGGAAACGACTGGGCTAATTTTTTTTTTCTTCTTAATTTTACACGAAAGTACTTGATGTATCTGGAAATGTTCTTATGTAAGGGTAGTATCAGAATGCGCCCGATAGTATCGAAAATCGATAATCGAAAAAAATCCAATTAAAGAAGGAAGCCCGATTTTGACCAAAGTTAACACTTTTATACAACCTAACATCACAAGTGAATTTGAAAAGTTTTACCACCGCACAAGCAGAAAGGCCCAGTAGGTTCTTTTATAAGACAGAGGTCCGTTCGAAATACTTGACTTTTTGCATTTTAAACTTTAAGTGAAGCCATTATTTACGGGTCATTTTATGAAATCAACAGTGGATTCTCTACAGTGCAATGTAGACCATAATGTACTGTGGAATAAGTCACTCCGAGGAGGCATGTGAAGCTTTCTCCCGGTGCACCTTGATGGGTCCCTGACTAGAGTAGGCAATCAAACAATTTGGTTTAAAAATGGGCAACGTCACAGATGTCAATGAAAATAAAAATAGTGAAATCGTGGAACATTCGTTGATCCTCGATCAATCTTTGGTAACATCGGGTTTCCCTGCTAGTAATTCGATGCCTCCGTTCAGTTTCGAAAGACAAAGGATACCCCCTGTAGGAACAGCTACGCGTGTAATTGTGAGGCAAGAGTTGCGCAATCCCCCAACCACACGTCTCTTAAATCGACACGGTTTTGAGCCCAATGACAAGTCAAGGACAACCGTAAACAATGCCGAGATAAGCAGAGAGCACATGAAACACCTGGAAGTTCCAAATGATCATCCATTTAGTATTGACCAGGTTCAACTTCGGTGATCCAGCGGAAACCGGCGTGTCAACATTTTTAGTAATAAATTAGTAATAAATTGATAGAAAATACAGCACTTAAAATTCAACACTAAATTTATTCAGCTCAAGATGGGGTTGGGAGGGTCCTACTAACCACTTTTGTATTTTTTCTTCCCCCGCCCTCGACACAAATGAACTATTGTACCATTATTGTTATCTTTTTTGTTTTTACACACCAATAAAAAAAATGTTTTTAAACAATTGGGTTCTAAGTAGGACGTACCCCAGTACGAAAGAGTGAATGCGGTATTATGGCTGAGGAAGATATTGACTAAGAGAAACTTTTGTTTAGTTCTGGAGTGACAAGGATGACCAACGATCCCCATTTACCCTCTTTTTTGAGTTGGCCTGATGTCTAATTTTTTTTTTTTTGTTCTTGTTAATTTTTAGCCTAAACAATAATTTTTCAAAAACGTTCGTACATTTGCAGACCTGTTTCGTATATTAAGGAACTAACGATATTTGTGTGTCAATACTTGGTATTTCCTCCGAAAAAAACAGAACAGAAAAGTTCTCAAAGAGAAACATGCATATCGCTATAACAGAAACCATTCCCCCAAATACGAAAACAATATTGCGGCCCACAGTAAATAACGATTACAACAACCTCCTACACACACAGCTTATTTATATATGCTCTATTATTATCTTTAAAAAAACATCGAGCTTCTGATTTTAATAAGATTAATATACATAAAAAGGAAATATATATACGTAAAAGCATACATTTTTACAAACCTATATATATATATATATATATATATATATATATATATATATATTTTAAATCCACGTTAAAAAACGACCCTGGTGTCTAACTCTGTCCCGTGGGGAGGCATTGTAAATAGGTACTACACGTGGGCTGTTGACAGGCCATCTTTTTTCCACCGCGCTCTTTCTTCTCCCCGACCACGTGGCGTCTCTTTAATCTCTTTCTCCCCGACCACGTAGGTCCCTCTTTTTTTTTTCTTTCTCCCCGCAACAGCTCGCGTACACTTCATAATTTGCATGTGTGCATTTTTTTTGCAGCTACTGCAGCTGTTGCTAATATCCTCACAAGCCAGCTATCTCACAGATGCTGCTGATGTTTTCCCACGCGCTCTGTTACGCATGTAGTAAAGATACTACGGTATTTAATATATAGATTATTTTTCTTTAATTATTTATCCCCGTTGCTAAACGCATTAGTGTCATATTCTTTAATTTATTACCAAACATCTCGGTGCTTATTTAAAATTGCACCAATTAAAAAACAAAAATTCGAAAAAAAAAAAAAAAAAATTATGATGTATGTACTCGTTACGGAACGAAGGTGTCATATTTCGAAAATCATGTAATCAAGAAGTTTTTATTTTTTAATAAGAAAATCAAATTTTACGACTAAGCGAATCGTACTGTTTTCACCGGTCATCATGAAATAAATAAGGAGACAACTAAATTTGAAGTATCTAGACTAAAATCAGCTTTATACTGAATACAATTTAGTATTAAAATCGTAAATTTTGATTTTCTTTGTTTTAAAACTGCTACTTGATCAATTTACGTGATTTTTAGAACATGACATCTTCGTTACGTGACGAGTACGCACATCATAAAAAATTGACTGTATTTTATTTTTTCTTTCTTTGAATAAGTGTCATTCTAAATAAACACAAAAATCTTTTACAAATGCAATATTATATTTGAACAAAATCACTTTCAAAGATTTACTTAAATTTATAGGATAATTATAGTCTGCGTTAGTATCTCTATGATTATCTAAAAGGAACTTTGTAAGTTCGTTCCCTCTCCAAAACGGCTGAACTGATTCTTTTGAAATTTCCCACAAATGTACCTTATATGTCTGAGAGTATTCTAAAATAGGCTTGTACAAGAATGCCTCCGATATTTATTAATAATTGATAATTGAAAAAAAAAAAAAAAAAAAAAAAAAAAAATTAGTAAGAACGGAACAGTTCGATTTTGACCAAAGTTACCACAAAGTGCATTTGAGAAGTCTTGCTTCACAAGTACATTTTGAGAAGTTTTATCACCGTACAAACAAATGCGTCCTGCGTATAAAATCAACAGTAACTTCTTTTATATGACAGGGGCGCCTTCTGAAATGAATGTGTTTGTTTAGAGCACAATTGAACCAATTCTACTTGATTTTTGTGTTTTAAACTTTAATTCTAGCCATTATCACCACATAATTAGAAAGTTCGGTCTTATAAAATATACAGTAGCTTCTTTGATATGACAGGGGCGCATTTGAGACGAATGTTTCTGTTTAAAGCACAGTTAGAGCATGATCCTTGCCCTTTGCATTTAAACTTTGATTCTAGCCATTATATATAAAAAATAATTTTATAAAATTACCAGTAGGTTCTCTACAGTGCAATGTATTGTAAACTAAATCAATGCAAAGAGCAAAGTGAAGCTTCCTCCCAGTGCATCGCGATGAATAGATATAGCAATCAATCGATTTGATTGAAAAATAGACGATTTTATCGATTTCGATGACAAAATATGGAAGGGTTAAACATTCGTTGATTCTTATTAAATCTGGGGCAACGTCGGGTCTCCCTGCCAGTTATATATAAAATGCGAGTTGATTATAAGATGTGCTTACCAAAGATTTCTTTTACTAAATAATAGATGAAATATACACCAGACAGTAAGTGTAATATTTGAAAACCACGCCAATCTAAATGATAAACACAAAAGATAAAGATGTTGAAATAATGGTTAATTGTATTTTGATCCTAAAAAAAAAAAAAAAAAAAAAAAAAAAAAACGGTCGCAAATGCATTAAAAATAGTTTCCCCTGGTAAAATATACTAGTTCCTTTTGGTGATTTTATGGCATTAGTCTCAATTAAGAATCGCATTGTAAGTAAAAACACTTTGAAGCCCGTGCATGTGCCGAAATAAATATCCTCAGTGAAAAATGGAAAAAAAAAAAAATCAATTAGAAGATTAATTTTCTTGTAACCTGCACTTTAATTGTATTCATTTAATTTAAGCAACTTTAATTTTTTTACAACGTTAAATAAAAGATCGACTTATCTCCCTTGCTTTACGGATATTTCCGGTAATTCCCACTCGACTCAAAAGCGGATGAAAGAAAATACGATAAGACCCACTTGGTCTATGATTTTATCTTCGACTCCCCAAAGCAACACAAATTAGACCATTCCTGTAATGACCTGGTCCCTGTTGATTGCAGTGTAATGCTGTTCCTGTGCAGTTCTAGGAGGTCCACCCTCTCAGGCGTTGTGAGTAAACTGTCCCCGGATACTCTCAGGCATAGTTTTGGCCACGGACGCATTCCATCACTTCCAATCCATCTTTCCTAGATTCGCCTACTTTAATAAAGGGGTTAGTTTGTTGCTAATCGCATGAGACGCCCTTACTAGAGAATGCTGATAAGGCTGCCCAGGCACTTTTTGTAGGTCAGAGTACCCCTCGTTGAAGGCGCTGACTTCCCAGTCCCACTTTCCGATTCTGTTGTCACAATTTTGGAGAGAGAACTAAACACCTCCACCTATGTTTATTTTTAATAAAAAGTTCTAGTCGATCTACTAGTCGATCCTTTGTTTATTTTTTTATTTAGAGAGGACACTTATTTCAGCATGATACATAAGTACGGTGCTCGGAAAACTCGTCCATTTTGCTTGGTAGGAAAACTCGTCCATTATTGAATAAATATCGATTTAAAACACATTTTGTGACCGTTATTGAAGGAGATATTGTTTTTAAAAGAGACTACGCATCCTATAATATTTTTAAATAATATTTTTACTTGTTTACTCTTGTTTTAAAATACATAACATTGATTTTCTAAATGTTCGATTTCTACCTAGCTGGCTAAGTTGTTAGTGGTTTAATTTATTTTAAGCGTTTATTCAGTTAAAATAATAAAAAAAAAAGAAACAATTCAACTGCTGCTAACAACAACTAATAACTAAGAAATGTTTGTTTGTTTGTTTGTTTGTTTCAACTAGACTGTAATTTCACATAACAATTTAATAAACAAAAGAAGCAAAAAATAAACAAAAATGAATTCTGGAATCTGTACGTAATTTCGAACGGAATTTGTTCGACGTGTAGTATGCTGTGGTTGTGTCAGTCATGACGAACCCGTGTCGCAGTGGTTGGTGTACTTGGAAAAATTGCAAAAGATATTCTCCTGAAATAATTAAATTAAGATACACCTGATTTCCTTATTTGTTGCTTTAATAGAAAAAAAAAAAACCTGGACTGGGTTCTTGGCAGCATTCGAACATTCTCCGCTCTAACACGTTCCTTTGGCGACGACAGTTAAAGAAAATCCAACGAATCCCACTGGGAATAACAAACAAACAAAAAGACAAAAAAGTCTGATTCACTTCATATCTTCAACCTTCGCAGTTTGATACGACTCCTCCCTTTGACAACGCTTTTCAATTTTCAACGCGACTTTTAATTTTCCAGGTTCAACGCGAATCATTTAAAATTTTCCATTTAATCTCGAACGTATTGGCCTTATATTTAAAGCCGAAATAGCTTTTAACAGAAAAAAAAATAGACTGGATTCTTGGCAGCATTCGAACATTCTCAGCTCTAACATGTTCAGTCCGGTTCTAGAAAACTCAGCTCAACTGAACCCCCAGACATCTTCACCACCGGCCTTATATTCTCTCATTAATATGCAAATTAAGACGCGATCGAACCTGATGATTTATCGGGTTTCGAGTTCGCACATGCCACCCTTGGCAGCCTGCCTCCGTGACTGGCGTGGCACCACAATTTTCCCTAAAGTTGCAAAAAGTGACCACATGTTCGATTCAGGGAAGTATAAAAACACTTTTTTTTTTTTTTTTTTACACGGTGGTCACCACTTATCAAGGCCCGGAAGCTACTCAGGGATAAGGGTTATTGCAAGTACAGTACGTTAGTGTGGAGATTTGATGAAGTGTTTACTTAAGGGGGCGGTTCGTTAGGAATTTGTTAACGTTGGACGTGAACACATCCAAGTTGTAGTCAAGTGGCAAGCAGGCAGACGGAATAGAGTTCCACAGGCGTGCAGTTCTAAGAAAGAAGCTTTGTTCATGGAATCCACGTGTTGATTTAGGCACAGATAAAGAGTGGGGGAAATTTTTCACAGTGGATTCAGCTAGACGAGTGTTTTTCGTGAAAGATTGGCGAGGGGGGGCAGAGATTGGAGTTCAGACGAGCACCTGCCATGGAAATAACGGTAAAACAAGGATAGGCTCGCAACGTCTCTTCTGTGGTCCAGGAAAATCGAACCCGATCGTAAGTCTCATAACTAAAAAGGGGAAATAACTCGTGTCATAAATAAGTTTACATCAGGTTTTAAACGCAACTGCTGTTAGCTATCAATAATTGTAAATAAATTAAAAGCAAATTAAATAAATCTACTTTAAAAAATACTTCTGAACAGAGCAATTAAAATGATTGCAACAAATAGTTGATAACATCGAACTAATTATTAAAATACATTTTCTTTAATGTAATATGCAAATAACGCTATTGATTGAATGTAGATTTTCTGTGAATAAATAGTGTATATATATATATATATATATATATATATATATATATATGAGAGAGAGAGACTACATGTTGGATTTAGGGAAACATAAAACGCATCCACCTTGGTCTATGAAAATCAAATGAAGTAACTCTCATAGCTTAAAGGAAAAATAACTCTCATCGCTTAAATAAATAAGAAAGCTTAATTCCGATTTTAAACGCAAATGTTGTCAGATATTAATAAATTAAATTAAAAATCTAATATATAAACTGCTATATGTCGGTCGGTCTGTCTCCATATTTTCAAACTCCATCTCCTCCGAAACTAAAAGTCGCAAAGTGGCGCTAGGGGTCTCTAGTGATTGGATTTTTTTACAGAACGTTCTTTTATGGGTTTTTAGCCGGTTAAAATAGTTTTTAAGGGGTCAAAAATGGTTCCAAATTGAAAAAAATCATACATTTTGTACATTCATCTTAGTTTATTTTTAATTTTCAATCGGTTTACATGCGTGTCACGTTGGTACAGTGGTAATGTGTTACTAGCTTTGCATGCTACAGTTTCGGTTTCGATTCTAGCTGATGGCCCCTGCATACCTTTTTTTTTATAAATATACTTTTGAAATCACGACTCTGCAATAATAGCAAAGTTGTGCGCACCCTCCCCCCAATACTCTGTGTGTGTATATATATATATATATATATATATATATTTATAATGATTAATATTTATATTAAGTTATTTATTGCGGACTTTATTCTCATCTTTATTAGTTGTTTCACGACGTTTCGGCCAACTATTCCTTTGGCCTTCGTCAGGTGGTAACCACGACGGATAGGAACTTCGACTCTCCTAACTGCATTCTCAGCAATTGCTGCCATCCGTAGTTGTTGTCGTCTCACCACGTTTTTGGCCAAGCAAGCTTCTGGCCGGCTTTGAGTAGGATTGAAACCGTTATCTTCAGACAATGCTTATCTGGAACCGTAGAGATTCAACGTCTCTATCAACTGCGCTGCGGGCCCCGAAGGGCGATCAAGGTTGGATTCTTTGATCTTATAAATTCACACTTATTTATTATCTAGTCCATCATCTTACAGATGCTAAACTACTGACTGACAAACAATATGGATTTAGACAAGCCCGTTCCACAGCAGACATCCTCACCGTGATCTCTGAACGTATATACCAATCACTGGACAAAGCGGGGGAAGGCAGAGCGGTAGCTCTAGATATATCTAAGGCTTTTGACAGGGTATGGCATGAGGGTCTCCTCAGTAAAATCAGATCATACGGTATCACTGGTAGAATACTTAACATAATTAAATCCTTCTTAGATAAGAGAAAAATCCAGGTAGTCCTCAACGGTCGCACATCTAAACAATATGATATAAATGCGGGAGTGCCCCAGGGTTCTATCCTTGGACCTCTATTGTTCCTGATATTCATAAATGACCTCCCCGACAACATTGCCTCTGAGATGGGTATATATGCTGATGACACTACACTCTATGGCAGACACGACAGGAAGACGAATGAACACATTTCTAAAGAAATGGCAGAAACACTAGAGGAAGACCTCCAATCTGTAGTGGAATGGGGACAAAAGTGGTTGGTCGCATTCAATGCTGCCAAGACTAAACTAGTTTCATTCAATAATTACAAGAAACCCTCTCTACCACCAATAGCAATGGCCAACGACTCTTTATCTGAGAGTCCATCTTTCAAACTCCTTGGCCTAACGTTCACAGGAAACATGAGTTGGAACAATTACATTGAAGGCATTGCCAGGGCCGCTGCAAGAAAGGTAGGCTCTCTCTACCGTGCTAGAAAACTACTAACACCCGAAAGTATCCTGTACCTCTATAACCATTCGCCCATGTATGGAGTATTGCTGCCACATCTGGGCTGGTGCATCTGCTACTAGTCTCTCGCTCCTTGACAAGGTTCAAAAGAGAGTCGCAAATCTGATAGGCCCTGAACTGGCATCTAAGCTTCAGCCTCTGTCCCATCGACGAAATGTTGCATCCCTCTGCCTGTTCTACAAGTATTTTAGTGGTGAATGCTCTGATGAACTGCAATCACTTGTGCCCCCACGACGCGAGCACCCTCGACAAACCCGACAGGCTACTAGATCCCACCTCCACACTGTAGAGGTCCCTAGATGTAAAAGATCTTTTTACTCCAATAGTTTCTTCCCCAGAACCGCAAGACTCTGGAATTCCATTCCAGGTCCCTGCTTCCCCAACAGTACTGACGTGCAGAAGTTCAAGTGTAACGTGAACCGACACCTTGCTGCCCAAATCCCTACATAGTACCCCAGTAGTTGTTGCCCCTGATAGTAGCCCCCTACACCAAAGTGGCAATTTGCCTTGTTTGGGGTGAAAATGTAATAAAAAAAAAAAAAATAAAAAAAAAAAAAAATCTGATCTTCCATGGTCGGGTCCTTACCGAATGGTATATATTTAATTTAATTGGTGGTAAAACAACAACTAAAAAAAGATGAGAATAATAGTCCGCAATAAATAAAACTCATTTCAATTATGAATTCCAATTAAAATAATAATAATAATAATAATAATAATAATAATATACATACACCATTCGGTATATATATATATATATATATATATATATTATTTTTATCCCCATAGAGAATCGTCAGGCTAAATACAGTAGAACCTCGGGATACGGTGGCCCTAGGATACTGTTTTTTTCAGGTTACGATGTGAAATAAGAAGCTTTTCCACCCCTTGGTTACGGTATTTTCCCCGCCTTACGGTGTTATTTATGATGTTATTTGATTATATACTGTAGTGTGTTTTTTTTTTTACTAATTTTTAACGCCGTATACCGGGGTTCTATTGTGTGTATATATATATATATATATATATATATATGTAGTAGAGATTTAGAAGGCTGTCACAATGCGAGGAATGAAATATAGTCGGTGTTGATAAGAGAAGACGAGAACAAGTGGCGATTTACAAATCCATAAGTACATATAAACATGTCTATATATACATATATTTATTCAGTTGTATTAGGTAAAATGTCTTACTTGTTATATCTGCGACAATATCCATTATTAATTTCGGAAAAATTCCCTTTTCAAATGGCGGGCGTAACAGATCGATTCAAAGCATGCTAGATGATGGAGCGGAAGTTGGGTAGCTATATATATATATATATATATATATATATATATATATATAGGATTGATATGTAGTTTGCTTGAAGCATTGTGTGGGATAGGTATGTAATTCTTATTATACATATATATATATATATATGTATACATACATACATACATACATACATACATACATACATACATACATACATACATGCATATAAATCTATGAATATTTACATATATATTTTTTTCTTTACAAAGACTCATCAGTGCGACTAGATATAACTGTTCCGCAGGTCAAGTCACTTTTTGTTTTCTAGCTGATGCCAATTCGTTCACAGATTGTTTACGGCTTTTCAGTGTTACTCGACATGCAAATACTTGTAGCAGAAACAAAAGGGACTTTTTTCTTCCTCGAAGCAATGCCTCTCCCCTGTGCTATTTGGCCACATATTGACCAGTCAGGGGTACGGCGCATCCTTCCTATCCCCTAAGGAATTCGGCCAGCATCCGGTTTGAGGAATAAGAACTCGTCTTTACTGAGAGAGACGACAAAACAGAACGGATCTCTCTCTCTCTCTCTCTCTCTCTCTCTCTCTCTCTCTCTCTCTCTCTCTCTCTCTCTCTCTCTCTCTCTCTCTGATTTCAACCGGTATTGACGATTCCACTGGAATAACTACCGCGATAGCACCAGGTAGCCGGAGTCCAGTTTTTGACCAGGAACATATCACATTCTCCTTAATAAACCTTTTCTATGTTACATTTTATGAAGTTGTTGCGTTCGTCATTTCAGAAGCTTGTATGGAATTATTTATTTTATTAGGTTGTGTCCTAAAAGCATTTTAACCCCTAAATACTTCAGGCTGAAATCGAAATTAAACGTTTTCTGCAAGTCAAGAGCTCTCTACTATATACCTGATTTTCCGCTTTCATGTCAGCTTTTAAATCTAGTTCATAAATCCAGGGGATATCTAAAAGAATGTTGAAATGCTTCCATACGGAATTAACCGGAGATTAATTTTTAAATGCTTGTTAATTGATGGAAATGGAGTAGAAGGATAAATGTATACACGTGTGTGTGTGTGTGTGTGAGAGAGAGAGTGCGCGCATTTGGGAGGAACCATACATGTCTGTGCAGAGAGTGAAGAGGGCGCGCTGTACAAGCGAAAGAAAATAAACGTGTGCGCGCATTGTGTATGTGTGCGCGCGTCAGTATAACTTTTGGCGAGCTTGTACGAGGGTGCCCACCCCCTAAAAATGCGTCCTTTTCACCTACCTTTTTTAAAAGTTTTTTTTTTTTCCGACGATTATCATGGATTACAGACTTAAGTATCATATTAGCAGAATAATTTTGAAAAAAAAAAAATTTAAAAAATTAATGACTTTTAAGAAAGGGGCTCATTTTTCTCGTTATAACGTTCTAATCACGTGACACGTCGGTAAAGAAATGGACAGTAAGTCAGGTAGCAATGAAGTAGAACGTTATAACGAGAAAGTGAACCCCCTTCTTAAAAGCCATTAAATTTATTTTCTTTCAATTTTTTTTTTCTGTTATTATAGTACTTAAGTGTGTATTCTATGATAATCGTCGAAAAAAAAAAGTTAAATAAAAGTGTAAAACGCGTATTTTTAGAGGGTGGAGCACTGGGGCACTCTCGTACAAGTCTACATAGTTTTTTTTTTCTTGTTCGTCCTAAGCAACTTATTTATCTCTCAACCATCACGTTAAAGGTCGGAAAGTGGGATTTGAAGAGTCAGCACCCTAGATGAAAGAGGACTGGCCTGCAAAAAAAAAAAAAAAAAAAAAAAAAATGCCTTAGCTGCCCCGTCGGCATTCTCCGGTTGGGGCGTCTAATGTGATTTACGATAAACTAATCCCCTACTCAAATAAAAGACGACAAAGCCTGGAGGATTTAAATCTTAGAACCACACAGGATCAGCAACATGATGCAGTCAACATGGAAAAAAAAAAACCATTTCAATATTGGTACATACTCTGTTCAGTTTGATGCTGAGGGTAAAGTCACAACCATCGTAAATCAGGTCTGGTCACTGAAAATGACGTCATGCTTGAGGTATAAGTTAAAGGAATGTTCAAAATATATGAATGATATAATATGAAAAAAAATCATGTAAAAATTTGTTGTGTAATCAGTCAACTTATAACAAAGATTTTTTTTAATTTCATTCTTTTGTTTTTTTTACCAAAAATTCACTATTTTATCTTTATGAGAAAATATACCGTACTTTGGGGTAAAACTCCTTTTTATATGCGTGGTTGACAAAAGAGCACTTTTAGCCAATTGGCACAATTACCCCAAAGTACCGTACAGTTAAAAAAAAGATAATAATAATTCCGTATAATACTTACTGTATTATCACGAAAATGAATTATTGAACAATCTTATTTAAAACTTATTTTGAAACGAGCACATTTTTAAATTTATAATGAAATACACTTTAAAAAATAGAAAACTTCAGTATTTTCCCAGCAAAAAAAAAAAAAAAAAAAAAAAAAAAAATCTTTTAATTACACGCACCAAATGTAAAATAATTCTTTCTGCTTTGGAAAAGAAAATACAAGTCACTATTGAACCAGCATTATAAATTTTTCGAAAATTTCTTTGAGAATCGAAACAGACAATAACTATCTTCATTAATAGTCGTCTATCGTCCAACCACGCCTGTTGCACTTTATTCTGCGACGTCAGCAGGTCAAGTGACTTTAATGAAACAGCCTTATATTTACGATGGCCGTGCTAAAATCCAAGGAAGCCGACAATTTTCAGCTTGTAGTAACCAGACCCAATAATGTCCATGTATCTTTTAAAACACAGGTTCATAACTATCTAACGAGGAAGAAACGCCACACAGGTAGCCGCAGATGTCCAACTTCAAACCCTACACGTATTCAACCCCCCACCCCCATCCTCCCGCTTATTACTTCCCCTTTAACAAAAGGGGCGTGGGATGGAGATCAGCCAGAAGTTAAAGTCGTCGTCGTCGTCGTCGTCGTAGAAAAAAAAAGATTAAATGAATTCCACAATCCTAAATATGTTCATATCCGAAACCGAAAGGTGTATTAAAGATTTTCATTCTTTATTTCAGGTTTCACATTCATCGGACTACTGTTCTCATCTTGAGTGATTTTCACGTTTCGGTCGATGTAACCTCCAACCTTCTTCAGGTGTATCTTGTCGAATTCTGGAATGTTTCTGTCGAACTCGGGAATTTGGACAAAATTTCTTATTATTTACTTCACAAGGATAGCATGTTCTTGTTTCGTCAGCCATGATTGGATAGTTCCTAAGCAATTCGCATGTCAGATTTGTTGAAGAGTTCATATATGCCATATGTCAGATTCAAGACTCCCAAAACAGCTTCTTTACCCTGAGTTATCCAAAGGGGGGGGAAAAAAACAAAAACAAAAAAAAACATAGGACAGCGGAAAGGACAGCCTAAAAATCTCCAAACAGTTCGGTTTGTATTCTATCCCGTCAGTAACTCGCAAAAAACGTTTTCAATGTAGGTGCTCAAATAATTAAAAAAAAAAAAAACGGCATAAAATATAGTAACGGTGGGGCACAAGCCTATAATACATTCATCTGAAAAGGGCATTTTTAAAACAGGAGTAAAATGGGCACCCCTAGCACCACCACCCCTCTACACGTCCCTATATACCGTAAGAAAAAATAGACCAAGACGGATGTTCCTGGTGTACCGCAAGCCACAAAGGGGCTATAATTTCTGAATCTGTACGCATTGAAAAATCTGAAAGGAAATGTACTATTAAAAAATGTAAAGCGATCAACACTAAGGTTTCAGAATCATCGCATAGGTGTCCCACATGCGGGATGATTCTTCTGAGCTTGAATCAGACTGGCAAGCCATCTCCAGACCAACAAAACAGTCATCTTGGCAAGCGATGGACGAACATCATATTTCTCTCCATGAAACGCATGTCTTCAACCCTCACTTGGCCAGGTTTAACCCCCGTACATCATCAAACTGCTTACACACGCTTTAATCGACCTTAACATTCACATTTTTTCGAACAGAGAATGGAAAGGTTTAGTTCATCGACCTCTTAAGTTTTTCATGCTGAATCCAGTCATTTTATAGAAAGTTTTTATGTTTCAAGTCCCTTATATTTTTCATTACTAATTCGCTTGTTTTTCATCACTAATTCTGTTGTTTTCGTTCTTGGCTTTGCAGAACATGATTGAGTTTTGGAAAGGGTTACAATTAGTGTTGGGACGATTAATTGGAATCAGGAATTGGAAAACTCAGAACTTTTTTGGGTATCGGAATCAGCATCAGAAAAAAATTTGTGCCTATTTTCCGACGCCAAAAACGATTCCTGTATCTTTTTTATTTTATTCAAAACAAAATGTACCACTGTTGGTAGTATTGTTTAAAAAAAAAAAAATCAAATATTTATTGATTTTAAACAACCAATAAAATTAAAAATCTGTAGACCCCACAATTTTGTTGTTACATTGAGAAAATACCATAAAAACACAATTTAAATCAATCAAAAATAACAATTCTATTGTTTAATATTTAGAGTTTTCTAAAGGATCAGAATCGGTAATTGTATTGGAATCAGGAAAAATATTGGAATCCTCCCATGACTGATTATTAATGTTTGATTCATTTTAAGTCAGGAAGCTTATTAGCTAGGGCAGGAAGTAAACGAAAGATGGGATGAGATTGTTTTTGTTTTTGCAGAACATGATTGAGTTTTGCAAAAGATTAAAAGCAGTGATGGGACGATTCCAATATTTTCCCCGATTCCAATACAATTACCGATTCCGTACTAAATTCCTGATTCTGATTCTTTATAAATTTCTAAATATGTAACCATAAAAGTGATATTTTGTCCCGATTACCGTAAAAACACATGTTAGATATGCAAATATTTTCTCAAACGTAAAACCACACTTGTAAGAGGATGATCTAGAGATTTTAGTCCTACTGAAAGTTTAAATCAATAAATATTTATTATTTTATTATTACTACAAGCAGTGGAAGATGTTTCTTAAACCAAAATCAAATAATAAAAAGATAATTTAAGGAATCGGTTTTGGCATCGGAAAATAGGCTCAAATTATTCCAATTCCGATACCCTAAAAAACTCCGATTTTTCTGATTCTGATTAATCGTCCTAACACTAAGACAAAAAGAAAAATTAATGTACAGTGTATTTGAGTCAGGAAGCCAATATCTTCAGACAGCCTAATTTGGTAGCACCAGAAAACAAAGGATAAAATAAACTTAAAGTTTAGAAGTCAATCATATAAAGTACTTGGTTACAAAAAAACAAAAAAAACAAAACAAAAGGACGAGGGCAAGGTTTTGTCTAAGTTCACTGCCCCAACCACCCAAAATAAAAGCTACTTATACTCCTTGAATATGGCGGGATCAAATAGAGTGGTCAGTTTTGAATGAGCTGACCAAGGTACAAGTAGGAAACGGTCATAGGTTCACTAGTTAGCCACTTAAAACTAAAGATGCCAGATAAGCCAGTTGAGGGAAGGTGAGAGGAAACTTACTCACATAATGGGTTAAGTACCAACGACCATTTGCATTCCACTAACCTAATTTAGACTTAACCGATTGTACCAGAAAGAAACGGAAATGTCGATGCCAAGCAACCATAAAGAATTATGTAGAGTCTACATTTAGATGCATTTGTCTATATACAGTGTCCGACATATGTAACCTTATATGTTAGATTTATTATGTTGTAATAAATTTATGCTTTCCTTTTTTTGTTGCAGACTGTTATTCTCATCTTCATAATTGCTCTTGTTTCACCATTTTTCGGCCAACTCATCCTCTGGCCTTCTTCAAGTGATTAACCACGGCTGTGTAGGAATGCTGCGTCTTGTATCCCCAGTAATTACTGCCTTCCATAGTTGTTGTTGTCTCACTACATTTTGGCAAACTAATCCTCTGGTCTGCTTGGGTAGGATTGAAACCGCTATCTTCAGGCAGTGCTCACCTGGAACCATAGAGACTCAACGCCCCTATCCACTGTGCCATGGGCCTCAAAGTTTCTTTGTGCTGCAGTGGATAGAGGATTTGAGTCTCTCTGGTTCCAGGCAAGCATTGTCTGAAAATAGTGGTTTCAATCCTACCCAAAGCAAACCAGAGAATTACTTGGCCAAAATGTGGTGAGGCAACAACAACTATGGAAGGCAGTAATTACTGGGGATGCAGTTACAAGACTCAGCATCCTTATCCTGTCATGGTTAATCACCTGAAGAAGGCCAGAGGATGAGTTGGCTGAAACGTGGTGAAACAACAACTATGAAGAGGAAGATAACAGTCTGCAAAAAAAAAAAAAAAAAAAAGAAAAACGAATACACTATGTTTGTTTATCTAATGATATTATGTTGAAATTTAAATGTAATGTAAACAAATATCTCACTACTTAACTTCCAACGAGCCTGTGTCAGTCATGATCCCAAACGTCCAAGTGGCAGTATGCTTTGTTTAGGATGAATAAAAGTTGTTTTTTTTTTTTTTTTTTTTAAAGATATAAGATGATCTCTCCACTGCAAAGGAGTTTCCTCAAATAATACTCAGTAGCAATCTGTACTCTCTATCACTGCTCTTGAAGACGGCATCTCTTTGACCAAGCTCATGCAGAAATTGAACTGTTCTCAGACCTGGTCTTGACAAATACTGGAAGTTCTATATCTTTACAAAGCAACTATTTGCTCAGGCGTAGAGCACTGGTGCCATATTTACTACTAATCTGTAACTTCTATGAAACAGAGTGCAGATACGCTAGAAAATGTGAAATGACATCACTGTAAGAAAAAATACTATAAATAGTAGAGAGAGCAGGTTCGAAACAATGGTTGAGAGGCCAGAGAGAAGGAGCACAATCATGGTTTATTAAGGGAAGTACCTGGAAAGAAATGTTACAACACGGAAAAGTGAGTTTGAGTTGTTCTTGGTCTCCTGTGTGACGTAAACTACATACAACGTGTTGGGTCCCGTGTATAAATGTGTGCGTAATATTACACCTAGACAGTTTTCCAAAAAAAGAGTCGCCAACCTAATAGGTCCCTCACTGTCAACCGAACTCCACCTCTGTCTCATCGACGAAATGTCGCCTCCCTGTGCCTACTTTACAAGTATTTTAATGTAAAGTGCAAGACAAACTCCAACCCTTGTACCTTCTCGACATAAATACCCCTGATTAACTCAACAAGCAACAAAATCCCACCCCTACATTATAGAGATCACTAGATGCCAGAAAGCCTTCTACTCAAATAATTTCTTCCCTGGAACTGCTAGATTTTGAAATTCCTTTATGGGTGCCTGCTTCCCTGAGCGTACCGACATGCAGAAGTTCAAATGTAATGTGAGCAGATATCTTGCTGCTCAACTCCCTACAAATTTTGTCCCAAATAGTAGCCCCTTACATCCAAGTGACACTGTGCCTTGTTTGAAGTGAAATTGCAGTAAAGCAAACAAAACATCTGGACTGGTGCATCTACCTCTAGTCTCTAACTCTTAGACAGTATCCAAAAAAGAGTCTCAAATCTAATAGATCCCGCACTATCAACCAAGCTCCAACCCCTGTCCCATCGCTGCAATGTTGCATCGCTGTGCCTGTTTTACAAGTACTTTAATGGAATGTGCTCTGATGAACTCATAACACTTTTGCCACCTTGAAAAACAGCAAATTTCCACCCCTTCACTATTGAAGTCCCTTCTACTGTTATAGTTTCTTCCTTCAGATTGCTAGACTTTGCAATTCCCTCCCTGTTTCCTGCTTCCCTGACTGTACTGACCTGCAAAAATTTAAATGGACATCTTCCTGCTCAACTCCTCACAGTCCCCTGTTAGACACGATCGCAAATAGTAGCCGTTTATGTTCCAAATTGCAATATATCTTGTTTGAAGGAAACCATTTATTATCATTATTTTTTTTAGAGCTACATATTTTGAAAGTTCATGTTTCGCATCCGTGCAGCTTGTTTTGTATTTAATGAAAATTTAAGTCTAAGGAATCAAAAATTGATACTATTTGTTAGAAAAAAAAAACAATAAAACAAACAAAAAACAAACAATCTTACCTGGTTTTTGTAGAAAATACAGTATTAGGTACTTACCTGAAAGAGAGAAAAATTATATTGTAATAATAAATCAAACACTTTATTCTTTTTTGTTGTAAAAAGAAACAAAAAGAAACAAAAAGAAACAAAGTTACATTCATTAAGTAAATTGTATATAAAAAAAATCAACTTTTAAGATAAAAATATGGAAAGAAAAAAACAATTTGCCTCATGGGACTTTTTAGTGGCGTATCAACATTTATCAAGACATTTAATCTATAATCAAGTTCCATTTATAGAATACTAGGCTGGGTGTTTTGAGATGTGTGTTGAGCAAAAATAAAAAATAAATAAAACAAAAAAAAAAAGTGGTAGTAGGCAGGCAGGCTAAAACCCAAACTCAAATGGAGGAAAAGAACGTAAAAAAAAAGTGACGTCTTTGCTGTTGCTCCCATCGCCAAACTGGACAATGTTTAAATTAAGGCTAGTCAATCGAAAAGAGGGGGACGACCCCTTCCTGTAGAAAAGTGCCCAGTTGAGGGTGAAGGAATTAATGTTTTTAGCCAATTTTTTCGCTATTTGTCGTCTGAAGGGTCGGGCTTCAAAACGATACCAATCTCGTGAAAATCCGTCGCCTTTGTCGAAAGTTTTAGGCAAACATACATTTTTTTTTTTTACACAGTGGTCACCACTTATCAAGGCCCGGAAGTCACTCAGGGATAAGAGTTATTGCAAGTACATTACGTTAGTGTGGAGATTTGATGAAATGTTTACTTAAGGGGGCGGTTCATTAGGAATTTGTAAACGTTGGACTTGAAGACATCCAAGTTGTAGTCAGGTGGGAAGCAGGCAGACGGAACAGAGTTCCACAAGCGTGCAGCTCTAAGAAAGAAGCTTTGTTCATGGAATCCACATTTAAACAGACAGGTGAGATTTATATTATAGATTGCGGTTATAGTCAGCTAACGTCTTCTCTAATTGACTTCGGAGCGCTACTGAAAGTGTTTTTTTTTAAATATTTTTAGCTCCTTACATCAAGTGACTTTACGCCTTGTGTGGGGGCGATTTCCATCAAAAAGTAAAAAATTCACACTATGTAATATATTTAAAAAAAAAAAAAGTGAATTCCTGCGTGGAGGTATTGATTCCAAGCCAATAACTTTCATAGGGTATAATATTTCTCAGGTTTTTTTTTTTAATATAAAAATTTTTTCCAAACCTCCTGAAATGGATGTGACTTTAACATAAATCCTTTGGGCAGCCAAAAGGTCCAGACAATCGTTGAGCTATCCACCCATTTATTTATGCCTCCCTTCAGTCTAAAAAAGACGAATAAAAAAATAAATAAAAAATGGATATCCCCTGTAAGAGTAGCTGCACATGTAATTGTGAGGCAAGGGTTGTGCAATCTCCTGAACTGGCACTGCTTAAGTTCAGCAGGTAGAAGACCAGGATGACAACTGGAAAGAATACCGAGATCAGTGGACAGCACATACAACAGCTGGAATTCCCAAATAATATAACCCTATGAAAGGAGTATGAAATTCACAAGCGGTCCTTCATCGCATGCATATCCTCCTAAAGGGAGATGACGACCTTTACTCCTGATCTTAAATGGAACACATACATCAAATCTGTTGCCAAGGTCGCTGGAAAAATGGTGGGATCCTTCTATCGATCCTGTAGATATCTTACTGCTGATGGAATTCTCTATCTATATAAGAGCCAAGTTCGTCTAAGGATGGAGTACTGTTGCCATATCTGGGCAGGAGCTGCTAGAAAGGACTTTTCCTGCCTTGGTAGAGTTCAAAATAGACTTCGTAGCCTCGTAGGAGATGTCCTTTTCTCTTCACTGCAACCTCTATCTCACAGAAGAGATGTTGCGAGTTTGCTTTATCGTTATTTTCATGGCAAGTGCTCGACTGAGCTTCAATCTATGGTCCCCCTCGCTAAACTTTCACAAGAAACACTCGTCTGGCTGAAAACACTATTAATAATTCTCCCCCCCCCCACAATTTATCTGTGCTTAAACCTAAACGTAGATTCCATGAACAAAGCTTCTTTCTTAGAACTGCACGCCTGTGGAATCGTCTTCCGTTTTCCTGTTTTCCAGCTGATTACAATATGGTTGTCTTCAAGTCCAACGTAAACAAGTTCTTGATGAGCCGTTCCACTTAAGTTAACACATTTACCGAATTTCCATTACTAACGATTACTATATTTTCCAATTGACTACTGTACACTCTTAATCCTTATCCTCGAGTGGTCTCTGGCCTTGATAAGGGGTTATGCCTATGTAAAAAAAAAAAAAAAAAAATTTGCAGGCAGGTGTTGATATTCTCCTACATACAGCGTCTGGATTTCCCAAATTGGTCACCTATTTGGTACTGACTAGGCTTAACGTTGCTTAACTCCGGTGATCAAATGTGTCGACATGATTATGGCGTTTATCTAATTATTGGAAACTGGGAAGGGGACAAAAAGATGACTTGGATATAATCTATTGTTCACCGGAAATTTTTTTCCTTCGGTGACAAAAAAAAAAGATCAATAGTGATTCGGCTATCGAATATCAGTTTTATTATGTATTGTGCTGTCGTCTGTGTCAACAGATGAGGACGGAGTCGGGTTTGTTTCCCCAGGGGAAGGTAAGAAACAGGAAAGGGAGGATTTCGGAAACTAAACTATTAATGAAATAATATAAACATCTTTTTTTTAAGCGATCATGTACGAACTGCCAGGGTAAAGATGGGGTTTGAGGTTCAAAAGTTACATAACGGAGGAGGAGGAGGGGGGGGGCAAAAAATAAAAAAAATGTATATAAAATAAGACTAGTGCACTTTAGCTGATCAGTGTAACGTTGGAATTATAAACAAACAAGGGGAAAGAAAGAAATCAAAATCTGGGTCGCCATTTTTTTTTTTTAACAAAAGTTTTTTTTATCACCGCTACTTTCCCATCTGACTTACATAAGACTTTCGCCATCGTCCATCTCACCCGGTGTAAACTTTTCTTCCTCTGACCACATACCAGCCAGAGCCTGCCCATTCTCGTCCTCAACTTTACACGTCCATTTTCTTCAACGTCGACTTTATTTCTCCGAGCACATCGTGCATTTTTCCCTCTTCTTTTCCTTTCTCTTCTCACGTACACTTCCTAATTTGCATATGTGTTTTTCAGCTGCTGCTAATCTCTTTGCAAGCCTGCTGTCCTTCGCTGCTGCTGATATCTTCCCCACGTGCTCAAATACACTGTTACATCAAAAGTATTTTTTTTGTTTTCATTTTTGGAACAGTTATGGAAGGGAAACAGCCGGTATAGATGGCTAATCAACATATAAATGCATGATATCATGAATAAATGAAAAGATATTATGCCCTTACCAACATAGTTAAGCGTTGTAATTATTTCTTCATATACATCTGTGTTTTTTTAAGGGGGGTGGGAAAAGGGTACCGCTTATCAAGGCCTGGAAGCCTCTCGAGGATAAAAGTTAATCAGTGTTAAGTAGAGGCTGAGACAAGACTGATGATCAGTAATGGTGGAACTTGGGTAGGGTTTTATTATATAAGAGGACGACTCAACAAGAACTTGTTTACATTAGACTTTGTAGTCGGTTGAGAAGTAGCCCTACGGTATTGTGTTCCACAGACGGACAGTTCTTGGAAAGAAACACTGCTCATGGAATTTTCACTTAGTTTTAGGCACAGATAGAGAGTGAGGGAAATTTTTGACAGTTGCTGTTGTGGGTAGATGAGTATTTATTGCAAAACTTTTACATGGGAGGGGGAGTACAAATTGAAGCTCAGTCGAGAATCTACGACCTATTTTTTATAAAGCTATGCATGTTCATATATTTGTATGTACAGGATTCACTCCTAAACTAATTAATTGTTGTGCTTATCTTCGAATATTTATTCGTAGTGTTTGGTTTGGTTGTTTTGTAGTTGATTCTGTTTTCGTTCTTGAAAACTGGCAGCTATCTTGAATTTTTTGATGGCTAACGTTCTTTTCTTAAAATGTATGCTCTGAACGCCATTTGTGCCAATTTTGGTGCCAATTTTGGTGCCAATTTTGGTGATATTAAGTGAAAGATTCTTATGGAATATTGAGATAACCTGCTCCACTACGGCAGAGCATGATTGAGTCTTGCAAAGGGAAAGGGTTATAATATTATTGTTTGGTGCGTTTTAAGTTAGGAAGCCAGTAGGCAAGTGGAGGAGGGGGAAAGAGAGGAGGAAGGGGAGGGGGGCTTGTTTTTATTTTTTAGCTTTGCAGAACATGATTGAGTTTTGCAAAGTGTTAAAAGGCAAAAACAAAATGGTTTTAACGTACGGTGCATTTGAGTCAGGAAGACGATATCTTCAGACATCCTGATTTGGTAGCACCAGACATTCTTTAGGTTTCCATTGCATAGGTGCATTTTAAAGAATTTTTAGGGGACACATTATTGGAACAACATTCCATTTGAAATTTCAAATATTTCAGATTTACATTGAATTTAACTCATGGTCACTAAACATCACTGATGCCAAATTTCCTGAATTTCAATTTCTTCGTAAGACCTCTTAAGCTTAAGTCTTAAATTTTAGACATTTCCTAGAATGTAAATGATATAATAGATTTTCATTCAAATTAAGATATGATATCTCTCGGGACCTGTTATTCACTGTTGCACCAGAAAGAGGTCTATGTAGACATACAAGAAGTTTTTTTTTACTGCTCATTTTGTTTAAACCTACGGAGTGGTGCTTTCTCAATCAGGATCCCTGGACCTTGGAATAGACTTCCAAATAAGGTAATAAATGCACCAACAATGGAACAATTCAAGGCGAATTTGGACAGGTGTCAGGCCACGGTGTCCTCTTCCGTGTAAATTTCTACCATCGTTTCCTCACATAGCATTTAGAGCATGTTTTATTTTCTGCCAAATAAATCGCATTGAATTGAATTTTTACTAATGTTGGGCTGATTAATCGGAATCAGAATCGGTATCGAAAAAATTTGTGTCTATTTTCCGATGCCAAAACGATTCTTTTAATTGTCTTTCTTTATTTGATTTCGTTTCAATTAAAATCTTCCATTGCTCGTAATAATGATAAAATATTAAATATTCATTGATTTTAAAATATTTATTGATTTTTTAAAAATATTTATTGATTTTAAAATACCAGTAAAGCTAAAATCGATAGATTATTCTTCACAAGTGTAAATTTAGGTTTAGGAATATATCTGCGGATTTAATATTTTTACAGAAATCAGGGAAAATAACAATTCTATAGTTAAATATTTAGAGATTTATAAAGAATTGTAATTGGAATCGGTAATTGTATCGGAATCGGGGAAAATATTGGAATCGTCCCATCACTAATTTTTACAGAAATAAAACAAAGAAACACCACACGGAATCAAGAAAACTGAAACTACATAAGGGTAAGTTAAACCTACTCCCATCCATCCTCAAAAAAATAAAGTCAGCATCGACTGGCACCACACCAAATAGTTGTGGAGAGTCAAGGAGCACGGAAAGGCCAAGGAGAAAATGTATTAACCACATCTCCACTAGATGATGCGAAGAAGACTGGGACCTTTGCGAGGCTTATCATCACCCAAATTCTAGTGAAGATCAATGGCCGCTGCAAATGAGAAATCAATGACAAACGGCTGTTGCGATAACCCAAATTCATTGGCAAAGGTTATCGAAAGATATGAAGAGTACTGGAAATCTGGAGATACTTTTTGTCACTCAGACTCCAAAGAATACCGCATTTGGATAAGTGTTAGGCCACTGTAGCCTCTTCTGCGAAAATTTATACCACTTTTTCCCTACATGTCAACTATACTGCATAATCGCGTTGACACACCGGTCCTCGTCAAATCACTGAAGTTAAGAAATGTCGAGCCTACTTAATACCAAATGGGTGACCATTTGGTAATTCAAGGCGCTGTATATGCTCTCCGCTTACCTCGGCATTTATTTCCAGTCGTCCTATACATACACTTCACTTGCCATTGGTATTTAACAATGTCAACTCAGAAGAGATGTGGTTGGAGATTGCACACATACTGCGACAAACATTTCACATGCAGGCACCCCTTCGTGGATATCCATAGTCTGTCAAAGACTATGGATATCCATAGTCTGTCAAAGACTGAAGGAGCTTTAAGAAAGCATCAATACATGGCAACTGAAACATGCTTGTTTTATTTTTTGCCAAATTTAATGAATTGGATTCTAGACTTAAGGCTTAGTATCAGTATATCTTGATTTTAATCCTCGTAAGGGGGACATCAAAGTGGTGCAAAACTGTTCTTCCAGGAGAAAATGATGTTAACCATCTTGAATATGAATTAAACAAGAAAACGACCTTTTAAAAGCAGAACAGAACCGAGTTAAGACAGCAGATATTGGACAAGGAGCTCAATAGAGCTATATGAATAATAAATAGTAAACTGCAGTTTATTTCACGGAATTATCGAACCACATAAGTGTCCCCAACTGATCTCTCACGTCTGGCATAAGATGTGAGTAGAGCTTAGTAGTAATAGTACCGAAATATGGCAATCAAGCTACACAAAGGCGTCCATGTTTTATTCCAGTAACAAATCGTCTGGGTAATGATTTCCTGCAGGAATGAAACATGGACGCCTTTGTGTAGCTTAATTATCATAGATATATTTCCATCTCTCTCTCATATATATATATATATATATATATATATATATATATATATATATATATATATATATATATATACATACATATATAGTGACGTGATGGATTAAGACACTGGACTGAAATACATGGGGTCCAAGGCACGCGTGTACGTAGATTACTGTTTTTAAAAAGTAATAAATAAAGAAAGGTCACAATAAAAAATAAAAAATGGGCGACTTTCTAAGAAAACAGCGGTTCTCCAAGGTGGAGACGTTAACCTTAATATCGTTTAAAAAAAATCAACAAAAAAAAACTATATATATATATTCGTAGAACACCGGGATAGGGTTTACTATATATATATATATATATATATATATATATATATATATATAACAAAAAAGAACTTATAGCTCTTTAAAAAAAACGCTAAGGTAACGGAAAAAATAAAATAAGTGTTCCGAAGTTGTTAATACCGCATTTGGAAAAAAAAACAAACAAAAAAAAAACGACAACAACAAATACTAAATTTAAAAACAATGAAAACTGCATTCGAGTCGTGGTGCATCGTAGCTCATTTGTAGAACATCAGACTACGAATGCTGGTGTCATGAGTTCGACCCTAACCCATACTGATGACAGCTGAAAGCTAGAAACATGCATGTCCATGGGTATACATTTTATGCACGTAATAGTATTTAATATTGTATATATATATATATATATATATATATATATATATATATATATATACACACACACACACACACACTAAAGATGAGACTTTATTCAAGTAATAAAAAAAAATGTATCGTCTCAGAAATGATCGTACACCGATTGGTTGATGTTCAATCTTTAGAGCTTAAGTAAATGATTTTTCCCAACCAGGCTCAACGTTCCTTAATTTCGGTAATCTGACAAGAACCGGTGTGTCAACGCGATTATCCCGTATATAATGGGTAACCATATTGGAATTCTAGGCGCTATAGGTGCTCTCCGCTTATCTCCGCATTTGTTTCTGGTCGTCCTGTACATACACTTCACTTGCCACTGGTATTTAACAATGTTGACTCAGGAGAGGTGTGGTTGGAGATTACGCACCTTCTGCGACAAATATTTTACGCACAGGCACCCCTTCGTGGGTATCCGTAGTCTGTCAAAGACTGAAGGAACCCCTTTATGAAAATGTAAATAGCACTTGATGCAAACAATACTTAAGCTACTCAGATTTTGTCACATTTTATCCTCGTGAGGATTCGTCAGGCTAATTCTTCATGAGGAAACGCAGAAATTTCTGTGTAGCTTAATTGCTATATATATTTTCAAAAACCTACTACCTGGCTCTACACACGTATTGAGCACTGTTGAAATAATGAAAATCGACACTTTTCTATAAGTTTTGATATATAACATTATAAAGACGAAACGTTGATGAACATATAATTTTTGTTTGTGACTTTTTCGTCTCTCCGTGTATATACGTTATGGTACGAAACTGGAGAGGCGTGTATTTTTTTTTTTATTAGGACTTGTAAAAGTAAATTGTGTATGACACTAATCCCGTTACTTTTCCGACAAACCTAACGCATTTATTATTAAAATCCCATTTGTTGAGATTTCTCTTTTAACTTCATTATTCACTAATCAGGAAACTAATCCCTCTCATATCACCAAAAGCATACAAATTAATTTCGTGTAAATTGTTTTCGTTCCCGTCGAGATTAGAAGTCAGTCTGCGCTGGTTATAAAACATTTCTGTATCACCTTAAAGAACGACCCCTTAAAAACAAAACAAAGACATATTTGGATTCTGCCCGTCTGTCATTTCTCCCACTAATTAGATATTAATAGTTGATGAGATTCGCGTCTAAATGCTATCATAAACTATCAATATTTGATTGCGATAGACGCACGGTCTAGGTGGTAGTGGTGGTGATGAGGGAAGCGAGACGGACGGATATAGACATCGATCTTTTTTAGCAACAAGTGCGACGGAGAGATCAGGAAGGAGACGCTCATAATTTGTAGGTAGGAAAAGGTTTGCGCAAAATTAATCTAAAATAAATAACAAAATAAAAAACGTGTGACACTAAAATGTAAAATAACAGCGTTCATAAAAAAAAAAAAAAAAAAAAAAAAAAAATCGCACGCTAATTCGGGAAGGCTCAAAACAGATTTTAATTATAAGTTTTAAAGAAATAAATTTTATTTATTCCGAGCAGGCGCCCGACTCGATAAAATGTCGGGCAGTATTGGCTTTGGTAACTTGAATAGCTAACATGCTGCTGACGTCATGTGGTAATTTGAAATTGCGAAATGCGGATATAGGAACGGAATGCGTTTTAATTGTTTTTGTATTCCGCAATACATAAAATAAAGTATTTGAAATGTAATTAAAAATAATTAAAATGAACGAATCTATTTTTGAAGATTTACGTAATAAATTGTCGGAAAAAGAAAAGACGCAAAAAAAAAAAAAAAAGTAATAAATTGTAAAAATAAAATGAACGAATTACTTTCAAAAGATTTCGGTATAAGATTGTTTGAAAAAAAAAAAAAAAAGAGACGCAAAAAAGTCGGTATTATTTCTTTCTTTATTTGCGTCAAGAACTATTAAAACGCAGTTCGTTCCTATATCAGCATTCCGCAATAAAACATGTATCTTATATTCAAATTTTCGTTAAACGCAAACGATTTCGGTAAAGAGAGAGAGAGAGAGAGAGAGAGAGAGAGAGAGAGAGAGAGAGAGAGAGAGAGAAGAGAGATAGATAAGATGCAAAAAAAGAAAAAGAAAAGAAATATCGATAAACGCATTTCGTTCCTTTATCCGCATTTCACAATTTTAAATTACCACAGGACGCCAGCATCAGCCGGCCATATTTTCTTTTCAACCTACGAAAACCCATATAATCAAATGTTGTACTCGGCCAGTTTAATATTTTGGTTCTTTTATACGACAGTAGGTTTATAGTTATTTGTACTTTAAGCTAAAAAAAAGAAAAAAAAAAGAAAAAGGAAATCACAACAAATCGTATCATCGTTATTACAACGAAGAGGGTCGTAGGGTTTAATACCTTGTATTCGAAGTGCCCTCTGTGTTGTTTTGAAGTGTTAGTCATAATGAAACAGAATAATAAAGGGGAATATGCATATTATGGATTTTAAAACAGCTGCCAGGCGTAAGGGTGGGTAATGCGATCTCTATTTAGTTTGATTTAGTTTTATGAAAAAAAATGGAAAAAAGGGAGTAGAGGTTGGAGCCTTTGAAATGATTTTAACAGGCATAATATGCAGCATAAATCCCCATTTTAAATTAAAACATTTCAGATTTGCATTAAATTTGTTCCATAGTCATTAGAAACCAACAAAGATTCCACGAATTTTAACTTAAGACCCCGTAAGCTTTAAATTTTAGGCATTTTCTAAAATGAAAACAGTGTAATTATTTTAAATCAAAGTTGGAATAAGTATTCTAGACAAAAGACTTGGCAACATTAAGGGGACATAAAAGTGGTGCAAAACTGTTCTGTTAAGGGAATTAATTTTACCCGTCCTGGGACGGGTATTCTTCTAGTATACATGTAACCTTAACTGCTGAAAATTATTTCATTTTTGTCATTTTTTTTCCATCTTTTCGCCACCATGACGATGCACCTGCTCATAATGGTCTAACCAACCGGAAGTTCTTTGTCAACCCGGATATAAGAAATCCCGAATATAAGAAAACCGAATACAAGAGAGATTTTCTCTGGTTCCAAATTAGAGCCCGTCTTAATGTACAGTTTAACCCGGATATCAGAAAGCTGTTATAGTGCGAATAAGAGGTCTCATATCCGGGTCACACTGTCTGTGTGTGTGTATATATATATATATATATATATATATATATATATATATATATATATATATACTAGCATTTCAGCCCGGCATTGCCCGGGTGTTTGGAGGTGTATGCTGAGCCAAAAAAAAACAAAACAAAAAAAAACAAAACGGGCAACGTTTTAAAATTTGATACCTATTATGAGCCCTTAAAATTTATTGTTTTGGGCTCAAATCAAGTTATTAAGTTAGATCCATGTCCAAGGAACCAATATCTAAAATTTCAAGAGTTTACACCTAAAATTGTTGGAGGAGTGTGGTAGAGTTCTCAAAGGTCAAATCGTTGAACTTTGATCCCTTAACAGAAAAATTTCTGGTCGAAACCCAAACACATAGATTTTCCCAAATCTCAGTATCCTGTATATCAGATTTCGAGTCTGTAGACTAAAAATTGACAGAGTTATTGCGTAGAGAAATGTAAACAGACACGTTCACTTTATATATATATATATATATACTAGCATTTCAGCCCGGCGTTGCCCGGGTGTTTGGAGGTGTATGCTGAGCAAAAAAAAAAAAAAAAGAGTAAATTTTTTTTTTAATTTGACCCCTATTATGACCCCTGAAAATTTATAGTTTCGGGCTCAAATCACTTTATTAAGTTAGATCCAGGTTCAAGGAACCTATATCTAAAATTTCAAGTGTCTAGACTCAAAATTGTCGGAGGAGTTTGGTAGAGTTCTTAAAGGTCAAATCGTTGAACTTTGACCCCTTAACAGCCAAATTTCTGGTTGACACCCGTCACATCGATTTTCCCAAATCTCAGTACCCGGTATTTCAAATTTCGAGGCTATAGACTAAAAATTGACAGAGTTATTGCGTAGGGAAATGTACACAGACAGACAGACAGACACGTTCACTTTTATATATATATATATATATATATATATATATATATATAGAGAGAGAGAGAGAGAGATTAATTATTTTTTTGAAACGTACAAGGCTTGTAAATAATTTTTCAATCTCAATGAATGCCTTTTTATTGGGTTCCAGAACATTTCCAGTGTAGTATAATAATTCTCCAAGTTCCAAATACCAAGTTTTTTCAGTTGGTCATTTATTACTTTTCCAAAGGTATCCATTTCAATATTGTTTCGTATTGCGACTAACAAGTCTGCAAAATTATGTTTTTGCTGCATATTTAGTCACGTACTCTTCAGATGTTTACCTTAAAAATCTTATAAAAACACCATTTTGGATAATTACATGGTTCATGTAACCGACACACTCTGCCGTTCCTTCTAAATTAAGAAGATAATCTTCGCAACTGAGAAGGAAATAAACTTGTGCGACTGTTAACAAACTTCTCGGCCTAACGTTCACAGGGAACATGAACTGGAATAGATACATTGAAAGCATTGCCAAGGCTGCTACTTACGCCTGAAAGCCTCCCGTACCTCTATAAGGCCACCATTCGCCCATGTATGGAGTACTGTTGTCACATTTGGGCTGGTCCATCTGCTACTTGTCTCTCACTCCTGGACGGGGTTCAAAAGAGTCGCAAACCTGATAGGTCCTGAACTGTCATCTAGGCTTCAGCCTCTGTTCCATCGATGAAATGTTGCATCTCTCTGCCTGTTCTACCAGTACTTTAATGGTGAAAGCTCTGACGAACTACAAGCTCTTGTACCTTCTCAATGAAAATACCCCCGACAACCCCGACAAGCAGCTAAATCCCACCCCTACACAGTAGAGATCCCTAGGTGTAAGAAAGCCTATTCCAATAGTTTCTTCCCCAGAACTGCTAAACTTTAGAACTCCCTTTCGAGATTCTGCTTTCCCAACTTTACTGATATGCAGAAGTTCAAGTGTAATGTGAACAAACATCTTGCTGCTCATCTCCCTTCATAATATCCCTGCAACTTATGTCCCTAATAGTAGCCCTCTACTTCCAAGTAAATCCATAGTTCACTTTCAACATTCCTTATGTTTCTGAATATTTGAGATGAAGATTGACAATTTGAATCGCTTGGATTATTTGGACTACTGTTCTCATATTGAATGCCAATCTCATAATGTTCACATGTCTGCAAGGACCGTGGTGCAATGGATACAGATGTTAAGTGATAATCAGTTTGAAGTGACAGTCTTTTGGACGTTGACGGTTCAATTCTCAAGACTGACAACACTAAGAATATAATCACGAATAATTTAAGACTTCCACCCGGTCATGGATGCTGAAACAAGAGCAAGTTACCTCCCGAGGATTAAAGAAATGGTTCAGTTTGAAATTCTATACTGATTCCAGACTTTAACAAGACACACCTAAAGAAGAAGATCGGCGGTTATATCGGTCGGAAAGATATGAGGATAATACCCAAGATGAGAATTGTAGTCGGAATAATCCAAATAATAAAAAAATGGAGACATATTAGAGCACTGTCGTAAATAATCTCACCTGCTACTTAATTAGTTGAAAAATGTGAGGCTCGCTATTTGTAAACAAGTGGTTTGAGCACGATAAAAGTGCTGGACAAATGTTTGTTTAAAATAGACATTTGTGGAGGTTATTTGTGGGCACCACTCTCATGGGTCGATGACTACTGACCGTCAACGCGATGGTTCTAGGTTCAATCCTCGGCTTGGGAGAGGTGCTAGTCTAGCGGCACTGATGAGTTGTGATACAATGAAACAGTACTGTATGTCGATGACTACAAATATATATATATATATATATATATATATATATATATATATATTAGTGATGGGACGATTCCACCATTTTTCTCGATTCCGATGCAATCACAGATTCCATATTAAATTCATGATTTTGATTCTTTAGAAATCTCTAAATATTTAACTTTAGAGTTATTATTTATTTCCGACTACCGTAAAACATGTTAAATATGCACATATCTTCTCAAGCGTAAACATACGCTTGTGGGAAATGATGTATGGATTTTAGTTTTATCTGTTGTTTAAAAGTCAATAAATATTTACTATTTTACCATTACTACCAGCAGTAGATTTTGTATTAAACGAAATTAAATATCTATATATATAAAAGCGAAAATGTATGTATGTATGTGTGTTCGCTTTTTCTGTGTGTCTACAAAAGGCTTCTTTCAGAGAAGCGGTCGCTCGCTTCACAACTTTTTAAAACTTTTTATATCACATATAAATCGTAATATCTCAACGATATTCGTTAACAACGAAGCTCGCCTGTCTATTTAATTTGCTCGATTTCGGGAAGATAAATATTCAATATTTGTCGCTCGCCGCATGTGGGTTAGTCTTTTTCATATAACATCTTGGGGGGGGGGTAAAAAGCGTTCAGCAGTAAATGAAATCCCGCAGTCAAACGTGACCTCATTAACTCATTAAAACGAGCACCTGCTTAATCCAAGTAATTAAATAAATTCAAACGTGTTTCCGTAAGCATGTCGCGGTGGGGCAATGGTTAACGTCCCACGTTTTTTTTTTCACAACTTTGCCTCAACGGTTCGAGTTCGATCCTCATACTTACTTTTTTTTAACCCCCCCCCCCCACACACACCTCCAAACACCCGGGCAACACCGGGTACCCCTCGCTAGTTAAATATAAAAGACAATTAAAAGAACCGTTTTTGGCACAAGAAATTAGGCACAAATTTTTGTGATACCTTCAAAAGTTCCGATTTTCCCGATTAATCGTCCGAATATTAATAGATATAATTTTAAAAAAATATAATCTATTTTCGGAGTTACACAATATAATTTTATTTCATTTTAAAATAGCAAGGCTACTCGGTGTTGTCCGAGGCAAAAACAACATTTCTATTAAAACTTCTATCTCTACATCTCCCTATTCACCACAATCTTTCTCTCTTCCCCCTAACGCCGTTTCCTTCCCTCTCCCTAATCCCCTTTTTCTCCTCTGTCCAGTGGCTAAAAAACACGACCCACTCTGAGCAAACCTGTTCCAGTTGACCCTCACAGAATGAATATTTTTTTCTAAATTTTTACTATTATTCATCCGGTTTAACGTTGATCAAAAATAGACCAGCTTTGCACTTTGCAGTTCTTTGTTTTGTAGTTGTTTGCTTTTAGCTGGAGAAACAAGCACAAATACACCCAGACTATAATACAATCTATATATCTATAAAAGTGAGAATGTGTGAGAGGGGACACTTCTCAACCTATATACTCAACGGATATTTTATATACAGACTTGAAATTTGGTATATAGGGTATTCAGCCACGTGAAAATTTTTTTAATCCGTTTTCACCCGAAAAAAAAAAAAAAAAAGAAAGAAAAAATTTAAAAAAAGAAAAAGAGCTGCTAAGGAGTCAAAATAGAAAAATTGATACGTGGGGTGGTCGGATTTTTATCTGTTTGCTAACTGCTTCACGAATACGCATGCGGGGATAGTTCACATTAATGATTATTTATTTTAAAAATAAGTAGGTTTTAAAACACTTTTAAAGTGTCAAGCTGGCCTAATGGTTTTCGTACTTGACTCACTGTCTTTAGGCTTTAGCTTCGATCGCAGCTCGAGTATTTTTTTTTTTTTTTTTGGCTAACAAGAAGTGAACTGCTTAGAAAAAGAAAACAGGATACTCGCACGTACATATCTTAGTTTCTTTCCGTTTCTTTATTTTTGGGCGTAAATTTTTACGACGTGCCCCAGCGTATTATAAACACCTCAACCTCCCCATTTTAAGAACAGCTTTCGGAATAAACATCCCCTAACCTCGAAAGCCGTTCTTAACATGGGGAGGTTGGGAGGGTGTTTATTCCGAAAGCCGTTCTTAACATGAGGTGGTTGGGGGTGTTTATACTACGTTGGGGCAGGTCGCAAAAAATACCCTTTTCTTTTACTTCATTTTTTAAGGAATTTAAGGTTATGTTCCAATTTACAATGCCTCCTCACGGGACAGAGTTAGACACCAGGATTGTTTTTTAATGTGGAGAAAAGGCACAAAAATAAAAATTGTCTCAGTCGTGAAGGATTATATTTATGCGTATTTTATGACCGGGCAACGCCCGGTGGCCTGCTAGTAGATGTATATATTCATGCTTGCAATAAAAAGCAATTGACAACTCTGAGCACTAGGCCAACTTTTGTTGATTCTTCCCCGCTCTAGGGGTGGGGGTGGAATTTGTGAATTGAGTCGGAGGTGGGTGGGGTAGTGATCCAGGGTGCTTGTATGGAACCATTCTATCTCTTAATAACGTGAGAAACAGCAGACCTCAAATCATGCAAGTCGTCCAAAACCTATCCTAAACCTAACCCCTACGACTGGCTCTTCTCTCCATCTGGGAGGCTGGGTTGGGAGGAGGGGATGGTGGGGAGGCAGTATGTTATAGAGTCAAATCTGAAATAAATAGGTGTCTCCTCCTCCTTCTACTCCGCATCACTTTGAGTAACATTATTTGCATCAACAACTGTCGCTATTTGGCACGAGAAGAACAAAATTGGAAAGTGATGAGTTATTTTGAAAAGAGAGGGACAGAGAGAGAGAGAGAAAGAAAGAGAGAGAGAGAGAGAAAGAGAGAGAGAGAGAGAAAAAGAGAGAGAGAGAGAAAACGATTAGGAAATGAGAGGGAAAGCGCGATGCGTGGAAGAGAAAGAGAGTGGGAGGGGGCGTGATCTTTAGAAGAAAGAAAGAGAGCATGTGTGTGGAAAAGAGAGAGAAAGAAAGAGCGCGCGCGCGTGTGTGTGTGGAAGAGAGAGAGAGAGAACGTGTATGTGGAAAAAAGAGAGAAAGAAAGAGAGCGTGTGTGTGTGTGTGTGTGTGTGTGTGTGTGTGTGTGTGTGTGTGTGTGGAAGAGAGAGAGAGAGAACGTGTATGTGGAAAAAAAAAGAAAGAAAGCGTGTGTGTGGGGGGGAGCGCATGTGTGTGTGGAAAAGAGAGAGAAAGAGAGTGTGTGTGAGAAATAGAAAGAGAGCATGCGTGTGTGTGAGAGAGAAAGAGAGAGAATATGTGTATCTGAGAGAGAGAGAGCAAAAAAAGAAAGACTAAAAACAAGAGAAGGCGAAAACGATGGAAAAACAAAAAAGACGGTGGCAAATTTGGAAGACAAAAACAAAAAAGAACAGTCGAATATGAGTGAAGAGTGTGTGGAAAAAAAAACAAAAAAAAAAACGAGAAAAAGACGAAAAGTACAGAGGATTCAATGATGCTCCAATATTACAGCTAACCCCATCCCATCCCGCCCGGCCCTGGTTCATGTGTGTGTGTAAGAGGAAGATGGGTAGAAGTGGTGCGGATCATGACAGCGTGTGCTCCACTCACTTCGGGTATCTTGTCACCATGATCATCTAGAACCCATCCCCCCCCCCCCCACCTCACACAGACACCATAAACACACTAAAAGAGGAGGTTTACGCTTAGACTCGACTAGATTGATGCCAAACCACTTTATTTTTCTTTCTCACAAGTGAGACTCACACACACACACACACACGAATGATTTTATATATATATATATATATATATATATATATATATATATATATATATATATATATATATATATATATCCCTTAAAAGGAAGCACTGTCATTATCAAAGTAGGGGAAGTTACCAAGTGTCATCTCTACTGAATTAGGAATATGAATGAAAGTTCGGACATGTCACCCTTTCTTTGACTTTATTACAAAGCAATTTAGTTTTATTATTACTACGACTACTACTAGTCGTAGTAATAGTAGTAGTAGTAATACTATTAATACTACTACTACTACCACTACTACTAATGTCATGTGATATGGAGGGAGGGGTCATATGGTATTGATGCAGTTATTATTTTCTCATCAACATGTGTCACCAGAGGCCAGACCATTAGGGAAGCCTGTGAGCATGTCTGAGATTTTCGAATTCGGATCCCACCGACATCAAATGGACCAATTAGTCTATCTCCCCGCCTCCCCACCCATCTCTGCTAATCTCTGATACTACCACGACCCCCCTCTCCGCCCCCACCCTTTTCTATGTGCAAAAGTCAATCTAGCAGAGCTTTGGTAGTAGGTGACCGACCCTTTAGAATTCGTAGTTTTTTTTATTAATGTCATCGTCGGTTGTGGTAACTACTGCCGATTCGAATTATTTGATACCCCTAACCCTGATCCCCACCCTCCCCTAAAGATATCAGGCGATCAAAAATGATCCCAGATCTAAAAAGCAAAACTCTCACTCACACACACACACACACACACACACACACACACACACACACACACACACACACACACACTCTCTCTCTCTCTCTCTCTCTCTCTCTTTCTCACCCCTACACAATTTTGGGTAATTTAGCGTCCCTCCCTTCCCGCTAGATTTGGAGATTCCGTTTAGAATCTAGTTAATAAAATTTCTGTAGCATTATATTAGTCTGCCAGGGAAACGCCGACGGTGTGCTAGTCTATAATTATCATGGTTATTCAAGCCAAAAAATTTTGTCAGCTAAAATATGTTTTAGAATAATCAAAATATTTAGAATAAACATTTATATTTTAACATTAATTTAGAAATGTAACTTAAAAATGTTATCTTAACAATAACATGTTATCATAAAAAATTAGTTGACAACTTAGAATAATGACATGTAAAAAACATCAGATGATTATCTTAGTAACGTATACTGATGACGTAACAAGAGGTCTTCAAATAAACGTATCAGTAAAGAATTGGGAGAAAGAGAGGGCAGACTCGGTCAGAGTCGGGAGAAAAATGGTCGTTGATAACAATGACTTCAAATAAGGGTAAATTTCGATAGTAAGGATTTAGGACCAGCATTGCAGCTTTCCAATGGGGGAAACATCCGAAATAAAGCTGCTGCAAATACCACCAAAACTCGAGTTGTACGAATCTTCATTCGCAGCTTTTCCGGGAGATCTGTCAAACAAGACCAAAGATGGACCAGATATGTTTTCGATTGGCCAGATGTTGAAACCCCAAATAAGTGTTATTCGTTGTTTGTGTTGTAAAGACATTTACGTACATTTCTGTACCGACATGAACCATATTTAAATGTACATAAAACACAACGACCTCTAGATTAGACGATCACAACGCTAGACGGTCATATACGAACATACGTATATACACACATAATACCGATGACTATGACACGTATATAAAAACGTATATACACTCTGTACACACACATTTTTTATATGGGAGTCACCACTTATCAAGGCCTGGAAGCCACTCGGGGATAGGGGTTATTGCGTGTACAGTAGTCAGTGGGACAGTATCGTAGTCATCGTTAGTAATGGAGATTTGATAAATTGTCTTACTTCAGGGGGCGGTTCATCGGGTATTTGTTTATGTTGGACTTGAAGACATCCAAGTTTTAGTCAGGTAGGAAACGGGCAAACGGAAGAGAGTTCAACAGGCGTGCATTTCTGAGAAAGAAGCTTTGTCCGTGGAATGGACGTTTTGTTTTAGGCATAGATGAAGAATGAGGAAAATTATTGACAGTTGTTTCAGCTAGACTGGTGTTTTTTTTGCGAAAGATGGGCGAAGAGCGACCAGAAGTTGGAGCTCGGACGATCACTTGCAATATAAGGACAAAAACAAAGACAGACTCGCAACGTCTCTCCCCTGCGGGAGAGAGGTTGCAGGGAAGAGAAAAGGGCGCCCCCCCCCCACTAGGCCACGAAGTCTATTTAGTACTCTGTCAAGGCAGGATAGGCTGTTTTTAGCAGCTACTGCCCAGCTGTGTCAGCAATTTCATACCAGTGGACGACACACGAACTTAGACATGGATATATACAACGGATGGCCAAAATACAAGAAATCCCTTAAAAATCAACAAAATTTATGTTAAGATGGTGTAGGTCAAACTTTTACGGTAATTACACCCTCAAGTCTCCGAGGTATTGATTCATAATAGGCACCGCCAAAAATGGCCGAAAAATCAAGTTGCTGTTGTTGTTTTTTTAAACGAAATTACTTTTATTAAAATCCATTATTTCTGAGTAACTTTTTTTTCTCAGAAAGATAAAACCCTGAATTTTATCATATAGAAAGCAGAATAATGTAAAACGTTATCTACTGTTTTTAATTAAATTTTAAATGTAAAATTTTCCCCAAAAGTTAACAATTGACGTTTTTTGTTTTGCACAAAAAACGTATATAAATATAATGATTTTCTATGAGAATGTGCAAACATATTATAATATAAGTACCTGAATTGCAAATAATTCCACTTATTCATATAGGCAACCAGTTACTTCGAGTCGATTTGATTACTATGTTTACATTTGTACTTGAAAAAGCAAACTACGGAAGACCAAAAAAAAACTTATTTTTCAGTGACCAAACTTTCAATGTATTATTAACGCTGAAGCTGGCCAGTACCAGATGGTTGACCATTTGTATGAGTTTGGTTTTTAATGTGTATCTGTGTGGAGGCCAGGCTCTCCAACATGGAGAGGGGGGCAATTTAAAGCAGAATAAAAAAAATTATTTCAGCGCGTTTAGTCCACCGTAGTCGAAAGGCGGCAAACTTTCCAAACTGGATCGAAAAAATAATGATATTTTTAACAGAAAGGGCAAAATATTTATCGAATTTTGTTTTGTATCGATTCTTCACAGCATGCCCTGTTTAATAATGGTCATGCATTATTCGGCTCGCTAAACAGAAATTGTTAATTTATTTATCAAGATTTAAAAATGGCTTTTTTGTATATATATATTTAAAAATTTTTTTTATTGTTTTGCTTTACTTAAATTAATTATTTTACTTAACATATTCACCGAATTTCACACTTCAAAACTCAAAAGCGGGACAATTAAACACAATCGAAGTTCTGATATTCAGACATCAAAACAAGGTATGCAAAAAAGTTTGTTTTTTTAAATCTATAATCCCGTCCCTTACAACCACACAATATGTTTTGTTCAGTTTCAGATGATTATTTTAAGCATATTTGGAACCCCATCAAAACAAGGGGGGGGGTTGTAAGCAAAAAAAAAAAAATATATATATATACATATATAAGAATATCGTTCATGAAAAAAAGGTACAGTGTTATACAGTTCATTCTTCTCTTAATAATCGCTAAACAATTCGTAT